>NC_089724.1:24189723-24497848 GCF_035083965.1 Branchiostoma lanceolatum | reverse complement strand
ATTAATTTCATCGTGCTTGGTTGCCGAGTTATTAGTGTTTAAAGTCCTTAAGAGCTAAGCCCGGCCTTAACCCTAGCGTTTTTGAAAAGTGCTTCAAATGGGACAAACGAGGACTCATTAGACGCGGAATTGCACGGCAAATTCAAATCTGAAAACGGATTAATTCTATCGTGCTTGGTTGCCGAGTTATTAGTGTTTAAAGTCCTTAAGAGCTAAGCCCGGCCTTAACCCTAGCTTTTTTGAAAAGTGCTTCAAATGGAGCAAAAGAGGACTCATTAGACGCGGAATTGCACGGCAAATTCAAATCTGAAAACGGATTAATTCTATCGTGCTTGGTTGCCGAGTTATTAGTGTTTAAAGTCCTTAAGAGCTAAGCCCGGCCTTAACCCTAGCTTTTTTGAAAAGTGCTTCAAATGGGACAAACGAGGACTCATTAGACGCGGAATTGCACGGCAAATTCAAATCTGAAAACGGATTAATTCTATCGTGCTCGGTTGCCGAGTTATTAGTGTTTAAAGTCCTTAAGAGCTAAGCCCGGCCTTAACCCTAGCTTTTTTGTAAAGTGCTTCAAATGGAGCAAAGGAGGACTCATTAGACGCGGAATTGCACGGCAAATTCGAATCTGAAAACGGATTAATTCTATCGTGCTCGGTTGCCGAGTTATTGGTGTTTAAAGTCCTTAAGAGCTAAGCCCGGCCTTAACCCTAGCTTTTTTGTAAAGTGCTTCAAATGGAGCAAACGAGGACTCATTAGACGTGGAATTGCACGGCAAATTCAAATCTGAAAACGGATTAATTCTATCGTGCTTGGTTGCCGAGTTATTAGTGTTTAAAGTCCTTAAGAGCTAAGCCCGGCCTTAACCCTAGCGTTTTTGAAAAGTGCTTCAAATGGGACAAACGAGGACTCATTAGACGCGGAATTGCACGGCAAATTCAAATCTGAAAACGGATAAAATCTATCGTGCTCGGTTGCCGAGTTATTAGTGTTTAAAGTCCTTAAGAGCTAAGCCCGGCCTTAACCCTAGCGTTTTTGAAAAGTGCTTCAAATGGAGCAAAAGGGGACTCATTAGACGCGGAATTGCACGGCAAATTCAAATCTGAAAACGGATTAATTCTATCGTGCTCGGTTGCCGAGTTATTAGTGTTTAAAGTCCTTAAGAGCTAAGCCCGGCCTTAACCCTAGCGTTTTTGAAAAGTGCTTCAAATGGGACAAACGAGGACTCATTAGACGCGGAATTGCACGGCAAATTCAAATCTGAAAACGGATTAATTCTATCGTGCTTGGTTGCCGAGTTATTAGTGTTTAAAGTCCTTAAGAGCTAAGCCCGGCCTTAACCCTAGCTTTTTTGTAAAGTGCTTCAAATGGAGCAAAGGAGGACTCATTAGACGCGGAATTGCACGGCAAATTCAAATCTGAAAACGGATAAATTTTATCGTGCTTGGTTGCCGAGTTATTAGTGTTTAAAGTCCTTAAGAGCTAAGCCCGGCCTTAACCCTAGCTTTTTTGTAAAGTGCTTCAAATGGAGCAAAGGAGGACTCATTAGACGCGGAATTGCACGGCAAATTCGAATCTGAAAACGGATTAATTCTATCGTGCTCGGTTGCCGAGTTATTGGTGTTTAAAGTCCTTAAGAGCTAAGCCCGGCCTTAACCCTAGCTTTTTTGTAAAGTGCTTCAAATGGGACAAAAGAGGACTCATTAGACGTGGAATTGCACGGCAAATTCAAATCTGAAAACGGATAAATTCTATCGTGCTTGGTTGCCGAGTTATTAGTGTTTAAAGTCCTTAAGAGCTAAGCCCGGCCTTAACCCTAGCGGTTTTTAAAAGTGCTTCAAATCGAACAAAAGAGGACTCATTAGACGCGGAATTGCACGGCAAATTCAAATCTGAAAACGAATTAATTTCATCGTGCTTGGTTGCCGAGTTATTAGTGTTTAAAGTCCTTAAGAGCTAAGCCCGGCCTTAACCCTAGCGTTTTTGAAAAGTGCTTCAAATGGGACAAACGAGGACTCATTAGACGCGGAATTGCACGGCAAATTCAAATCTGAAAACGGATTAATTCTATCGTGCTTGGTTGCCGAGTTATTAGTGTTTAAAGTCCTTAAGAGCTAAGCCCGGCCTTAACCCTAGCTTTTTTGAAAAGTGCTTCAAATGGAGCAAAAGAGGACTCATTAGACGCGGAATTGCACGGCAAATTCAAATCTGAAAACGGATTAATTCTATCGTGCTTGGTTGCCGAGTTATTAGTGTTTAAAGTCCTTAAGAGCTAAGCCCGGCCTTAACCCTAGCTTTTTTGAAAAGTGCTTCAAATGGGACAAACGAGGACTCATTAGACGCGGAATTGCACGGCAAATTCAAATCTGAAAACGGATTAATTCTATCGTGCTCGGTTGCCGAGTTATTAGTGTTTAAAGTCCTTAAGAGCTAAGCCCGGCCTTAACCCTAGCTTTTTTGTAAAGTGCTTCAAATGGAGCAAAGGAGGACTCATTAGACGCGGAATTGCACGGCAAATTCGAATCTGAAAACGGATTAATTCTATCGTGCTCGGTTGCCGAGTTATTGGTGTTTAAAGTCCTTAAGAGCTAAGCCCGGCCTTAACCCTAGCTTTTTTGTAAAGTGCTTCAAATGGAGCAAACGAGGACTCATTAGACGTGGAATTGCACGGCAAATTCAAATCTGAAAACGGATTAATTCTATCGTGCTTGGTTGCCGAGTTATTAGTGTTTAAAGTCCTTAAGAGCTAAGCCCGGCCTTAACCCTAGCGTTTTTGAAAAGTGCTTCAAATGGGACAAAAGAGGACTCATTAGACGTGGAATTGCACGGCAAATTCAAATCTGAAAACGGATAAATTCTATCGTGCTTGGTTGCCGAGTTATTAGTGTTTAAAGTCCTTAAGAGCTAAGCCCGGCCTTAACCCTAGCGGTTTTTAAAAGTGCTTCAAATCGAACAAAAGAGGACTCATTAGACGCGGAATTGCACGGCAAATTCAAATCTGAAAACGAATTAATTTCATCGTGCTTGGTTGCCGAGTTATTAGTGTTTAAAGTCCTTAAGAGCTAAGCCCGGCCTTAACCCTAGCGTTTTTGAAAAGTGCTTCAAATGGAGCAAACGAGGACTCATTAGACGTGGAATTGCACGGCAAATTCAAATCTGAAAACGGATTAATTCTATCGTGCTTGGTTGCCGAGTTATTAGTGTTTAAAGTCCTTAAGAGCTAAGCCCGGCCTTAACCCTAGCTTTTTTGTAAAGTGCTTCAAATGGAGCAAAGGAGGACTCATTAGACGCGGAATTGCACGGCAAATTCAAATCTGAAAACGGATAAATTCTATCGTGCTTGGTTGCCGAGTTATTAGTGTTTAAAGTCCTTAAGAGCTAAGCCCGGCCTTAACCCTAGCTTTTTTGTAAAGTGCTTCAAATGGAGCAAAGGAGGACTCATTAGACGCGTAATTGCACGGCAAATTCAAATCTGAAAACGGATAAATTCTATCGTGCTTGGTTGCCGAGTTATTAGTGTTTAAAGTCCTTAAGAGCTAAGCCCGGCCTTAACCCTAGCTTTTTTGTAAAGTGCTTCAAATGGAGCAAAGGAGGACTCATTAGACGCGGAATTGCACGGCAAATTCGAATCTGAAAACGGATTAATTCTATCGTGCTCGGTTGCCGAGTTATTGGTGTTTAAAGTCCTTAAGAGCTAAGCCCGGCCTTAACCCTAGCTTTTTTGTAAAGTGCTTCAAATGGGACAAAAGAGGACTCATTAGACGTGGAATTGCACGGCAAATTCAAATCTGAAAACGGATAAATTCTATCGTGCTTGGTTGCCGAGTTATTAATGTTTAAAGTCCTTAAGAGCTAAGCCCGGCCTTAACCCTAGCGTTTTTGAAAAGTGCTTCAAATGGGACAAACGAGGACTCATTAGACGCGGAATTGCACGGCAAATTGAAATCTGAAAACGGATTAATTCTATCGTGCTCGGTTGCCGAGTTATTAGTGTTTAAAGTCCTTAAGAGCTAAGCCCGGCCTTAACCCTAGCTTTTTTGTAAAGTGCTTCAAATGGAGCAAAGGAGGACTCATTAGACGCGGAATTGCACGGCAAATTCAAATCTGAAAACGGATAAATTCTATCGTGCTTGGTTGCCGAGTTATTAGTGTTTAAAGTCCTTAAGAGCTAAGCCCGGCCTTAACCCTAGCTTTTTTGAAAAGTGCTTCAAATGGAGCAAAAGAGGACTCATTAGACGCGGAATTGCACGGCAAATTCAAATCTGAAAACGGATTAATTCTATCGTGCTTGGTTGCCGAGTTATTAGTGTTTAAAGTCCTTAAGAGCTAAGCCCGGCCTTAACCCTAGCGGTTTTTAAAAGTGCTTCAAATCGAACAAACGAGGACTCATTAGACGCGGAATTGCACGGCAAATTCAAATCTGAAAACGGATAAATTCTATCGTGCTTGGTTGCCGAGTTATTAGTGTTTAAAGTCCTTAAGAGCTAAGCCCGGCCTTAACCAAAGCTTTTTTGTAAAGTGCTTCAAATGGAGCAAAGGAGGACTCATTAGACGCGGAATTGCACGGCAAATTCGAATCTGAAAACGGATTAATTCTATCGTGCTCGGTTGCCGAGTTATTGGTGTTTAAAGTCCTTAAGAGCTAAGCCCGGCCTTAACCCTAGCTTTTTTGTAAAGTGCTTCAAATGGGACAAAAGAGGACTCATTAGACGTGGAATTGCACGGCAAATTCAAATCTGAAAACGGATAAATTCTATCGTGCTTGGTTGCCGAGTTATTAGTGTTTAAAGTCCTTAAGAGCTAAGCCCGGCCTTAACCCTAGCGGTTTTTAAAAGTGCTTCAAATCGAACAAAAGAGGACTCATTAGACGCGGAATTGCACGGCAAATTCAAATCTGAAAACGAATTAATTTCATCGTGCTTGGTTGCCGAGTTATTAGTGTTTAAAGTCCTTAAGAGCTAAGCCCGGCCTTAACCCTAGCGTTTTTGAAAAGTGCTTCAAATGGAGCAAACGAGGACTCATTAGACGTGGAATTGCACGGCAAATTCAAATCTGAAAACGGATTAATTCTATCGTGCTTGGTTGCCGAGTAATTAGTGTTTAAAGTCCTTAAGAGCTAAGCCCGGCCTTAACCCTAGCTTTTTTGTAAAGTGCTTCAAATGGAGCAAAGGAGGACTCATTAGACGCGGAATTGCACGGCAAATTCGAATCTGAAAACGGATTAATTCTATCGTGCTCGGTTGCCGAGTTATTGGTGTTTAAAGTCCTTAAGAGCTAAGCCCGGCCTTAACCCTAGCTTTTTTGTAAAGTGCTTCAAATGGGGCAAACGAGGACTCATTAGACGCGGAATTGCACGGCAAATTCAAATCTGAAATCGGATTAATTCTATCGTGCTTGGTTGCCGAGTTATTAGTGTTTAAAGTCCTTAAGAGCTAAGCCCGGCCTTAACCCTAGAGGTTTTTAAAAGTGCTTCAAATCGAACAAACGAGAACTCATTAGACGCGGAATTGCACGGCAAATTCAAATCTGAAAACGGATAAATTCTTTCGTGCTTGGTTGCCGAGTTATTAATGTTTAAAGTCCTTAAGAGCTAAGCCCGGCCTTAACCCTAGCTTTTTTGAAAAGTGCTTCAAATGGGACAAACGAGGACTCATTAGACGCGGAATTGCACGGCAAATTCAAATCTGAAAACGGATTAATTCTATCGTGCTCGGTTGCCGAGTTATTAGTGTTTAAAGTCCTTAAGAGCTAAGCCCGGCCTTAACCCTAGCTTTTTTGTAAAGTGCTTCAAATGGAGCAAAGGAGGACTCATTAGACGCGGAATTGCACGGCAAATTCAAATCTGAAAACGGATAAATTCTATCGTGCTTGGTTGCCGAGTTATTAGTGTTTAAAGTCCTTAAGAGCTAAGCCCGGCCTTAACCAAAGCTTTTTTGTAAAGTGCTTCAAATGGAGCAAAGGAGGACTCATTAGACGCGGAATTGCACGGCAAATTCGAATCTGAAAACGGATTAATTCTATCGTGCTCGGTTGCCGAGTTATTGGTGTTTAAAGTCCTTAAGAGCTAAGCCCGGCCTTAACCCTAGCTTTTTTGTAAAGTGCTTCAAATGGGACAAAAGAGGACTCATTAGACGTGGAATTGCACGGCAAATTCAAATCTGAAAACGGATAAATTCTATCGTGCTTGGTTGCCGAGTTATTAGTGTTTAAAGTCCTTAAGAGCTAAGCCCGGCCTTAACCCTAGCGGTTTTTAAAAGTGCTTCAAATCGAACAAAAGAGGACTCATTAGACGCGGAATTGCACGGCAAATTCAAATCTGAAAACGAATTAATTTCATCGTGCTTGGTTGCCGAGTTATTAGTGTTTAAAGTCCTTAAGAGCTAAGCCCGGCCTTAACCCTAGCGTTTTTGAAAAGTGCTTCAAATGGAGCAAACGAGGACTCATTAGACGTGGAATTGCACGGCAAATTCAAATCTGAAAACGGATTAATTCTATCGTGCTTGGTTGCCGAGTAATTAGTGTTTAAAGTCCTTAAGAGCTAAGCCCGGCCTTAACCCTAGCTTTTTTGTAAAGTGCTTCAAATGGAGCAAAGGAGGACTCATTAGACGCGGAATTGCACGGCAAATTCGAATCTGAAAACGGATTAATTCTATCGTGCTCGGTTGCCGAGTTATTGGTGTTTAAAGTCCTTAAGAGCTAAGCCCGGCCTTAACCCTAGCTTTTTTGTAAAGTGCTTCAAATGGGACAAAAGAGGACTCATTAGACGTGGAATTGCACGGCAAATTCAAATCTGAAAACGGATAAATTCTATCGTGCTTGGTTGCCGAGTTATTAGTGTTTAAAGTCCTTAAGAGCTAAGCCCGGCCTTAACCCTAGCGGTTTTTAAAAGTGCTTCAAATCGAACAAAAGAGGAATCATTAGACGCGGAATTGCACGGCAAATTCAAATCTGAAAACGAATTAATTTCATCGTGCTTGGTTGCCGAGTTATTAGTGTTTAAAGTCCTTAAGAGCTAAGCCCGGCCTTAACCCTAGCGTTTTTGAAAAGTGCTTCAAATGGAGCAAACGAGGACTCATTAGACGTGGAATTGCACGGCAAATTCAAATCTGAAAACGGATTAATTCTATCGTGCTTGGTTGCCGAGTTATTAGTGTTTAAAGTCCTTAAGAGCTAAGCCCGGCCTTAACCCTAGCGTTTTTGAAAAGTGCTTCAAATGGGACAAACGAGGACTCATTAGACGCGAAATTGCACGGCAAATTCAAATCTGAAAACGGATTAATTCTATCGTGCTTGGTTGCCGAGTTATTAGTGTTTAAAGTCCTTAAGAGCTAAGCCCGGCCTTAACCCTAGCGTTTTTGAAAAGTGCTTCAAATGGAGCAAAAGAGGACTCATTAGACGTGGAATTGCACGGCAAATTCAAATCTGAAAACGGATTAATTCTATCGTGCTCGGTTGCCGAGTTATTAGTGTTTAAAGTCCTTAAGAGCTAAGCCCGGCCTTAACCCTAGCGTTTTTGAAAAGTGCTTCAAATGGGACAAACGAGGACTCATTAGACGCGGAATTGCACGGCAAATTCAAATCTGAAAACGGATTAATTCTATCGTGCTCGGTTGCCGAGTTATTAGTGTTTAAAGTCCTTAAGAGCTAAGCCCGGCCTTAACCCTAGCGTTTTTGTAAAGTGCTTCAAATGGAGCAAACGAGGACTCATTACACGCGGAATTGCACGGCAAATTCAAATCTGAAATCGGATTAATTCTATCGTGCTTGGTTGCCGAGTTATTAGTGTTTAAAGTCCTTAAGAGCTAAGCCCGGCCTTAACCCTAGCGGTTTTTAAAAGTGCTTCAAATCGAACAAACGAGAACTCATTAGACGCGGAATTGCACGGCAAATTCAAATCTGAAAACGGATAAATTCTATCGTGCTTGGTTGCCGAGTTATTAATGTTTAAAGTCCTTAAGAGCTAAGCCCGGCCTTAACCCTAGCGTTTTTGAAAAGTGCTTCAAATGGGACAAACGAGGACTCATTAGACGCGGAATTGCACGGCAAATTCAAATCTGAAAACGGATTAATTCTATCGTGCTTGGTTGCCGAGTTATTAGTGTTTAAAGTCCTTAAGAGCTAAGCCCGGCCTTAACCCTAGCTTTTTTGTAAAGTGCTTCAAATGGGACAAAAGAGGACTCATTAGACGTGGAATTGCACGGCAAATTCAAATCTGAAAACGGATAAATTCTATCGTGCTTGGTTGCCGAGTTATTAGTGTTTAAAGTCCTTAAGAGCTAAGCCCGGCCTTAACCCTAGCGGTTTTTAAAAGTGCTTCAAATCGAACAAAAGAGGACTCATTAGACGCGGAATTGCACGGCAAATTCAAATCTGAAAACGAATTAATTTCATCGTGCTTGGTTGCCGAGTTATTAGTGTTTAAAGTCCTTAAGAGCTAAGCCCGGCCTTAACCCTAGCGTTTTTGAAAAGTGCTTCAAATGGAGCAAACGAGGACTCATTAGACGTGGAATTGCACGGCAAATTCAAATCTGAAAACGGATTAATTCTATCGTGCTTGGTTGCCGAGTAATTAGTGTTTAAAGTCCTTAAGAGCTAAGCCCGGCCTTAACCCTAGCTTTTTTGTAAAGTGCTTCAAATGGAGCAAAGGAGGACTCATTAGACGCGGAATTGCACGGCAAATTCGAATCTGAAAACGGATTAATTCTATCGTGCTCGGTTGCCGAGTTATTGGTGTTTAAAGTCCTTAAGAGCTAAGCCCGGCCTTAACCCTAGCTTTTTTGTAAAGTGCTTCAAATGGGACAAAAGAGGACTCATTAGACGTGGAATTGCACGGCAAATTCAAATCTGAAAACGGATAAATTCTATCGTGCTTGGTTGCCGAGTTATTAGTGTTTAAAGTCCTTAAGAGCTAAGCCCGGCCTTAACCCTAGCGGTTTTTAAAAGTGCTTCAAATCGAACAAAAGAGGAATCATTAGACGCGGAATTGCACGGCAAATTCAAATCTGAAAACGAATTAATTTCATCGTGCTTGGTTGCCGAGTTATTAGTGTTTAAAGTCCTTAAGAGCTAAGCCCGGCCTTAACCCTAGCGTTTTTGAAAAGTGCTTCAAATGGAGCAAACGAGGACTCATTAGACGTGGAATTGCACGGCAAATTCAAATCTGAAAACGGATTAATTCTATCGTGCTTGGTTGCCGAGTTATTAGTGTTTAAAGTCCTTAAGAGCTAAGCCCGGCCTTAACCCTAGCGTTTTTGAAAAGTGCTTCAAATGGGACAAACGAGGACTCATTAGACGCGAAATTGCACGGCAAATTCAAATCTGAAAACGGATTAATTCTATCGTGCTTGGTTGCCGAGTTATTAGTGTTTAAAGTCCTTAAGAGCTAAGCCCGGCCTTAACCCTAGCGTTTTTGAAAAGTGCTTCAAATGGAGCAAAAGAGGACTCATTAGACGTGGAATTGCACGGCAAATTCAAATCTGAAAACGGATTAATTCTATCGTGCTCGGTTGCCGAGTTATTAGTGTTTAAAGTCCTTAAGAGCTAAGCCCGGCCTTAACCCTAGCGTTTTTGAAAAGTGCTTCAAATGGGACAAACGAGGACTCATTAGACGCGGAATTGCACGGCAAATTCAAATCTGAAAACGGATTAATTCTATCGTGCTCGGTTGCCGAGTTATTAGTGTTTAAAGTCCTTAAGAGCTAAGCCCGGCCTTAACCCTAGCGTTTTTGTAAAGTGCTTCAAATGGAGCAAACGAGGACTCATTACACGCGGAATTGCACGGCAAATTCAAATCTGAAATCGGATTAATTCTATCGTGCTTGGTTGCCGAGTTATTAGTGTTTAAAGTCCTTAAGAGCTAAGCCCGGCCTTAACCCTAGCGGTTTTTAAAAGTGCTTCAAATCGAACAAACGAGAACTCATTAGACGCGGAATTGCACGGCAAATTCAAATCTGAAAACGGATAAATTCTATCGTGCTTGGTTGCCGAGTTATTAATGTTTAAAGTCCTTAAGAGCTAAGCCCGGCCTTAACCCTAGCGTTTTTGAAAAGTGCTTCAAATGGGACAAACGAGGACTCATTAGACGCGGAATTGCACGGCAAATTCAAATCTGAAAACGGATTAATTCTATCGTGCTTGGTTGCCGAGTTATTAGTGTTTAAAGTCCTTAAGAGCTAAGCCCGGCCTTAACCCTAGCTTTTTTGTAAAGTGCTTCAAATGGAGCAAAAGAGGACTCATTAGACGCGGAATTGCACGGCAAATTCAAATCTGAAAACGGATTAATTCTATCGTGCTTGGTTGCCGAGTTATTAGTGTTTAAAGTCCTTAAGAGCTAAGCCCGGCCTTAACCCTAGCGGTTTTTGTAAAGTGCTTCAAATGGAGCAAAAGAGGACTCATTAGACGCGGAATTGCACGGCAAATTCAAATCTGAAAACGGATTAATTCTATCGTGCTTGGTTGCCGAGTTATTAGTGTTTAAAGTCCTTAAGAGCTAAGCCCGGCCTTAACCCTAGCGGTTTTTAAAAGTGCTTCAAATCGAACAAACGAGGACTCATTAGACGCGGAATTGCACGGCAAATTCAAATCTGAAATCGGATTAATTCTATCGTGCTTGGTTGCCGAGTTATTAGTGTTTAAAGTCCTTAAGAGCTAAGCCCGGCCTTAACCCTAGCGGTTTTTAAAAGTGCTTCAAATCGAGCAAACGAGGACTCCTTAGACGCGAAATTGCACGGCAAATTCAAATCTGAAAACGGATTAATTCTATCGTGCTTGGTTGCCGAGTTATTAGTGTTTAAAGTCCTTAAGAGCTAAGCCCGGCCTTAACCCTAGCGTTTTTGAAAAGTGCTTCAAATGGAGCAAAAGAGGACTCATTAGACGTGGAATTGCACGGCAAATTCAAATCTGAAAACGGATTAATTCTATCGTGCTTGGTTGCCGAGTTATTAGTGTTTAAAGTCCTTAAGAGCTAAGCCCGGCCTTAACCCTAGCGTTTTTGAAAAGTGCTTCAAATGGGACAAACGAGGACTCATTAGACGCGGAATTGCACGGCAAATTCAAATCTGAAAACGGATTAATTCTACCGTGCTTGGTTGCCGAGTTATTAGTGTTTAAAGTCCTTAAGAGCTAAGCCCGGCCTTAACCCTAGCGGTTTTTAAAAGTGCTTCAAATCGAACAAACGAGAACTCATTAGACGCGGAATTGCACGGCAAATTCAAATCTGAAAACGGATTAATTCTTTCGTGCTCGGTTGCCGAGTTATTAGTGTTTAAAGTCCTTAAGAGCTAAGCCCGGCCTTAACCCTAGCGTTTTTGAAAAGTGCTTCAAATGGAGCAAACGAGGACTCATTACACGCGGAATTGCACGGCAAATTCAAATCTGAAAGCGGATTAATTCTATCGTGCTTGGTTGCCGAGTTATTAGTGTTTAAAGTCCTTAAGAGCTAAGCCCGGCCTTAACCCTAGCTTTTTTGTAAAGTGCTTCAAATGGGACAAACGAGGACTCATTAGACGCGGAATTGCACGGCAAATTCAAATCTGAAAACGGATTAATTCTATCGTGCTTGGTTACCGAGTTATTAGTGTTTAAAGTCCTTAAGAGTTAAGCCCGGCCTTAACCCTAGCGTTTTTGAAAAGTGCTTCAAATGGGACAAACGAGGACTCATTAGACGCGGAATTGCACGGCAAATTCAAATCTGAAAACGGATTAATTCTATCGTGCTTGGTTGCCGAGTTATTATTGTTTAAAGTCCTTAAGAGCTAAGCCCGGCCTTAACCCTAGCGTTTTTGAAAAGTGCTTCAAATGGGACAAACGAGGACTCATTAGACGCGGAATTGCACGGCAAATTCAAATCTGAAAACGGATTAATTTTATCGTGCTCGGTTGCCGAGAAGCCCGGCCTTAACCCTAGCGTTTTTGAAAAGTGCTTCAAATGAAGCAAAAGAGGACTCATTAGACGCGGAATTGCACGGCAAATTCAAATCTGAAAACGGATTAATTCTATCGTGCTTGGTTGCCGAGTTATTAGTGTTTAAAGTCCTTAAGAGCTAAGCCCGGCCTTAACCCTAGCGGTTTTTAAAAGTGCTTCAAATCGAACAAAAGAGGACTCATTAGACGCGGAATTGCACGGCAAATTCAAATCTGAAAACGAATTAATTTCATCGTGCTTGGTTGCCGAGTTATTAGTGTTTAAAGTCCTTAAGAGCTAAGCCCGGCCTTAACCCTAGCGTTTTTGAAAAGTGCTTCAAATGGAGCAAAGGAGGACTCATTAGACGCGGAATTGCACGGCAAATTCAAATCTGAAAACGGATAAATTCTATCGTGCTTGGTTGCCGAGTTATTAGTGTTTAAAGTCCTTAAGAGCTAAGCCCGGCCTTAACCCTAGCTTTTTTGTAAAGTGCTTCAAATGGAGCAAAAGAGGACTCATTAGACGCGGAATTGCACGGCAAATTCAAATCTGAAAACGGATAAATTCTATCGTGCTTGGTTGCCGAGTTATTAGTGTTTAAAGTCCTTAAGAGCTAAGCCCGGCCTTAACCCTAGCGGTTTTTGTAAAGTGCTTCAAATGGAGCAAACGAGGACTCATTAGACGCGGAATTGCACGGCAAATTCAAATCTGAAAACGGATTAATTCTATCGTGCTTGGTTGCCGAGTTATTAGTGTTTAAAGTCCTTAAGAGCTAAGCCCGGCCTTAACCCTAGCGGTTTTTAAAAGTGCTTCAAATCGAACAAACGAGGACTCATTAGACGCGGAATTGCACGGCAAATTCAAATCTGAAATCGGATTAATTCTATCGTGCTTGGTTGCCGAGTTATTAGTGTTTAAAGTCCTTAAGAGCTAAGCCCGGCCTTAACCCTAGCGTTTTTGAAAAGTGCTTCAAATGGAGCAAAAGAGGACTCATTAGACGTGGAATTGCACGGCAAATTCAAATCTGAAAACGGATTAATTCTATCGTGCTCGGTTGCCGAGTTATTAGTGTTTAAAGTCCTTAAGAGCTAAGCCCGGCCTTAACCCTAGCGTTTTTGAAAAGTGCTTCAAATGGGACAAACGAGGACTCATTAGACGCGGAATTGCACGGCAAATTCAAATCTGAAAACGGATTAATTCTATCGTGCTCGGTTGCCGAGTTATTAGTGTTTAAAGTCCTTAAGAGCTAAGCCCGGCCTTAACCCTAGCGTTTTTGTAAAGTGCTTCAAATGGAGCAAACGAGGACTCATTACACGCGGAATTGCACGGCAAATTCAAATCTGAAATCGGATTAATTCTATCGTGCTTGGTTGCCGAGTTATTAGTGTTTAAAGTCCTTAAGAGCTAAGCCCGGCCTTAACCCTAGCGGTTTTTAAAAGTGCTTCAAATCGAACAAACGAGAACTCATTAGACGCGGAATTGCACGGCCAATTCAAATCTGAAAACGGATAAATTCTATCGTGCTTGGTTGCCGAGTTATTAATGTTTAAAGTCCTTAAGAGCTAAGCCCGGCCTTAACCCTAGCGTTTTTGAAAAGTGCTTCAAATGGGACAAACGAGGACTCATTAGACGCGGAATTGCACGGCAAATTCAAATCTGAAAACGGATTAATTCTATCGTGCTTGGTTGCCGAGTTATTAGTGTTTAAAGTCCTTAAGAGCTAAGCCCGGCCTTAACCCTAGCTTTTTTGTAAAGTGCTTCAAATGGAGCAAAAGAGGACTCATTAGACGCGGAATTGCACGGCAAATTCAAATCTGAAAACGGATTAATTCTATCGTGCTTGGTTGCCGAGTTATTAGTGTTTAAAGTCCTTAAGAGCTAAGCCCGGCCTTAACCCTAGCGGTTTTTGTAAAGTGCTTCAAATGGAGCAAAAGAGGACTCATTAGACGCGGAATTGCACGGCAAATTCAAATCTGAAAACGGATTAATTCTATCGTGCTTGGTTGCCGAGTTATTAGTGTTTAAAGTCCTTAAGAGCTAAGCCCGGCCTTAACCCTAGCGGTTTTTAAAAGTGCTTCAAATCGAACAAACGAGGACTCATTAGACGCGGAATTGCACGGCAAATTCAAATCTGAAATCGGATTAATTCTATCGTGCTTGGTTGCCGAGTTATTAGTGTTTAAAGTCCTTAAGAGCTAAGCCCGGCCTTAACCCTAGCGGTTTTTAAAAGTGCTTCAAATCGAGCAAACGAGGACTCATTAGACGCGAAATTGCACGGCAAATTCAAATCTGAAAACGGATTAATTCTATCGTGCTTGGTTGCCGAGTTATTAGTGTTTAAAGTCCTTAAGAGCTAAGCCCGGCCTTAACCCTAGCGTTTTTGAAAAGTGCTTCAAATGGAGCAAAAGAGGACTCATTAGACGTGGAATTGCACGGCAAATTCAAATCTGAAAACGGATTAATTCTATCGTGCTTGGTTGCCGAGTTATTAGTGTTTAAAGTCCTTAAGAGCTAAGCCCGGCCTTAACCCTAGCGTTTTTGAAAAGTGCTTCAAATGGGACAAACGAGAACTCATTAGACGCGGAATTGCACGGCAAATTCAAATCTGAAAACGGATTAATTCTACCGTGCTTGGTTGCCGAGTTATTAGTGTTTAAAGTCCTTAAGAGCTAAGCCCGGCCTTAACCCTAGCGGTTTTTAAAAGTGCTTCAAATCGAACAAACGAGAACTCATTAGACGCGGAATTGCACGGCAAATTCAAATCTGAAAACGGATTAATTCTTTCGTGCTCGGTTGCCGAGTTATTAGTGTTTAAAGTCCTTAAGAGCTAAGCCCGGCCTTAACCCTAGCGTTTTTGAAAAGTGCTTCAAATGGAGCAAACGAGGACTCATTACACGCGGAATTGCACGGCAAATTCAAATCTGAAAACGGATTAATTCTATCGTGCTTGGTTGCCGAGTTATTAGTGTTTAAAGTCCTTAAGAGCTAAGCCCGGCCTTAACCCTAGCTTTTTTGTAAAGTGCTTCAAATGGGACAAACGAGGACTCATTAGACGCGGAATTGCACGGCAAATTCAAATCTGAAAACGGATTAATTCTATCGTGCTTGGTTACCGAGTTATTAGTGTTTAAAGTCCTTAAGAGTTAAGCCCGGCCTTAACCCTAGCGTTTTTGAAAAGTGCTTCAAATGGGACAAACGAGGACTCATTAGACGCGGAATTGCACGGCAAATTCAAATCTGAAAACGGATTAATTCTATCGTGCTTGGTTGCCGAGTTATTATTGTTTAAAGTCCTTAAGAGCTAAGCCCGGCCTTAACCCTAGCGTTTTTGAAAAGTGCTTCAAATGGGACAAACGAGGACTCATTAGACGCGGAATTGCACGGCAAATTCAAATCTGAAAACGGATTAATTTTATCGTGCTCGGTTGCCGAGAAGCCCGGCCTTAACCCTAGCGTTTTTGAAAAGTGCTTCAAATGAAGCAAAAGAGGACTCATTAGACGCGGAATTGCACGGCAAATTCAAATCTGAAAACGGATTAATTCTATCGTGCTTGGTTGCCGAGTTATTAGTGTTTAAAGTCCTTAAGAGCTAAGCCCGGCCTTAACCCTAGCGGTTTTTAAAAGTGCTTCAAATCGAACAAAAGAGGACTCATTAGACGCGGAATTGCACGGCAAATTCAAATCTGAAAACGAATTAATTTCATCGTGCTTGGTTGCCGAGTTATTAGTGTTTAAAGTCCTTAAGAGCTAAGCCCGGCCTTAACCCTAGCGTTTTTGAAAAGTGCTTCAAATGGAGCAAAGGAGGACTCATTAGACGCGGAATTGCACGGCAAATTCAAATCTGAAAACGGATAAATTCTATCGTGCTTGGTTGCCGAGTTATTAGTGTTTAAAGTCCTTAAGAGCTAAGCCCGGCCTTAACCCTAGCTTTTTTGTAAAGTGCTTCAAATGGAGCAAAAGAGGACTCATTAGACGCGGAATTGCACGGCAAATTCAAATCTGAAAACGGATAAATTCTATCGTGCTTGGTTGCCGAGTTATTAGTGTTTAAAGTCCTTAAGAGCTAAGCCCGGCCTTAACCCTAGCGGTTTTTGTAAAGTGCTTCAAATGGAGCAAACGAGGACTCATTAGACGCGGAATTGCACGGCAAATTCAAATCTGAAAACGGATTAATTCTATCGTGCTTGGTTGCCGAGTTATTAGTGTTTAAAGTCCTTAAGAGCTAAGCCCGGCCTTAACCCTAGCGGTTTTTAAAAGTGCTTCAAATCGAACAAACGAGGACTCATTAGACGCGGAATTGCACGGCAAATTCAAATCTGAAATCGGATTAATTCTATCGTGCTTGGTTGCCGAGTTATTAGTGTTTAAAGTCCTTAAGAGCTAAGCCCGGCCTTAACCCTAGCGGTTTTTAAAAGTGCTTCAAATCGAGCAAACGAGGACTCATTAGACGCGAAATTGCACGGCAAATTCAAATCTGAAAACGGATTAATTCTATCGTGCTTGGTTGCCGAGTTATTAGTGTTTAAAGTCCTTAAGAGCTAAGCCCGGCCTTAACCCTAGCGTTTTTGAAAAGTGCTTCAAATGGAGCAAACGAGGACTCATTACACGCGGAATTGCACGGCAAATTCAAATCTGAAAACGGATTAATTCTATCGTGCTTGGTTGCCGAGTTATTAGTGTTTAAAGTCCTTAAGAGCTAAGCCCGGCCTTAACCCTAGCTTTTTTGTAAAGTGCTTCAAATGGGACAAACGAGGACTCGTTAGACGCGGAATTGCACGGCAAATTCAAATCTGAAAACGGATTAATTCTATCGTGCTTGGTTACCGAGTTATTAGTGTTTAAAGTCCTTAAGAGTTAAGCCCGGCCTTAACCCTAGCGTTTTTGAAAAGTGCTTCAAATGGGACAAACGAGGACTCATTAGACGCGGAATTGCACGGCAAATTCAAATCTGAAAACGGATAAATTCTATCGTGCTTGGTTGCCGAGTTATTATTGTTTAAAGTCCTTAAGAGCTAAGCCCGGCCTTAACCCTAGCGTTTTTGAAAAGTGCTTCAAATGGGACAAACGAGGACTCATTAGACGCGGAATTGCACGGCAAATTCAAATCTGAAAACGGATTAATTTTATCGTGCTCGGTTGCCGAGAAGCCCGGCCTTAACCCTATCGTTTTTGAAAAGTGCTTCAAATGGAGCAAAAGAGGACTCATTAGACGCGGAATTGCACGGCAAATTCAAATCTGAAAACGGATTAATTCTATCGTGCTTGGTTGCCGAGTTATTAGTGTTTAAAGTCCTTAAGAGCTAAGCCCGGCCTTAACCCTAGCGGTTTTTAAAAGTGCTTCAAATCGAACAAAAGAGGACTCATTAGACGCGGAATTGCACGGCAAATTCAAATCTGAAAACGAATTAATTTCATCGTGCTTGGTTGCCGAGTTATTAGTGTTTAAAGTCCTTAAGAGCTAAGCCCGGCCTTAACCCTAGCGTTTTTGAAAAGTGCTTCAAATGGGACAAAAGAGGACTCATTAGACGCGGAATTGCACGGCAAATTCAAATCTGAAAACGGATTAATTCTATCGTGCTTGGTTGCCGAGTTATTAGTGTTTAAAGTCCTTAAGAGCTAAGCCCGGCCTTAACCCTAGCGGTTTTTAAAAGTGCTTCAAATCGAACAAAAGAGGACTCATTAGACGCGGAATTGCACGGCAAATTCAAATCTGAAAACGAATTAATTTCATCGTGCTTGGTTGCCGAGTTATTAGTGTTTAAAGTCCTTAAGAGCTAAGCCCGGCCTTAACCCTAGCGTTTTTGAAAAGTGCTTCAAATGGAGCAAACGAGGACTCATTAGACGTGGAATTGCACGGCAAATTCAAATCTGAAAACGGATTAATTCTATCGTGCTTGGTTGCCGAGTTATTAGTGTTTAAAGTCCTTAAGAGCTAAGCCCGGCCTTAACCCTAGCTTTTTTGTAAAGTGCTTCAAATGGAGCAAAGGAGGACTCATTAGACGCGGAATTGCACGGCAAATTCAAATCTGAAAACGGATAAATTCTATCGTGCTTGGTTGCCGAGTTATTAGTGTTTAAAGTCCTTAAGAGCTAAGCCCGGCCTTAACCCTAGCTTTTTTGTAAAGTGCTTCAAATGGAGCAAAGGAGGACTCATTAGACGCGGAATTGCACGGCAAATTCGAATCTGAAAACGGATTAATTCTATCGTGCTCGGTTGCCGAGTTATTGGTGTTTAAAGTCCTTAAGTGCTAAGCCCGGCCTTAACCCTAGCTTTTTTGTAAAGTGCTTCAAATGGGACAAAAGAGGACTCATTAGACGTGGAATTGCACGGCAAATTCAAATCTGAAAACGGATTAATTCTATCGTGCTTGGTTGCCGAGTTATTAGTGTTTAAAGTCCTTAAGAGCTAAGCCCGGCCTTAACCCTAGCGGTTTTTAAAAGTGCTTCAAATCGAACAAAAGAGGACTCATTAGACGCGGAATTGCACGGCAAATTCAAATCTGAAAACGGATTAATTCTATCGTGCTTGGTTGCCGAGTTATTAGTGTTTAAAGTCCTTAAGAGCTAAGCGCGGCCTTAACCCTAGCGTTTTTGAAAAGTGCTTCAAATGGGACAAACGAGGACCCATTAGACGCGAAATTGCACGGCAAATTCAAATCTGAAAACGGATTAATTCTATCGTGCTTGGTTGCCGAGTTATTAGTGTTTAAAGTCCTTAAGAGCTAAGCCCGGCCTTAACCCTAGCGGTTTTTAAAAGTGCTTCAAATCGAACAAAAGAGGACTCATTAGACGCGGAATTGCACGGCAAATTCAAATCTGAAAACGAATTAATTTCATCGTGCTTGGTTGCCGAGTTATTAGTGTTTAAAGTCCTTAAGAGCTAAGCCCGGCCTTAACCCTAGCGTTTTTGAAAAGTGCTTCAAATGGAGCAAACGAGGACTCATTAGACGTGGAATTGCACGGCAAATTCAAATCTGAAAACGGATTAATTCTATCGTGCTTGGTTGCCGAGTTATTAGTGTTTAAAGTCCTTAAGAGCTAAGCGCGGCCTTAACCCTAGCGTTTTTGAAAAGTGCTTCAAATGGGACAAACGAGGACTCATTAGACGCGAAATTGCACGGCAAATTCAAATCTGAAAACGGATTAATTCTATCGTGCTTGGTTGCCGAGTTATTAGTGTTTAAAGTCCTTAAGAGCTAAGCCCGGCCTTAACCCTAGCTTTTTTGTAAAGTGCTTCAAATGGAGCAAAGGAGGACTCATTAGACGCGGAATTGCACGGCAAATTCGAATCTGAAAACGGATTAATTCTATCGTGCTCGGTTGCCGAGTTATTGGTGTTTAAAGTCCTTAAGTGCTAAGCCCGGCCTTAACCCTAGCTTTTTTGTAAAGTGCTTCAAATGGAGCAAAGGAGGACTCATTAGACGCGGAATTGCACGGCAAATTCGAATCTGAAAACGGATTAATTCTATCGTGCTCGGTTGCCGAGTTATTAGTGTTTAAAGTCCTTAAGAGCTAAGCCCGGCCTTAACCCTAGCGGTTTTTAAAAGTGCTTCAAATCGAACAAAAGAGGACTCATTAGACGCGGAATTGCACGGCAAATTCAAATCTGAAAACGAATTAATTTCATCGTGCTTGGTTGCCGAGTTATTAGTGTTTAAAGTCCTTAAGAGCTAAGCCCGGCCTTAACCCTAGCGTTTTTGTAAAGTGCTTCAAATGGAGCAAAAGAGGACTCATTAGACGTGGAATTGCACGGCAAATTCAAATCTGAAAACGGATTAATTCTATCGTGCTTGGTTGCCGAGTTATTAGTGTTTAAAGTCCTTAAGAGCTAAGCCCGGCCTTAACCCTAGCGTTTTTGAAAAGTGCTTCAAATGGGACAAACGAGGACTCATTAGACGCGAAATTGCACGGCAAATTCAAATCTGAAAACGGATTAATTCTATCGTGCTTGGTTGCCGAGTTATTAGTGTTTAAAGTCCTTAAGAGCTAAGCCCGGCCTTAACCCTAGCGGTTTTTAAAAGTGCTTCAAATCGAGCAAACGAGGACTCATTAGACGCGAAATTGCACGGCAAATTCAAATCTGAAAACGGATTAATTTTATCGTGCTCGGTTGCCGAGTTATTAGTGTTTAAAGTCCTTAAGAGCTAAGCCCGGCCTTAACCCTAGCGTTTTTGAAAAGTGCTTCAAATGGGACAAACGAGGACTCATTAGACGCGGAATTGCACGGCAAATTCAAATCTGAAAACGGATTAATTCTATCGTGCTCGGTTGCCGAGTTATTAGTGTTTAAAGTCCTTAAGAGCTAAGCCCGGCCTTAACCCTAGCGTTTTTGAAAAGTGCTTCAAATGGGACAAACGAGGACTCATTAGACGCGGAATTGCAGGGCAAATTCAAATCTGAAAACGGATTAATTCTATCGTGCTCGGTTGCCGAGTTATTAGTGTTTAAAGTCCTTAAGAGCTAAGCCCGGCCTTAACCCTAGCGTTTTTGTAAAGTGCTTCAAATGGAGCAAACGAGGACTCATTACACGCGGAATTGCACGGCAAATTCAAATCTGAAAACGGATTAATTCTATCGTGCTTGGTTGCCGAGTTATTAGTGTTTAAAGTCCTTAAGAGCTAAGCCCGGCCTTAACCCTAGCTTTTTTGTAAAGTGCTTCAAATGGGACAAACGAGGACTCATTAGACGTGGAATTGCACGGCAAATTCAAATCTGAAAACGGATTAATTCTATCGTGCTTGTTTGCCGAGTTATAAGTGTTTAAAGTCCTTAAGAGCTAAGCCCGGCCTTAACCCTAGCGTTTTTGAAAAGTGCTTCAAATGGGACAAACGAGTACTCATTAGACGCGGAATTGCACGGCAAATTCAAATCTGAAATCGGATTAATTCTATCGTGCTTGGTTGCCGAGTTATCAGTGTTTAAAGTCCTTAAGAGCTAAGCCCGGCCTTAACCCTAGCGGTTTTTAAAAGTGCTTCAAATCGAGCAAACGAGGACTCATTAGACGCGAAATTGCACGGCAAATTCAAATCTGAAAACGGATAAATTCTATCGTGCTTGGTTGCCGAGTTATTAGTGTTTAAAGTCCTTAAGAGCTAAGCCCGGCCTTAACCCTAGCGTTTTTGAAAAGTGCTTCAAATGGAGCAAAAGAGGACTCATTAGACATGGAATTGCACGGCAAATTCAAATCTGAAAACGGATTAATTCTATCGTGCTTAGTTGCCGAGTTATTAGTGTTTAAAGTCCTTAAGAGCTAAGCCCGGCCTTAACCCTAGCGTTTTTTAAAAGAGCTTCAAATGGGACAAACGAGGACTCATTAGACGCGGAATTGCACGGCAAATTCAAATCTGAAAACGGATTAATTCTATCGTGCTCGGTTGCCGAGTTATTAGTGTTTAAAGTCCTTAAGAGCTAAGCCCGGCCTTAACCCTAGCGTTTTTGAAAAGTGCTTCAAATGGGACAAACGAGGACTCATTAGACGCGGAATTGCAGGGCAAATTCAAATCTGAAAACGGATTAATTCTATCGTGCTCGGTTGCCGAGTTATTAGTGTTTAAAGTCCTTAAGAGCTAAGCCCGGCCTTAACCCTAGCGTTTTTGTAAAGTGCTTCAAATGGAGCAAACGAGGACTCATTACACGCGGAATTGCACGGCAAATTCAAATCTGAAAACGGATTAATTCTATCGTGCTTGGTTGCCGAGTTATTAGTGTTTAAAGTCCTTAAGAGCTAAGCCCGGCCTTAACCCTAGCTTTTTTGTAAAGTGCTTCAAATGGGACAAACGAGGACTCATTAGACGTGGAATTGCACGGCAAATTCAAATCTGAAAACGGATTAATTCTATCGTGCTTGTTTGCCGAGTTATTAGTGTTTAAAGTCCTTAAGAGCTAAGCCCGGCCTTAACCCTAGCGTTTTTGAAAAGTGCTTCAAATGGGACAAACGAGGACTCATTAGACGCGGAATTGCACGGCAAATTCAAATCTGAAATCGGATTAATTCTATCGTGCTTGGTTGCCGAGTTATCAGTGTTTAAAGTCCTTAAGAGCTAAGCCCGGCCTTAACCCTAGCGGTTTTTAAAAGTGCTTCAAATCGAGCAAACGAGGACTCATTAGACGCGAAATTGCACGGCAAATTCAAATCTGAAAACGGATAAATTCTATCGTGCTTGGTTGCCGAGTTATTAGTGTTTAAAGTCCTTAAGAGCTAAGCCCGGCCTTAACCCTAGCGTTTTTGAAAAGTGCTTCAAATGGAGCAAAAGAGGACTCATTAGACATGGAATTGCACGGCAAATTCAAATCTGAAAACGGATTAATTCTATCGTGCTTGGTTGCCGAGTTATTAGTGTTTAAAGTCCTTAAGAGCTAAGCCCGGCCTTAACCCTAGCGTTTTTTAAAAGAGCTTCAAATGGGACAAACGAGGACTCATTAGACGCGGAATTGCACGGCAAATTCAAATCTGAAAACGGATTAATTCTATCGTGCTCGGTTGCCGAGTTATTAGTGTTTAAAGTCCTTAAGAGCTAAGCCCGGCCTTAACCCTAGCGTTTTTGAAAAGTGCTTCAAATGGGACAAACGAGGACTCATTAGACGCGGAATTGCAGGGCAAATTCAAATCTGAAAACGGATTAATTCTATCGTGCTCGGTTGCCGAGTTATTAGTGTTTAAAGTCCTTAAGAGCTAAGCCCGGCCTTAACCCTAGCGTTTTTGTAAAGTGCTTCAAATGGAGCAAACGAGGACTCCTTACACGCGGAATTGCACGGCAAATTCAAATCTGAAAACGGATTAATTCTATCGTGCTTGGTTGCCGAGTTATTAGTGTTTAAAGTCCTTAAGAGCTAAGCCCGGCCTTAACCCTAGCTTTTTTGTAAAGTGCTTCAAATGGGACAAACGAGGACTCATTAGACGTGGAATTGCACGGCAAATTCAAATCTGAAAACGGATTAATTCTATCGTGCTTGTTTGCCGAGTTATTAGTGTTTAAAGTCCTTAAGAGCTAAGCCCGGCCTTAACCCTAGCGTTTTTGAAAAGTGCTTCAAATGGGACAAACGAGGACTCATTAGACGCGGAATTGCACGGCAAATTCAAATCTGAAATCGGATTAATTCTATCGTGCTTGGTTGCCGAGTTATCAGTGTTTAAAGTCCTTAAGAGCTAAGCCCGGCCTTAACCCTAGCGGTTTTTAAAAGTGCTTCAAATCGAGCAAACGAGGACTCATTAGACGCGAAATTGCACGGCAAATTCAAATCTGAAAACGGATAAATTCTATCGTGCTTGGTTGCCGAGTTATTAGTGTTTAAAGTCCTTAAGAGCTAAGCCCGGCCTTAACCCTAGCGTTTTTGAAAAGTGCTTCAAATGGGACAAACGAGGACTCATTAGACGCGAAATTGCACGGCAAATTCAAATCTGAAAACGGATTAATTCTATCGTGCTTGGTTGCCGAGTTATTAGTGTTTAAAGTCCTTAAGAGCTAAGCCCGGCCTTAACCCTAGCGTTTTTGTAAAGTGCTTCAAATGGAGCAAAAGAGGACTCATTAGACGTGGAATTGCACGGCAAATTCAAATCTGAAAACGGATTAATTCTATCGTGCTTGGTTGCCGAGTTATTAGTGTTTAAAGTCCTTAAGAGCTAAGCCCGGCCTTAACCCTAGCGTTTTTGAAAAGTGCTTCAAATGGGACAAACGAGGACTCATTAGACGCGAAATTGCACGGCAAATTCAAATCTGAAAACGGATTAATTCTATCGTGCTTGGTTGCCGAGTTATTAGTGTTTAAAGTCCTTAAGAGCTAAGCCCGGCCTTAACCCTAGCGGTTTTTAAAAGTGCTTCAAATCGAGCAAACGAGGACTCATTAGACGCGAAATTGCACGGCAAATTCAAATCTGAAAACGGATTAATTTTATCGTGCTCGGTTGCCGAGTTATTAGTGTTTAAAGTCCTTAAGAGCTAAGCCCGGCCTTAACCCTAGCGTTTTTGAAAAGTGCTTCAAATGGGACAAACGAGGACTCATTAGACGCGGAATTGCACGGCAAATTCAAATCTGAAAACGGATTAATTCTATCGTGCTCGGTTGCCGAGTTATTAGTGTTTAAAGTCCTTAAGAGCTAAGCCCGGCCTTAACCCTAGCGTTTTTGAAAAGTGCTTCAAATGGGACAAACGAGGACTCATTAGACGCGGAATTGCAGGGCAAATTCAAATCTGAAAACGGATTAATTCTATCGTGCTCGGTTGCCGAGTTATTAGTGTTTAAAGTCCTTAAGAGCTAAGCCCGGCCTTAACCCTAGCGTTTTTGTAAAGTGCTTCAAATGGAGCAAACGAGGACTCATTACACGCGGAATTGCACGGCAAATTCAAATCTGAAAACGGATTAATTCTATCGTGCTTGGTTGCCGAGTTATTAGTGTACAAAGTCCTTAAGAGCTAAGCCCGGCCTTAACCCTAGCTTTTTTGTAAAGTGCTTCAAATGGGACAAACGAGGACTCATTAGACGTGGAATTGCACGGCAAATTCAAATCTGAAAACGGATTAATTCTATCGTGCTTGTTTGCCGAGTTATAAGTGTTTAAAGTCCTTAAGAGCTAAGCCCGGCCTTAACCCTAGCGTTTTTGAAAAGTGCTTCAAATGGGACAAACGAGGACTCATTAGACGCGGAATTGCACGGCAAATTCAAATCTGAAATCGGATTAATTCTATCGTGCTTGGTTGCCGAGTTATCAGTGTTTAAAGTCCTTAAGAGCTAAGCCCGGCCTTAACCCTAGCGGTTTTTAAAAGTGCTTCAAATCGAGCAAACGAGGACTCATTAGACGCGAAATTGCACGGCAAATTCAAATCTGAAAACGGATAAATTCTATCGTGCTTGGTTGCCGAGTTATTAGTGTTTAAAGTCCTTAAGAGCTAAGCCCGGCCTTAACCCTAGCGTTTTTGAAAAGTGCTTCAAATGGAGCAAAAGAGGACTCATTAGACATGGAATTGCACGGCAAATTCAAATCTGAAAACGGATTAATTCTATCGTGCTTGGTTGCCGAGTTATTAGTGTTTAAAGTCCTTAAGAGCTAAGCCCGGCCTTAACCCTAGCGTTTTTTAAAAGAGCTTCAAATGGGACAAACGAGGACTCATTAGACGCGGAATTGCACGGCAAATTCAAATCTGAAAACGGATTAATTCTATCGTGCTCGGTTGCCGAGTTATTAGTGTTTAAAGTCCTTAAGAGCTAAGCCCGGCCTTAACCCTAGCGTTTTTGAAAAGTGCTTCAAATGGGACAAACGAGGACTCATTAGACGCGGAATTGCAGGGCAAATTCAAATCTGAAAACGGATTAATTCTATCGTGCTCGGTTGCCGAGTTATTAGTGTTTAAAGTCCTTAAGAGCTAAGCCCGGCCTTAACCCTAGCGTTTTTGTAAAGTGCTTCAAATGGAGCAAACGAGGACTCATTACACGCGGAATTGCACGGCAAATTCAAATCTGAAAACGGATTAATTCTATCGTGCTTGGTTGCCGAGTTATTAGTGTTTAAAGTCCTTAAGAGCTAAGCCCGGCCTTAACCCTAGCTTTTTTGTAAAGTGCTTCAAATGGGACAAACGAGGACTCATTAGACGTGGAATTGCACGGCAAATTCAAATCTGAAAACGGATTAATTCTATCGTGCTTGTTTGCCGAGTTATAAGTGTTTAAAGTCCTTAAGAGCTAAGCCCGGCCTTAACCCTAGCGTTTTTGAAAAGTGCTTCAAATGGGACAAACGAGGACTCATTAGACGCGGAATTGCACGGCAAATTCAAATCTGAAATCGGATTAATTCTATCGTGCTTGGTTGCCGAGTTATCAGTGTTTAAAGTCCTTAAGAGCTAAGCCCGGCCTTAACCCTAGCGGTTTTTAAAAGTGCTTCAAATCGAGCAAACGAGGACTCATTAGACGCGAAATTGCACGGCAAATTCAAATCTGAAAACGGATAAATTCTATCGTGCTCGGTTGCCGAGTTATTAGTGTTTAAAGTCCTTAAGAGCTAAGCCCGGCCTTAACCCTAGCGTTTTTGAAAAGTGCTTCAAATGGAGCAAAAGAGGACTCATTAGACATGGAATTGCACGGCAAATTCAAATCTGAAAACGGATTAATTCTATCGTGCTTGGTTGCCGAGTTATTAGTGTTTAAAGTCCTTAAGAGCTAAGCCCGGCCTTAACCCTAGCGTTTTTTAAAAGAGCTTCAAATGGGACAAACGAGGACTCATTAGACGCGGAATTGCACGGCAAATTCAAATCTGAAAACGGATTAATTCTATCGTGCTCGGTTGCCGAGTTATTAGTGTTTAAAGTCCTTAAGAGCTAAGCCCGGCCTTAACCCTAGCGTTTTTGAAAAGTGCTTCAAATGGGACAAACGAGGACTCATTAGACGCGGAATTGCAGGGCAAATTCAAATCTGAAAACGGATTAATTCTATCGTGCTCGGTTGCCGAGTTATTAGTGTTTAAAGTCCTTAAGAGCTAAGCCCGGCCTTAACCCTAGCGTTTTTGAAAAGTGCTTCAAATGGGACAAACGAGGACTCATTAGACGCGGAATTGCACGGCAAATTCAAATCTGAAAACGGATTAATTCTATCGTGCTCGGTTGCCGAGTTATTAGTGTTTAAAGTCCTTAAGAGCTAAGCCCGGCCTTAACCCTAGCGTTTTTGAAAAGTGCTTCAAATGGGACAAACGAGGACTCATTAGACGCGGAATTGCACGGCAAATTCAAATCTGAAAACGGATTAATTCTATCGTGCTCGGTTGCCGAGTTATTAGTGTTTAAAGTCCTTAAGAGCTAAGCCCGGCCTTAACCCTAGCGTTTTTGAAAAGTGCTTCAAATGGGACAAACGAGGACTCATTAGACGCGAAATTGCACGGCAAATTCAAATCTGAAAACGGATTAATTCTATCGTGCTTGGTTGCCGAGTTATTAGTGTTTAAAGTCCTTAAGAGCTAAGCCCGGCCTTAACCCTAGCGGTTTTTAAAAGTGCTTCAAATCGAGCAAACGAGGACTCATTAGACGCGAAATTGCACGGCAAATTCAAATCTGAAAACGGATTAATTTTATCGTGCTCGGTTGCCGAGTTATTAGTGTTTAAAGTCCTTAAGAGCTAAGCCCGGCCTTAACCCTAGCGTTTTTGAAAAGTGCTTCAAATGGGACAAACGAGGACTCATTAGACGCGGAATTGCACGGCAAATTCAAATCTGAAAACGGATTAATTCTATCGTGCTCGGTTGCCGAGTTATTAGTGTTTAAAGTCCTTAAGAGCTAAGCCCGGCCTTAACCCTAGCGTTTTTGAAAAGTGCTTCAAATGGGACAAACGAGGACTCATTAGACGCGGAATTGCAGGGCAAATTCAAATCTGAAAACGGATTAATTCTATCGTGCTCGGTTGCCGAGTTATTAGTGTTTAAAGTCCTTAAGAGCTAAGCCCGGCCTTAACCCTGGCGTTTTTGTAAAGTGCTTCAAATGGAGCAAACGAGGACTCATTACACGCGGAATTGCACGGCAAATTCAAATCTGAAAACGGATTAATTCTATCGTGCTTGGTTGCCGAGTTATTAGTGTTTAAAGTCCTTAAGAGCTAAGCCCGGCCTTAACCCTAGCTTTTTTGTAAAGTGCTTCAAATGGGACAAACGAGGACTCATTAGACGTGGAATTGCACGGCAAATTCAAATCTGAAAACGGATTAATTCTATCGTGCTTGTTTGCCGAGTTATAAGTGTTTAAAGTCCTTAAGAGCTAAGCCCGGCCTTAACCCTAGCGTTTTTGAAAAGTGCTTCAAATGGGACAAACGAGGACTCATTAGACGCGGAATTGCACGGCAAATTCAAATCTGAAATCGGATTAATTCTATCGTGCTTGGTTGCCGAGTTATCAGTGTTTAAAGTCCTTAAGAGCTAAGCCCGGCCTTAACCCTAGCGGTTTTTAAAAGTGCTTCAAATCGAGCAAACGAGGACTCATTAGACGCGAAATTGCACGGCAAATTCAAATCTGAAAACGGATAAATTCTATCGTGCTTGGTTGCCGAGTTATTAGTGTTTAAAGTCCTTAAGAGCTAAGCCCGGCCTTAACCCTAGCGTTTTTGAAAAGTGCTTCAAATGGAGCAAAAGAGGACTCATTAGACATGGAATTGCACGGCAAATTCAAATCTGAAAACGGATTAATTCTATCGTGCTTGGTTGCCGAGTTATTAGTGTTTAAAGTCCTTAAGAGCTAAGCCCGGCCTTAACCCTAGCGTTTTTTAAAAGAGCTTCAAATGGGACAAACGAGGACTCATTAGACGCGGAATTGCACGGCAAATTCAAATCTGAAAACGGATTAATTCTATCGTGCTCGGTTGCCGAGTTATTAGTGTTTAAAGTCCTTAAGAGCTAAGCCCGGCCTTAACCCTAGCGTTTTTGAAAAGTGCTTCAAATGGGACAAACGAGGACTCATTAGACGCGGAATTGCACGGCAAATTCAAATCTGAAAACGGATTAATTCTATCGTGCTCGGTTGCCGAGTTATTAGTGTTTAAAGTCCTTAAGAGCTAAGCCCGGCCTTAACCCTAGCGTTTTTGAAAAGTGCTTCAAATGGGACAAACGAGGACTCATTACACGCGGAATTGCACGGCAAATTCAAATCTGAAAACGGATTAATTCTATCGTGCTTGGTTGCCGAGTTATTAGTGTTTAAAGTCCTTAAGAGCTAAGCCCGGCCTTAACCCTAGCTTTTTTGTAAAGTGCTTCAAATGGGACAAACGAGGACTCATTAGACGCGGAATTGCACGGCAAATTCAAATCTGAAAACGGATTAATTCTATCGTGCTTGGTTGCCGAGTTATTAGTGTTTAAAGTCCTTAAGAGCTAAGCCCGGCCTTAACCCTAGCTTTTTTGTAAAGTGCTTCAAATGGGACAAACGAGGACTCATTAGACGCGGAATTGCACGGCAAATTCAAATCTGAAATCGGATTAATTCTATCGTGCTTGGTTGCCGAGTTATTAGTGTTTAAAGTCCTTAAGAGCTAAGCCCGGCCTTAACCCTAGCGGTTTTTAAAAGTGCTTCAAATCGAGCAAACGAGGACTCATTAGACGCGAAATTGCACGGCAAATTCAAATCTGAAAACGGATAAATTCTATCGTGCTTGGTTGCCGAGTTATTAGTGTTTAAAGTCCTTAAGAGCTAAGCCCGGCCTTAACCCTAGCTTTTTTGAAAAGTGCTTCAAATGGAGCAAAAGAGGACTCATTAGACGCGGAATTGCACGGCAAATTCAAATCTGAAAACGGATTAATTCTATCGTGCTCGGTTGCCGAGTTATTAGTGTTTAAAGTCCTTAAGAGCTAAGCCCGGCCTTAACCCTAGCGGTTTTTAAAAGTGCTTCAAATCGAGCAAACGAGGACTCATTAGACGCGAAATTGCACGGCAAATTCAAATCTGAAAACGGATTAATTTTATCGTGCTCGGTTGCCGAGTTATTAGTGTTTAAAGTCCTTAAGAGCTAAGCCCGGCCTTAACCCTAGCGTTTTTGAAAAGTGCTTCAAATGGGACAAACGAGGACTCATTAGACGCGGAATTGCACGGCAAATTCAAATCTGAAAACGGATTAATTCTATCGTGCTCGGTTGCCGAGTTATTAGTGTTTAAAGTCCTTAAGAGCTAAGCCCGGCCTTAACCCTAGCGTTTTTGAAAAGTGCTTCAAATGGGACAAACGAGGACTCATTAGACGCGGAATTGCAGGGCAAATTCAAATCTGAAAACGGATTAATTTCATCGTGCTCGGTTGCCGAGTTATTAGTGTTTAAAGTCCTTAAGAGCTAAGCCCGGCCTTAACCCTGGCGTTTTTGTAAAGTGCTTCAAATGGAGCAAACGAGGACTCATTACACGCGGAATTGCACGGCAAATTCAAATCTGAAAACGGATTAATTCTATCGTGCTTGGTTGCCGAGTTATTAGTGTTTAAAGTCCTTAAGAGCTAAGCCCGGCCTTAACCCTAGCTTTTTTGTAAAGTGCTTCAAATGGGACAAACGAGGACTCATTAGACGTGGAATTGCACGGCAAATTCAAATCTGAAAACGGATTAATTCTATCGTGCTTGTTTGCCGAGTTATAAGTGTTTAAAGTCCTTAAGAGCTAAGCCCGGCCTTAACCCTAGCGTTTTTGAAAAGTGCTTCAAATGGGACAAACGAGGACTCATTAGACGCGGAATTGCACGGCAAATTCAAATCTGAAATCGGATTAATTCTATCGTGCTTGGTTGCCGAGTTATCAGTGTTTAAAGTCCTTAAGAGCTAAGCCCGGCCTTAACCCTAGCGGTTTTTAAAAGTGCTTCAAATCGAGCAAACGAGGACTCATTAGACGCGAAATTGCACGGCAAATTCAAATCTGAAAACGGATAAATTCTATCGTGCTTGGTTGCCGAGTTATTAGTGTTTAAAGTCCTTAAGAGCTAAGCCCGGCCTTAACCCTAGCGTTTTTGAAAAGTGCTTCAAATGGAGCAAAAGAGGACTCATTAGACATGGAATTGCACGGCAAATTCAAATCTGAAAACGGATTAATTCTATCGTGCTTGGTTGCCGAGTTATTAGTGTTTAAAGTCCTTAAGAGCTAAGCCCGGCCTTAACCCTAGCGTTTTTTAAAAGAGCTTCAAATGGGACAAACGAGGACTCATTAGACGCGGAATTGCACGGCAAATTCAAATCTGAAAACGGATTAATTCTATCGTGCTCGGTTGCCGAGTTATTAGTGTTTAAAGTCCTTAAGAGCTAAGCCCGGCCTTAACCCTAGCGTTTTTGAAAAGTCCTTCAAATGGGACAAACGAGGACTCATTAGACGCGGAATTGCACGGCAAATTCAAATCTGAAAACGGATTAATTCTATCGTGCTCGGTTGCCGAGTTATTAGTGTTTAAAGTCCTTAAGAGCTAAGCCCGGCCTTAACCCTAGCGTTTTTGAAAAGTGCTTCAAATGGGACAAACGAGGACTCATTACACGCGGAATTGCACGGCAAATTCAAATCTGAAAACGGATTAATTCTATCGTGCTTGGTTGCCGAGTTATTAGTGTTTAAAGTCCTTAAGAGCTAAGCCCGGCCTTAACCCTAGCTTTTTTGTAAAGTGCTTCAAATGGGACAAACGAGGACTCATTAGACGCGGAATTGCACGGCAAATTCAAATCTGAAAACGGATTAATTCTATCGTGCTTGGTTGCCGAGTTATTAGTGTTTAAAGTCCTTAAGAGCTAAGCCCGGCCTTAACCCTAGCTTTTTTGTAAAGTGCTTCAAATGGGACAAACGAGGACTCATTAGACGCGGAATTGCACGGCAAATTCAAATCTGAAATCGGATTAATTCTATCGTGCTTGGTTGCCGAGTTATTAGTGTTTAAAGTCCTTAAGAGCTAAGCCCGGCCTTAACCCTAGCGTTTTTGAAAAGTGCTTCAAATGGGACAAACGAGGACTCATTACACGCGGAATTGCACGGCAAATTCAAATCTGAAAACGGATTAATTCTATCGTGCTTGGTTGCCGAGTTATTAGTGTTTAAAGTCCTTAAGAGCTAAGCCCGGCCTTAACCCTAGCTTTTTTGTAAAGTGCTTCAAATGGGACAAACGAGGACTCATTAGACGCGGAATTGCACGGCAAATTCAAATCTGAAAACGGATTAATTCTATCGTGCTTGGTTGCCGAGTTATTAGTGTTTAAAGTCCTTAAGAGCTAAGCCCGGCCTTAACCCTAGCTTTTTTGTAAAGTGCTTCAAATGGGACAAACGAGGACTCATTAGACGCGGAATTGCACGGCAAATTCAAATCTGAAATCGGATTAATTCTATCGTGCTTGGTTGCCGAGTTATTAGTGTTTAAAGTCCTTAAGAGCTAAGCCCGGCCTTAACCCTAGCGGTTTTTAAAAGTGCTTCAAATCGAGCAAACGAGGACTCATTAGACGCGAAATTGCACGGCAAATTCAAATCTGAAAACGGATAAATTCTATCGTGCTTGGTTGCCGAGTTATTAGTGTTTAAAGTCCTTAAGAGCTAAGCCCGGCCTTAACCCTAGCTTTTTTGAAAAGTGCTTCAAATGGAGCAAAAGAGGACTCATTAGACGCGGAATTGCACGGCAAATTCAAATCTGAAAACGGATTAATTCTATCGTGCTCGGTTGCCGAGTTATTAGTGTTTAAAGTCCTTAAGAGCTAAGCCCGGCCTTAACCCTAGCGGTTTTTAAAAGTGCTTCAAATCGAGCAAACGAGGACTCATTAGACGCGAAATTGCACGGCAAATTCAAATCTGAAAACGGATTAATTTTATCGTGCTCGGTTGCCGAGTTATTAGTGTTTAAAGTCCTTAAGAGCTAAGCCCGGCCTTAACCCTAGCGTTTTTGAAAAGTGCTTCAAATGGGACAAACGAGGACTCATTAGACGCGGAATTGCACGGCAAATTCAAATCTGAAAACGGATTAATTCTATCGTGCTCGGTTGCCGAGTTATTAGTGTTTAAAGTCCTTAAGAGCTAAGCCCGGCCTTAACCCTAGCGTTTTTGAAAAGTGCTTCAAATGGGACAAACGAGGACTCATTAGACGCGGAATTGCAGGGCAAATTCAAATCTGAAAACGGATTAATTTCATCGTGCTCGGTTGCCGAGTTATTAGTGTTTAAAGTCCTTAAGAGCTAAGCCCGGCCTTAACCCTGGCGTTTTTGTAAAGTGCTTCAAATGGAGCAAACGAGGACTCATTACACGCGGAATTGCACGGCAAATTCAAATCTGAAAACGGATTAATTCTATCGTGCTTGGTTGCCGAGTTATTAGTGTTTAAAGTCCTTAAGAGCTAAGCCCGGCCTTAACCCTAGCTTTTTTGTAAAGTGCTTCAAATGGGACAAACGAGGACTCATTAGACGTGGAATTGCACGGCAAATTCAAATCTGAAAACGGATTAATTCTATCGTGCTTGTTTGCCGAGTTATAAGTGTTTAAAGTCCTTAAGAGCTAAGCCCGGCCTTAACCCTAGCGTTTTTGAAAAGTGCTTCAAATGGGACAAACGAGGACTCATTAGACGCGGAATTGCACGGCAAATTCAAATCTGAAATCGGATTAATTCTATCGTGCTTGGTTGCCGAGTTATCAGTGTTTAAAGTCCTTAAGAGCTAAGCCCGGCCTTAACCCTAGCGGTTTTTAAAAGTGCTTCAAATCGAGCAAACGAGGACTCATTAGACGCGAAATTGCACGGCAAATTCAAATCTGAAAACGGATAAATTCTATCGTGCTTGGTTGCCGAGTTATTAGTGTTTAAAGTCCTTAAGAGCTAAGCCCGGCCTTAACCCTAGCGTTTTTGAAAAGTGCTTCAAATGGAGCAAAAGAGGACTCATTAGACATGGAATTGCACGGCAAATTCAAATCTGAAAACGGATTAATTCTATCGTGCTTGGTTGCCGAGTTATTAGTGTTTAAAGTCCTTAAGAGCTAAGCCCGGCCTTAACCCTAGCGTTTTTTAAAAGAGCTTCAAATGGGACAAACGAGGACTCATTAGACGCGGAATTGCACGGCAAATTCAAATCTGAAAACGGATTAATTCTATCGTGCTCGGTTGCCGAGTTATTAGTGTTTAAAGTCCTTAAGAGCTAAGCCCGGCCTTAACCCTAGCGTTTTTGAAAAGTCCTTCAAATGGGACAAACGAGGACTCATTAGACGCGGAATTGCACGGCAAATTCAAATCTGAAAACGGATTAATTCTATCGTGCTCGGTTGCCGAGTTATTAGTGTTTAAAGTCCTTAAGAGCTAAGCCCGGCCTTAACCCTAGCGTTTTTGAAAAGTGCTTCAAATGGGACAAACGAGGACTCATTACACGCGGAATTGCACGGCAAATTCAAATCTGAAAACGGATTAATTCTATCGTGCTTGGTTGCCGAGTTATTAGTGTTTAAAGTCCTTAAGAGCTAAGCCCGGCCTTAACCCTAGCTTTTTTGTAAAGTGCTTCAAATGGGACAAACGAGGACTCATTAGACGCGGAATTGCACGGCAAATTCAAATCTGAAAACGGATTAATTCTATCGTGCTTGGTTGCCGAGTTATTAGTGTTTAAAGTCCTTAAGAGCTAAGCCCGGCCTTAACCCTAGCTTTTTTGTAAAGTGCTTCAAATGGGACAAACGAGGACTCATTAGACGCGGAATTGCACGGCAAATTCAAATCTGAAATCGGATTAATTCTATCGTGCTTGGTTGCCGAGTTATTAGTGTTTAAAGTCCTTAAGAGCTAAGCCCGGCCTTAACCCTAGCGGTTTTTAAAAGTGCTTCAAATCGAGCAAACGAGGACTCATTAGACGCGAAATTGCACGGCAAATTCAAATCTGAAAACGGATAAATTCTATCGTGCTTGGTTGCCGAGTTATTAGTGTTTAAAGTCCTTAAGAGCTAAGCCCGGCCTTAACCCTAGCTTTTTTGAAAAGTGCTTCAAATGGAGCAAAAGAGGACTCATTAGACGCGGAATTGCACGGCAAATTCAAATCTGAAAACGGATTAATTCTATCGTGCTCGGTTGCCGAGTTATTAGTGTTTAAAGTCCTTAAGAGCTAAGCCCGGCCTTAACCCTAGCGTTTTTGAAAAGTGCTTCAAATGGAGCAAACGAGGACTCATTAGACGCGGAATTGCACGGCAAATTCAAATCTGAAAACGGATTAATTCTATCGTGCTCGGTTGCCGAGTTATTAGTGTTTAAAGTCCTTAAGAGCTAAGCCCGGCCTTAACCCTAGCGGTTTTTAAAAGTGCTTCAAATCGAACAAAAGAGGACTCATTAGACGCGGAATTGCACGGCAAATTCAAATCTGAAAACGGATTAATTCTATCGTGCTTGGTTGCCGAGTTATTAGTGTTTAAAGTCCTTAAGAGCTAAGCCCGGCCTTAACCCTAGCGTTTTTTAAAAGAGCTTCAAATGGGACAAACGAGGACTCATTAGACGCGGAATTGCACGGCAAATTCAAATCTGAAAACGGATTAATTCTATCGTGCTCGGTTGCCGAGTTATTAGTGTTTAAAGTCCTTAAGAGCTAAGCCCGGCCTTAACCCTAGCGTTTTTGAAAAGTGCTTCAAATGGGACAAACGAGGACTCATTAGACGCGGAATTGCACGGCAAATTCAAATCTGAAAACGGATTAATTCTATCGTGCTCGGTTGCCGAGTTATTAGTGTTTAAAGTCCTTAAGAGCTAAGCCCGGCCTTAACCCTAGCGTTTTTGAAAAGTGCTTCAAATGGGACAAACGAGGACTCATTAGACGCGGAATTGCACGGCAAATTCAAATCTGAAAACGGATTAATTCTATCGTGCTTGGTTGCCGAGTTATTAGTGTTTAAAGTCCTTAAGAGCTAAGCCCGGCCTTAACCCTAGCTTTTTTGTAAAGTGCTTCAAATGGGACAAACGAGGACTCATTAGACGCGGAATTGCACGGCAAATTCAAATCTGAAATCGGATTAATTCTATCGTGCTTGGTTGCCGAGTTATTAGTGTTTAAAGTCCTTAAGAGCTAAGCCCGGCCTTAACCCTAGCGGTTTTTAAAAGTGCTTCAAATCGAGCAAACGAGGACTCATTAGACGCGAAATTGCACGGCAAATTCAAATCTGAAAACGGATAAATTCTATCGTGCTTGGTTGCCGAGTTATTAGTGTTTAAAGTCTTTAAGAGCTAAGCCCGGCCTTAACCCTAGCTTTTTTGAAAAGTGCTTCAAATGGAGCAAAAGAGGACTCATTAGACGCGGAATTGCACGGCAAATTCAAATCTGAAAACGGATTAATTCTATCGTGCTCGGTTGCCGAGTTATTAGTGTTTAAAGTCCTTAAGAGCTAAGCCCGGCCTTAACCCTAGCGTTTTTGAAAAGTGCTTCAAATGGAGCAAACGAGGACTCATTAGACGCGGAATTGCACGGCAAATTCAAATCTGAAAACGGATTAATTCTATCGTGCTCGGTTGCCGAGTTATTAGTGTTTAAAGTCCTTAAGAGCTAAGCCCGGCCTTAACCCTAGCGTTTTTGAAAAGTGCTTCAAATGGAGCAAACGAGGACTCATTAGACGCGGAATTGCACGGCAAATTCAAATCTGAAAACGGATTAATTCTATCGTGCTCGGTTGCCGAGTTATTAGTGTTTAAAGTCCTTAAGAGCTAAGCCCGGCCTTAACCCTAGCGGTTTTTAAAAGTGCTTCAAATCGAACAAAAGAGGACTCATTAGACGCGGAATTGCACGGCAAATTCAAATCTGAAAACGGATTAATTCTATCGTGCTTGGTTGCCGAGTTATTAGTGTTTAAAGTCCTTAAGAGCTAAGCCCGGCCTTAACCCTAGCGTTTTTTAAAAGAGCTTCAAATGGGACAAACGAGGACTCATTAGACGCGGAATTGCACGGCAAATTCAAATCTGAAAACGGATTAATTCTATCGTGCTCGGTTGCCGAGTTATTAGTGTTTAAAGTCCTTAAGAGCTAAGCCCGGCCTTAACCCTAGCGTTTTTGAAAAGTGCTTCAAATGGGACAAACGAGGACTCATTAGACGCGGAATTGCACGGCAAATTCAAATCTGAAAACGGATTAATTCTATCGTGCTCGGTTGCCGAGTTATTAGTGTTTAAAGTCCTTAAGAGCTAAGCCCGGCCTTAACCCTAGCGTTTTTGAAAAGTGCTTCAAATGGGACAAACGAGGACTCATAAGACGCGGAATTGCACGGCAAATTCAAATCTGAAAACGGATTAATTCTATCGTGCTTGGTTGCCGAGTTATTAGTGTTTAAAGTCCTTAAGAGCTAAGCCCGGCCTTAACCCTAGCTTTTTTGTAAAGTGCTTCAAATGGGACAAACGAGGACTCATTAGACGCGGAATTGCACGGCAAATTCAAATCTGAAATCGGATTAATTCTATCGTGCTTGGTTGCCGAGTTATTAGTGTTTAAAGTCCTTAAGAGCTAAGCCCGGCCTTAACCCTAGCGGTTTTTAAAAGTGCTTCAAATCGAGCAAACGAGGACTCATTAGACGCGAAATTGCACGGCAAATTCAAATCTGAAAACGGATAAATTCTATCGTGCTTGGTTGCCGAGTTATTAGTGTTTAAAGTCTTTAAGAGCTAAGCCCGGCCTTAACCCTAGCTTTTTTGAAAAGTGCTTCAAATGGAGCAAAAGAGGACTCATTAGACGCGGAATTGCACGGCAAATTCAAATCTGAAAACGGATTAATTCTATCGTGCTCGGTTGCCGAGTTATTAGTGTTTAAAGTCCTTAAGAGCTAAGCCCGGCCTTAACCCTAGCGGTTTTTAAAAGTGCTTCAAATCGAACAAAAGAGGACTCATTAGACGCGGAATTGCACGGCAAATTCAAATCTGAAAACGGATTAATTCTATCGTGCTTGGTTGCCGAGTTATTAGTGTTTAAAGTCCTTAAGAGCTAAGCCCGGCCTTAACCCTAGCTTTTTTGTAAAGTGCTTCAAATGGAGCAAAGGAGGACTCATTAGACGCGGAATTGCACGGCAAATTCGAATCTGAAAACGGATTAATTCTATCGTGCTCGGTTGCCGAGTTATTGGTGTTTAAAGTCCTTAAGAGCTAAGCCCGGCCTTAACCCTAGCTTTTTTGTAAAGTGCTTCAAATGGGACAAAAGAGGACTCATTAGACGTGGAATTGCACGGCAAATTCAAATCTGAAAACGGATAAATTCTATCGTGCTTGGTTGCCGAGTTATTAGTGTTTAAAGTCCTTAAGAGCTAAGCCCGGCCTTAACCCTAGCGGTTTTTAAAAGTGCTTCAAATCGAACAAAAGAGGACTCATTAGACGCGGAATTGTACGGCAAATTCAAATCTGAAATCGGATTAATTCTATCGTGCTTGGTTGCCGAGTTATTAGTGTTTAAAGTCCTTAAGAGCTAAGCCCGGCCTTAACCCTAGCGGTTTTTAAAAGTGCTTCAAATCGAACAAACGAGAACTCATTAGACGCGGAATTGCACGGCAAATTCAAATCTGAAAACGGATTAATTCTATCGTGCTTGGTTGCCGAGTTATTAATGTTTAAAGTCCTTAAGAGCTAAGCCCGGCCTTAACCCTAGCGTTTTTGAAAAGTGCTTCAAATGGGACAAACGAGGACTCATTAGACGCGGAATTGCACGGCAAATTCAAATCTGAAAACGGATTAATTCTATCGTGCTCGGTTGCCGAGTTATTAGTGTTTAAAGTCCTTAAGAGCTAAGCCCGGCCTTAACCCTAGCTTTTTTGTAAAGTGCTTCAAATGGAGCAAACGAGGACTCATTAGACGCGGAATTGCACGGCAAATTCAAATCTGAAAACGGATTAATTCTATCGTGCTCGGTTGCCGAGTTATTAGTGTTTAAAGTCCTTAAGAGCTAAGCCCGGCCTTAACCCTAGCGGTTTTTGTAAAGTGCTTCAAATGGAGCAAAAGAGGACTCATTAGACGTGGAATTGCACGGCAAATTCAAATCTGAAAACGAATTAATTTCATCGTGCTCGGTTGCCGAGTTATTAGTGTTTAAAGTCCTTAAGAGCTAAGCCCGGCCTTAACCCTAGCGTTTTTGTAAAGTGCTTCAAATGGAGCAAAAGAGGACTCATTAGACGTGGAATTGCACGGCAAATTCAAATCTGAAAACGGATTAATTCTATCGTGCTTGGTTGCCGAGTTATTAGTGTTTAAAGTCCTTAAGAGCTAAGCCCGGCCTTAACCCTAGCGTTTTTGAAAAGTGCTTCAAATGGGACAAACGAGGACTCATTAGACGCGAAATTGCACGGCAAATTCAAATCTGAAAACGGATTAATTCTATCGTGCTTGGTTGCCGAGTTATTAGTGTTTAAAGTCCTTAAGAGCTAAGCCCGGCCTTAACCCTAGCGTTTTTGTAAAGTGCTTCAAATGGAGCAAAAGAGGACTCATTAGACGTGGAATTGCACGGCAAATTCAAATCTGAAAACGGATTAATTCTATCGTGCTTGGTTGCCGAGTTATTAGTGTTTAAAGTCCTTAAGAGCTAAGCCCGGCCTTAACCCTAGCGTTTTTGAAAAGTGCTTCAAATGGGACAAACGAGGACTCATTAGACGCGAAATTGCACGGCAAATTCAAATCTGAAAACGGATTAATTCTATCGTGCTTGGTTGCCGAGTTATTAGTGTTTAAAGTCCTTAAGAGCTAAGCCCGGCCTTAACCCTAGCGGTTTTTAAAAGTGCTTCAAATCGAGCAAACGAGGACTCATTAGACGCGAAATTGCACGGCAAATTCAAATCTGAAAACGGATTAATTTTATCGTGCTCGGTTGCCGAGTTATTAGTGTTTAAAGTCCTTAAGAGCTAAGCCCGGCCTTAACCCTAGCGTTTTTGAAAAGTGCTTCAAATGGGACAAACGAGGACTCATTAGACGCGGAATTGCACGGCAAATTCAAATCTGAAAACGGATTAATTCTATCGTGCTTGGTTGCCGAGTTATTAGTGTTTAAAGTCCTTAAGAGCTAAGCCCGGCCTTAACCCTAGCGTTTTTGAAAAGTGCTTCAAATGGGACAAACGAGGACTCATTAGACGCGGAATTGCACGGCAAATTCAAATCTGAAAACGGATTAATTCTATCGTGCTCGGTTGCCGAGTTATTAGTGTTTAAAGTCCTTAAGAGCTAAGCCCGGCCTTAACCCTAGCGTTTTTGTAAAGTGCTTCAAATGGAGCAAACGAGGACTCATTACACGCGGAATTGCACGGCAAATTCAAATCTGAAAACGGATTAATTCTATCGTGCTTGGTTGCCGAGTTATTAGTGTTTAAAGTCCTTAAGAGCTAAGCCCGGCCTTAACCCTAGCTTTTTTGTAAAGTGCTTCAAATGGGACAAACGAGGACTCATTAGACGTGGAATTGCACGGCAAATTCAAATCTGAAAACGGATTAATTCTATCGTGCTTGGTTGCCGAGTTATAAGTGTTTAAAGTCCTTAAGAGCTAAGCCCGGCCTTAACCCTAGCGTTTTTGAAAAGTGCTTCAAATGGGACAAACGAGGACTCATTAGACGCGGAATTGCACGGCAAATTCAAATCTGAAATCGGATTAATTCTATCGTGCTTGGTTGCCGAGTTATCAGTGTTTAAAGTCCTTAAGAGCTAAGCCCGGCCTTAACCCTAGCGGTTTTTAAAAGTGCTTCAAATCGAGCAAACGAGGACTCATTAGACGCGGAATTGCACGGCAAATTCAAATCTGAAATGGATTAATTCTATCGTGCTTGGTTGCCGAGTTATTAGTGTTTAAAGTCCTTAAGAGCTAAGCCCGGCCTTAACCCTAGCGGTTTTTGTAAAGTGCTTCAAATGGAGCAAAAGAGGACTCATTAGACGCGGAATTGTACGGCAAATTCAAATCTGAAAACGGATTAATTCTATCGTGCTTGGTTGCCGAGTTATTAGTGTTTAAAGTCCTTAAGAGCTAAGCCCGGCCTTAACCCTAGCTTTTTTGTAAAGTGCTTCAAATGGGACAAAAGAGGACTCATTAGACGTGGAATTGCACGGCAAATTCAAATCTGAAAACGGATAAATTCTATCGTGCTTGGTTGCCGAGTTATTAGTGTTTAAAGTCCTTAAGAGCTAAGCCCGGCCTTAACCCTAGCGGTTTTGAAAAGTGCTTCAAATGGGACAAACGAGGACTCATTACACGCGGAATTGCACGGCAAATTCAAATCTGAAAACGGATTAATTCTATCGTGCTTGGTTGCCGAGTTATTAGTGTTTAAAGTCCTTAAGAGCTAAGCCCGGCCTTAACCCTAGCTTTTTTGTAAAGTGCTTCAAATCGAGCAAACGAGGACTCATTAGACGCGAAATTGCACGGCAAATTCAAATCTGAAATCGGATTAATTCTATCGTGCTTGGTTGCCGAGTTATTAGTGTTTAAAGTCCTTAAGAGCTAAGCCCGGCCTTAACCCTAGCGGTTTTTAAAAGTGCTTCAAATCGAGCAAACGAGGACTCATTAGACGCGAAATTGCACGGCAAATTCAAATCTGAAAACGGATAAATTCTATCGTGCTTGGTTGCCGAGTTATTAGTGTTTAAAGTCCTTAAGAGCTAAGCCCGGCCTTAACCCTAGCGGTTTTGAAAAGTGCTTCAAATGGGACAAACGAGGACTCATTAGACGCGGAATTGCACGGCAAATTCAAATCTGAAAACGGATTAATTCTATCGTGCTCGGTTGCCGAGTTATTAGTGTTTAAAGTCCTTAAGAGCTAAGCCCGGCCTTAACCCTAGCGTTTTTGAAAAGTGCTTCAAATGGGACAAACGAGGACTCATTAGACGCGAAATTGCACGGCAAATTCAAATCTGAAAACGGATTAATTCTATCGTGCTTGGTTGCCGAGTTATTAGTGTTTAAAGTCCTTAAGAGCTAAGCCCGGCCTTAACCCTAGCGGTTTTTAAAAGTGCTTCAAATCGAGCAAACGAGGACTCATTAGACGCGAAATTGCACGGCAAATTCAAATCTGAAATCGGATTAATTCTATCGTGCTTGGTTGCCGAGTTATTAGTGTTTAAAGTCCTTAAGAGCTAAGCCCGGCCTTAACCCTAGCGGTTTTTAAAAGTGCTTCAAATCGAGCAAACGAGGACTCATTAGACGCGAAATTGCACGGCAAATTCAAATCTGAAAACGGATAAATTCTATCGTGCTTGGTTGCCGAGTTATTAGTGTTTAAAGTCCTTAAGAGCTAAGCCCGGCCTTAACCCTAGCTTTTTTGAAAAGTGCTTCAAATGGAGCAAAAGAGGACTCATTAGACGCGGAATTGCACGGCAAATTCAAATCTGAAAACGGATTAATTCTATCGTGCTCGGTTGCCGAGTTATTAGTGTTTAAAGTCCTTAAGAGCTAAGCCCGGCCTTAACCCTAGCGTTTTTGAAAAGTGCTTCAAATGGAGCAAACGAGGACTCATTAGACGCGGAATTGCACGGCAAATTCAAATCTGAAAACGGATTAATTCTATCGTGCTCGGTTGCCGAGTTATTAGTGTTTAAAGTCCTTAAGAGCTAAGCCCGGCCTTAACCCTAGCGTTTTTGAAAAGTGCTTCAAATGGAGCAAAAGAGGACTCATTAGACGTGGAATTGCACGGCAAATTCAAATCTGAAAACGGATTAATTCTATCGTGCTTGGTTGCCGAGTTATTAGTGTTTAAAGTCCTTAAGAGCTAAGCCCAGCCTTAACCCTAGCGTTTTTGAAAAGTGCTTCAAATGGGACAAACGAGGACTCATTAGACGCGGAATTGCACGGCAAATTCAAATCTGAAAACGAATCAATTTCATCGTGCTTGGTTGCCGAGTTATTAGTGTTTAAAGTCCTTAAGAGCTAAGCCCGGCCTTAACCCTAGCTTTTTTGTAAAGTGCTTCAAATGGAGCAAAGGAGGACTCATTAGACGCGGAATTGCACGGCAAATTCAAATCTGAAAACGGATTAATTCTATCGTGCTTGGTTGCCGGGTTATTAATGTTTAAAGTCCTTAAGAGCTAAGCCCGGCCTTAACCCTAGCGTTTTTGAAAAGTGCTTCAAATGGGACAAACGAGGACTCATTAGACGCGGAATTGCACGGCAAATTCAAATCTGAAAACGGATTAATTCTATCGTGCTCGGTTGCCGAGTTATTAGTGTTTAAAGTCCTTAAGAGCTAAGCCCGGCCTTAACCCTAGCTTTTTTGTAAAGTGCTTCAAATGGAGCAAAAGAGGACTCATTAGACGCGGAATTGCACGGCAAATTCAAATCTGAAAACGGATTAATTCTATCGTGCTTGGTTGCCGAGTTATTAGTGTTTAAAGTCCTTAAGAGCTAAGCCCGGCCTTAACCCTAGCGGTTTTTGTAAAGTGCTTCAAATGGAGCAAAAGAGGACTCATTAGACGCGGAATTGTACGGCAAATTCAAATCTGAAAACGGATTAATTCTATCGTGCTTGGTTGCCGAGTTATTAGTGTTTAAAGTCCTTAAGAGCTAAGCCCGGCCTTAACCCTAGCTTTTTTGTAAAGTGCTTCAAATGGGACAAAAGAGGACTCATTAGACGTGGAATTGCACGGCAAATTCAAATCTGAAAACGGATAAATTCTATCGTGCTTGGTTGCCGAGTTATTAGTGTTTAAAGTCCTTAAGAGCTAAGCCCGGCCTTAACCCTAGCGGTTTTGAAAAGTGCTTCAAATGGGACAAACGAGGACTCATTACACGCGGAATTGCACGGCAAATTCAAATCTGAAAACGGATTAATTCTATCGTGCTTGGTTGCCGAGTTATTAGTGTTTAAAGTCCTTAAGAGCTAAGCCCGGCCTTAACCCTAGCTTTTTTGTAAAGTGCTTCAAATCGAGCAAACGAGGACTCATTAGACGCGAAATTGCACGGCAAATTCAAATCTGAAATCGGATTAATTCTATCGTGCTTGGTTGCCGAGTTATTAGTGTTTAAAGTCCTTAAGAGCTAAGCCCGGCCTTAACCCTAGCGGTTTTTAAAAGTGCTTCAAATCGAGCAAACGAGGACTCATTAGACGCGAAATTGCACGGCAAATTCAAATCTGAAAACGGATAAATTCTATCGTGCTTGGTTGCCGAGTTATTAGTGTTTAAAGAGCTAAGCCCGGCCTTAACCCTAGCGGTTTTGAAAAGTGCTTCAAATGGGACAAACGAGGACTCATTACACGCGGAATTGCACGGCAAATTCAAATCTGAAAACGGATTAATTCTATCGTGCTTGGTTGCCGAGTTATTAGTGTTTAAAGTCCTTAAGAGCTAAGCCCGGCCTTAACCCTAGCGGTTTTTGTAAAGTGCTTCAAATGGAGCAAAAGAGGACTCATTAGACGCGGAATTGTACGGCAAATTCAAATCTGAAAACGGATTAATTCTATCGTGCTTGGTTGCCGAGTTATTAGTGTTTAAAGTCCTTAAGAGCTAAGCCCGGCCTTAACCCTAGCTTTTTTGTAAAGTGCTTCAAATGGGACAAAAGAGGACTCATTAGACGTGGAATTGCACGGCAAATTCAAATCTGAAAACGGATAAATTCTATCGTGCTTGGTTGCCGAGTTATTAGTGTTTAAAGTCCTTAAGAGCTAAGCCCGGCCTTAACCCTAGCGGTTTTTAAAAGTGCTTCAAATGGAACAAAAGAGGACTCATTAGACGCGGAATTGCACGGCAAATTCAAATCTGAAAACGGATTAATTCTATCGTGCTTGGTTGCCGAGTTATTAGTGTTTAAAGTCCTTAAGAGCTAAGCCCGGCCTTAACCCTAGCGTTTTTGAAAAGTGCTTCAAATGGAGCAAACGAGAACTCATTAGACGCGAAATTGCACGGCAAATTCAAATCTGAAAACGGATTAATTCTATCGTGCTTGGTTGCCGAGTTATTAGTGTTTAAAGTCCTTAAGAGCTAAGCCCGGCCTTAACCCTAGCGTTTTTGAAAAGTGCTCTAAATGGGACAAACGAGGACTCATTAGACGCGAAATTGCACGGCAAATTCAAATCTGAAAACGGATTAATTCTATCGTGCTTGGTTGCCGAGTTATTAGTGTTTAAAGTCCTTAAGAGCTAAGCCCGGCCTTAACCCTAGCGTTTTTGAAAAGTGCTTTAAATGGGACAAACGAGGACTCATTAGACGCGAAATTGCACGGCAAATTCAAATCTGAAAACGGATTAATTCTATCGTGCTTGGTTGCCGAGTTATTAGTGTTTAAAGTCCTTAAGAGCTAAGCCCGGCCTTAACCCTAGCGTTTTTGAAAAGTGCTTCAAATGGAGCAAACGAGGACTCATTAGACGTGGAATTGCACGGCAAATTCAAATCTGAAAACGGATTAATTCTATCGTGCTTGGTTGCCGAGTTATTAGTGTTTAAAGTCCTTAAGAGCTAAGCCCGGCCTTAACCCTAGCGTTTTTGAAAAGTGCTTCAAAAGGAGCAAACGAGGACTCATTAGACGTGGAATTGCACGGCAAATTCAAATCTGAAAACGGATTAATTCTATCGTGCTTGGTTGCCGAGTTATTAGTGTTTAAAGTCCTTAAGAGCTAAGCCCGGCCTTAACCCTAGCGTTTTTGAAAAGTGCTTCAAATGGGACAAACGAGGACTCATTAGACGCGGAATTGCACGGCAAATTCAAATCTGAAAACGGATTAATTCTATCGTGCTCGGTTGCCGAGTTATTAGTGTTTAAAGTCCTTAAGAGCTAAGCCCGGCCTTAACCCTAGCGTTTTTGTAAAGTGCTTCAAATGGAGCAAACGAGGACTCATTACACGCGGAATTGCACGGCAAATTCAAATCTGAAAACGGATTAATTCTATCGTGCTTGGTTGCCGAGTTATTAGTGTTTAAAGTCCTTAAGAGCTAAGCCCGGCCTTAACCCTAGCGTTTTTGTAAAGTGCTTCAAATGGAGCAAACGAGGACTCATTACACGCGGAATTGCACGGCAAATTCAAATCTGAAAACGAATTAATTTCATCGTGCTTGGTTGCCGAGTTATTAGTGTTTAAAGTCCTTAAGAGCTAAGCCCGGCCTTAACCCTAGCGTTTTTGAAAAGTGCTTCAAATGGGACAAACGAGGACTCATTAGACGCGGAATTGCAATGCAAATTCAAATCTGAAAACGGATTAATTCTATCGTGCTCGGTTGCCGAGTTATTAGTGTTTAAAGTCCTTAAGAGCTAAGCCCGGCCTTAACCCTAGCGTTTTTGAAAAGTGCTTCAAATGGGACAAACGAGGACTCATTAGACGCGGAATTGCACGGCAAATTCAAATCTGAAAACGGATTAATTCTATCGTGCTCGGTTGCCGAGTTATTAGTGTTTAAAGTCCTTAAGAGCTAAACCCGGCCTTAACCCTAGCGTTTTTGAAAAGTGCTTCAAATGGGACAAACGAGGACTCATTAGACGCGAAATTGCACGGCAAATTCAAATCTGAAAACGGATTAATTCTATCGTGCTTGGTTGCCGAGTTATTAGTGTTTAAAGTCCTTAAGAGCTAAGCCCGGCCTTAACCCTAGCGGTTTTTAAAAGTGCTTCAAATCGAGCAAACGAGGACTCATTAGACGCGAAATTGCACGGCAAATTCAAATCTGAAATCGGATTAATTCTATCGTGCTTGGTTGCCGAGTTATTAGTGTTTAAAGTCCTTAAGAGCTAAGCCCGGCCTTAACCCTAGCGGTTTTTAAAAGTGCTTCAAATCGAGCAAACGAGGACTCATTAGACGCGAAATTGCACGGCAAATTCAAATCTGAAAACGGATAAATTCTATCGTGCTTGGTTGCCGAGTTATTAGTGTTTAAAGTCCTTAAGAGCTAAGCCCGGCCTTAACCCTAGCTTTTTTGAAAAGTGCTTCAAATGGAGCAAAAGAGGACTCATTAGACGCGGAATTGCACGGCAAATTCAAATCTGAAAACGGATTAATTCTATCGTGCTCGGTTGCCGAGTTATTAGTGTTTAAAGTCCTTAAGAGCTAAGCCCGGCCTTAACACTAGCGTTTTTGAAAAGTGCTTCAAATGGAGTGCTTCAAATCGAGCAAACGAGGACTCATTAGACGCGAAATTGCACGGCAAATTCAAATCTGAAAACGGATAAATTCTATCGTGCTTGGTTGCCGAGTTATTAGTGTTTAAAGAGCTAAGCCCGGCCTTAACCCTAGCGGTTTTGAAAAGTGCTTCAAATGGGACAAACGAGGACTCATTACACGCGGAATTGCACGGCAAATTCAAATCTGAAAACGGATTAATTCTATCGTGCTTGGTTGCCGAGTTATTAGTGTTTAAAGTCCTTAAGAGCTAAGCCCGGCCTTAACCCTAGCGGTTTTTGTAAAGTGCTTCAAATGGAGCAAAAGAGGACTCATTAGACGCGGAATTGTACGGCAAATTCAAATCTGAAAACGGATTAATTCTATCGTGCTTGGTTGCCGAGTTATTAGTGTTTAAAGTCCTTAAGAGCTAAGCCCGGCCTTAACCCTAGCTTTTTTGTAAAGTGCTTCAAATGGGACAAAAGAGGACTCATTAGACGTGGAATTGCACGGCAAATTCAAATCTGAAAACGGATAAATTCTATCGTGCTTGGTTGCCGAGTTATTAGTGTTTAAAGTCCTTAAGAGCTAAGCCCGGCCTTAACCCTAGCGGTTTTTAAAAGTGCTTCAAATGGAACAAAAGAGGACTCATTAGACGCGGAATTGCACGGCAAATTCAAATCTGAAAACGGATTAATTCTATCGTGCTTGGTTGCCGAGTTATTAGTGTTTAAAGTCCTTAAGAGCTAAGCCCGGCCTTAACCCTAGCGTTTTTGAAAAGTGCTTCAAATGGAGCAAACGAGAACTCATTAGACGCGAAATTGCACGGCAAATTCAAATCTGAAAACGGATTAATTCTATCGTGCTTGGTTGCCGAGTTATTAGTGTTTAAAGTCCTTAAGAGCTAAGCCCGGCCTTAACCCTAGCGTTTTTGAAAAGTGCTCTAAATGGGACAAACGAGGACTCATTAGACGCGAAATTGCACGGCAAATTCAAATCTGAAAACGGATTAATTCTATCGTGCTTGGTTGCCGAGTTATTAGTGTTTAAAGTCCTTAAGAGCTAAGCCCGGCCTTAACCCTAGCGTTTTTGAAAAGTGCTTTAAATGGGACAAACGAGGACTCATTAGACGCGAAATTGCACGGCAAATTCAAATCTGAAAACGGATTAATTCTATCGTGCTTGGTTGCCGAGTTATTAGTGTTTAAAGTCCTTAAGAGCTAAGCCCGGCCTTAACCCTAGCGTTTTTGAAAAGTGCTTCAAATGGAGCAAACGAGGACTCATTAGACGTGGAATTGCACGGCAAATTCAAATCTGAAAACGGATTAATTCTATCGTGCTTGGTTGCCGAGTTATTAGTGTTTAAAGTCCTTAAGAGCTAAGCCCGGCCTTAACCCTAGCGTTTTTGAAAAGTGCTTCAAAAGGAGCAAACGAGGACTCATTAGACGTGGAATTGCACGGCAAATTCAAATCTGAAAACGGATTAATTCTATCGTGCTTGGTTGCCGAGTTATTAGTGTTTAAAGTCCTTAAGAGCTAAGCCCGGCCTTAACCCTAGCGTTTTTGAAAAGTGCTTCAAATGGGACAAACGAGGACTCATTAGACGCGGAATTGCACGGCAAATTCAAATCTGAAAACGGATTAATTCTATCGTGCTCGGTTGCCGAGTTATTAGTGTTTAAAGTCCTTAAGAGCTAAGCCCGGCCTTAACCCTAGCGTTTTTGTAAAGTGCTTCAAATGGAGCAAACGAGGACTCATTACACGCGGAATTGCACGGCAAATTCAAATCTGAAAACGGATTAATTCTATCGTGCTTGGTTGCCGAGTTATTAGTGTTTAAAGTCCTTAAGAGCTAAGCCCGGCCTTAACCCTAGCGTTTTTGTAAAGTGCTTCAAATGGAGCAAACGAGGACTCATTACACGCGGAATTGCACGGCAAATTCAAATCTGAAAACGAATTAATTTCATCGTGCTTGGTTGCCGAGTTATTAGTGTTTAAAGTCCTTAAGAGCTAAGCCCGGCCTTAACCCTAGCGTTTTTGAAAAGTGCTTCAAATGGGACAAACGAGGACTCATTAGACGCGGAATTGCAATGCAAATTCAAATCTGAAAACGGATTAATTCTATCGTGCTCGGTTGCCGAGTTATTAGTGTTTAAAGTCCTTAAGAGCTAAGCCCGGCCTTAACCCTAGCGTTTTTGAAAAGTGCTTCAAATGGGACAAACGAGGACTCATTAGACGCGGAATTGCACGGCAAATTCAAATCTGAAAACGGATTAATTCTATCGTGCTCGGTTGCCGAGTTATTAGTGTTTAAAGTCCTTAAGAGCTAAACCCGGCCTTAACCCTAGCGTTTTTGAAAAGTGCTTCAAATGGGACAAACGAGGACTCATTAGACGCGAAATTGCACGGCAAATTCAAATCTGAAAACGGATTAATTCTATCGTGCTTGGTTGCCGAGTTATTAGTGTTTAAAGTCCTTAAGAGCTAAGCCCGGCCTTAACCCTAGCGGTTTTTAAAAGTGCTTCAAATCGAGCAAACGAGGACTCATTAGACGCGAAATTGCACGGCAAATTCAAATCTGAAATCGGATTAATTCTATCGTGCTTGGTTGCCGAGTTATTAGTGTTTAAAGTCCTTAAGAGCTAAGCCCGGCCTTAACCCTAGCGGTTTTTAAAAGTGCTTCAAATCGAGCAAACGAGGACTCATTAGACGCGAAATTGCACGGCAAATTCAAATCTGAAAACGGATAAATTCTATCGTGCTTGGTTGCCGAGTTATTAGTGTTTAAAGTCCTTAAGAGCTAAGCCCGGCCTTAACCCTAGCTTTTTTGAAAAGTGCTTCAAATGGAGCAAAAGAGGACTCATTAGACGCGGAATTGCACGGCAAATTCAAATCTGAAAACGGATTAATTCTATCGTGCTCGGTTGCCGAGTTATTAGTGTTTAAAGTCCTTAAGAGCTAAGCCCGGCCTTAACCCTAGCGTTTTTGAAAAGTGCTTCAAATGGAGCAAACGAGGACTCATTAGACGCGGAATTGCACGGCAAATTCAAATCTGAAAACGGATTAATTCTATCGTGCTCGGTTGCCGAGTTATTAGTGTTTAAAGTCCTTAAGAGCTAAGCCCGGCCTTAACCCTAGCGTTTTTGAAAAGTGCTTCAAATGGAGCAAAAGAGGACTCATTAGACGTGGAATTGCACGGCAAATTCAAATCTGAAAACGGATTAATTCTATCGTGCTTGGTTGCCGAGTTATTAGTGTTTAAAGTCCTTAAGAGCTAAGCCCAGCCTTAACCCTAGCGTTTTTGAAAAGTGCTTCAAATGGGACAAACGAGGACTCATTAGACGCGGAATTGCACGGCAAATTCAAATCTGAAAACGAATTAATTTCATCGTGCTCGGTTGCCGAGTTATTAGTGTTTAAAGTCCTTAAGAGCTAAGCCCGGCCTTAACCCTAGCGTTTTTGTAAAGTGCTTCAAATGGAGCAAAAGAGGACTCATTAGACGCGGAATTGCACGGCAAATTCAAATCTGAAAACGGATTAATTCTATCGTGCTCGGTTGCCGAGTTATTAGTGTTTAAAGTCCTTAAGAGCTAAGCCCGGCCTTAACCCTAGCGTTTTTGAAAAGTGCTTCAAATGGAGCAAACGAGGACTCATTAGACGCGGAATTGCACGGCAAATTCAAATCTGAAAACGGATTAATTCTATCGTGCTCGGTTGCCGAGTTATTAGTGTTTAAAGTCCTTAAGAGCTAAGCCCGGCCTTAACCCTAGCGTTTTTGAAAAGTGCTTCAAATGGAGCAAAAGAGGACTCATTAGACGTGGAATTGCACGGCAAATTCAAATCTGAAAACGGATTAATTCTATCGTGCTTGGTTGCCGAGTTATTAGTGTTTAAAGTCCTTAAGAGCTAAGCCCAGCCTTAACCCTAGCGTTTTTGAAAAGTGCTTCAAATGGGACAAACGAGGACTCATTAGACGCGGAATTGCACGGCAAATTCAAATCTGAAAACGAATCAATTTCATCGTGCTCGGTTGCCGAGTTATTAGTGTTTAAAGTCCTTAAGAGCTAAGCCCGGCCTTAACCCTAGCGTTTTTGAAAAGTGCTTCAAATGGAGCAAAAGAGGACTCATTAGACGTGGAATTGCACGGCAAATTCAAATCTGAAAACGGATTAATTCTATCGTGCTTGGTTGCCGAGTTATTAGTGTTTAAAGTCCTTAAGAGCTAAGCCCAGCCTTAACCCTAGCGTTTTTGAAAAGTGCTTCAAATGGGACAAACGAGGACTCATTAGACGCGGAATTGCACGGCAAATTCAAATCTGAAAACGGATTAATTCTATCGTGCTCGGTTGCCGAGTTATTAGTGTTTAAAGTCCTTAAGAGCTAAACCCGGCCTTAACCCTAGCGTTTTTGAAAAGTGCTTCAAATGGGACAAACGAGGACTCATTAGACGCGAAATTGCACGGCAAATTCAAATCTGAAAACGGATTAATTCTATCGTGCTTGGTTGCCGAGTTATTAGTGTTTAAAGTCCTTAAGAGCTAAGCCCGGCCTTAACCCTAGCGGTTTTTAAAAGTGCTTCAAATCGAGCAAACGAGGACTCATTAGACGCGAAATTGCACGGCAAATTCAAATCTGAAATCGGATTAATTCTATCGTGCTTGGTTGCCGAGTTATTAGTGTTTAAAGTCCTTAAGAGCTAAGCCCGGCCTTAACCCTAGCGGTTTTTAAAAGTGCTTCAAATCGAGCAAACGAGGACTCATTAGACGCGAAATTGCACGGCAAATTCAAATCTGAAAACGGATAAATTCTATCGTGCTTGGTTGCCGAGTTATTAGTGTTTAAAGTCCTTAAGAGCTAAGCCCGGCCTTAACCCTAGCTTTTTTGAAAAGTGCTTCAAATGGAGCAAAAGAGGACTCATTAGACGCGGAATTGCACGGCAAATTCAAATCTGAAAACGGATTAATTCTATCGTGCTCGGTTGCCGAGTTATTAGTGTTTAAAGTCCTTAAGAGCTAAGCCCGGCCTTAACCCTAGCGTTTTTGAAAAGTGCTTCAAATGGAGCAAACGAGGACTCATTAGACGCGGAATTGCACGGCAAATTCAAATCTGAAAACGGATTAATTCTATCGTGCTCGGTTGCCGAGTTATTAGTGTTTAAAGTCCTTAAGAGCTAAGCCCGGCCTTAACCCTAGCGTTTTTGAAAAGTGCTTCAAATGGAGCAAAAGAGGACTCATTAGACGTGGAATTGCACGGCAAATTCAAATCTGAAAACGGATTAATTCTATCGTGCTTGGTTGCCGAGTTATTAGTGTTTAAAGTCCTTAAGAGCTAAGCCCAGCCTTAACCCTAGCGTTTTTGAAAAGTGCTTCAAATGGGACAAACGAGGACTCATTAGACGCGGAATTGCACGGCAAATTCAAATCTGAAAACGAATTAATTTCATCGTGCTCGGTTGCCGAGTTATTAGTGTTTAAAGTCCTTAAGAGCTAAGCCCGGCCTTAACCCTAGCGTTTTTGTAAAGTGCTTCAAATGGAGCAAAAGAGGACTCATTAGACGCGGAATTGCACGGCAAATTCAAATCTGAAAACGGATTAATTCTATCGTGCTCGGTTGCCGAGTTATTAGTGTTTAAAGTCCTTAAGAGCTAAGCCCGGCCTTAACCCTAGCGTTTTTGAAAAGTGCTTCAAATGGAGCAAACGAGGACTCATTAGACGCGGAATTGCACGGCAAATTCAAATCTGAAAACGGATTAATTCTATCGTGCTCGGTTGCCGAGTTATTAGTGTTTAAAGTCCTTAAGAGCTAAGCCCGGCCTTAACCCTAGCGTTTTTGAAAAGTGCTTCAAATGGAGCAAAAGAGGACTCATTAGACGTGGAATTGCACGGCAAATTCAAATCTGAAAACGGATTAATTCTATCGTGCTTGGTTGCCGAGTTATTAGTGTTTAAAGTCCTTAAGAGCTAAGCCCAGCCTTAACCCTAGCGTTTTTGAAAAGTGCTTCAAATGGGACAAACGAGGACTCATTAGACGCGGAATTGCACGGCAAATTCAAATCTGAAAACGAATCAATTTCATCGTGCTTGGTTGCCGAGTTATTAGTGTTTAAAGTCCTTAAGAGCTAAGCCCGGCCTTAACCCTAGCTTTTTTGTAAAGTGCTTCAAATGGAGCAAAGGAGGACTCATTAGACGCGGAATTGCACGGCAAATTCAAATCTGAAAACGGATTAATTCTATCGTGCTTGGTTGCCGGGTTATTAATGTTTAAAGTCCTTAAGAGCTAAGCCCGGCCTTAACCCTAGCGTTTTTGAAAAGTGCTTCAAATGGGACAAACGAGGACTCATTAGACGCGGAATTGCACGGCAAATTCAAATCTGAAAACGGATTAATTCTATCGTGCTCGGTTGCCGAGTTATTAGTGTTTAAAGTCCTTAAGAGCTAAGCCCGGCCTTAACCCTAGCTTTTTTGTAAAGTGCTTCAAATGGAGCAAAAGAGGACTCATTAGACGCGGAATTGCACGGCAAATTCAAATCTGAAAACGGATTAATTCTATCGTGCTTGGTTGCCGAATTATTAGTGTTTAAAGTCCTTAAGAGCTAAGCCCGGCCTTAACCCTAGCGGTTTTTGTAAAGTGCTTCAAATGGAGCAAAAGAGGACTCATTAGACGCGGAATTGTACGGCAAATTCAAATCTGAAAACGGATTAATTCTATCGTGCTTGGTTGCCGAGTTATTAGTGTTTAAAGTCCTTAAGAGCTAAGCCCGGCCTTAACCCTAGCTTTTTTGTAAAGTGCTTCAAATGGGACAAAAGAGGACTCATTAGACGTGGAATTGCACGGCAAATTCAAATCTGAAAACGGATAAATTCTATCGTGCTTGGTTGCCGAGTTATTAGTGTTTAAAGTCCTTAAGAGCTAAGCCCGGCCTTAACCCTAGCGGTTTTTAAAAGTGCTTCAAATGGAACAAAAGAGGACTCATTAGACGCGGAATTGCACGGCAAATTCAAATCTGAAAACGGATTAATTCTATCGTGCTTGGTTGCCGAGTTATTAGTGTTTAAAGTCCTTAAGAGCTAAGCCCGGCCTTAACCCTAGCGTTTTTGAAAAGTGCTTCAAATGGAGCAAACGAGAACTCATTAGACGCGAAATTGCACGGCAAATTCAAATCTGAAAACGGATTAATTCTATCGTGCTTGGTTGCCGAGTTATTAGTGTTTAAAGTCCTTAAGAGCTAAGCCCGGCCTTAACCCTAGCGTTTTTGAAAAGTGCTCTAAATGGGACAAACGAGGACTCATTAGACGCGAAATTGCACGGCAAATTCAAATCTGAAAACGGATTAATTCTATCGTGCTTGGTTGCCGAGTTATTAGTGTTTAAAGTCCTTAAGAGCTAAGCCCGGCCTTAACCCTAGCGTTTTTGAAAAGTGCTTTAAATGGGACAAACGAGGACTCATTAGACGCGAAATTGCACGGCAAATTCAAATCTGAAAACGGATTAATTCTATCGTGCTTGGTTGCCGAGTTATTAGTGTTTAAAGTCCTTAAGAGCTAAGCCCGGCCTTAACCCTAGCGTTTTTGAAAAGTGCTTCAAATGGAGCAAACGAGGACTCATTAGACGTGGAATTGCACGGCAAATTCAAATCTGAAAACGGATTAATTCTATCGTGCTTGGTTGCCGAGTTATTAGTGTTTAAAGTCCTTAAGAGCTAAGCCCGGCCTTAACCCTAGCGTTTTTGAAAAGTGCTTCAAAAGGAGCAAACGAGGACTCATTAGACGTGGAATTGCACGGCAAATTCAAATCTGAAAACGGATTAATTCTATCGTGCTTGGTTGCCGAGTTATTAGTGTTTAAAGTCCTTAAGAGCTAAGCCCGGCCTTAACCCTAGCGTTTTTGAAAAGTGCTTCAAATGGGACAAACGAGGACTCATTAGACGCGGAATTGCACGGCAAATTCAAATCTGAAAACGGATTAATTCTATCGTGCTCGGTTGCCGAGTTATTAGTGTTTAAAGTCCTTAAGAGCTAAGCCCGGCCTTAACCCTAGCGTTTTTGTAAAGTGCTTCAAATGGAGCAAACGAGGACTCATTACACGCGGAATTGCACGGCAAATTCAAATCTGAAAACGGATTAATTCTATCGTGCTTGGTTGCCGAGTTATTAGTGTTTAAAGTCCTTAAGAGCTAAGCCCGGCCTTAACCCTAGCGTTTTTGAAAAGTGCTTCAAATGGGGCAAACGAGGACTCATTAGACGCGAAATTGCACGGCAAATTCAAATCTGAAATCGGATTAATTCTATCGTGCTTGGTTGCCGAGTTATTAGTGTTTAAAGTCCTTAAGAGCTAAGCCCGGCCTTAACCCTAGCGTTTTTGAAAAGTGCTTCAAATGGAGCAAAAGAGGACTCATTAGACGCGGAATTGCACGGCAAATTCAAATCTGAAAACGGATTAATTCTATCGTGCTTGGTTGCCGAGTTATTAGTGTTTAAAGTCCTTAAGAGCTAAGCCCGGCCTTAACCCTAGCGTTTTTGAAAAGTGCTTCAAATGGGACAAACGAGGACTCATTAGACGCGAAATTGCACGGCAAATTCAAATCTGAAATCGGATTAATTCTATCGTGCTTGGTTGCCGAGTTATTAGTGTTTAAAGTCCTTAAGAGCTAAGCCCGGCCTTAACCCTAGCTTTTTTGTAAAGTGCTTCAAATGGAGCAAAGGAGGACTCATTAGACGCGGAATTGCACGGCAAATTCAAATCTGAAAACGGATTAATTCTATCGTGCTTGGTTGCCGGGTTATTAGTGTTTAAAGTCCTTAAGAGCTAAGCCCGGCCTTAACCCTAGCGTTTTTGAAAAGTGCTTCAAATGGGACAAACGAGGACTCATTAGACGCGGAATTGCACGGCAAATTCAAATCTGAAAACGGATTAATTCTATCGTGCTCGGTTGCCGAGTTATTAGTGTTTAAAGTCCTTAAGAGCTAAGCCCGGCCTTAACCCTAGCTTTTTTGTAAAGTGCTTCAAATGGAGCAAAAGAGGACTCATTAGACGCGGAATTGCACGGCAAATTCAAATCTGAAAACGGATTAATTCTATCGTGCTTGGTTGCCGAGTTATTAGTGTTTAAAGTCCTTAAGAGCTAAGCCCGGCCTTAACCCTAGCGGTTTTTGTAAAGTGCTTCAAATGGAGCAAAAGAGGACTCATTAGACGCGGAATTGCACGGCAAATTCAAATCTGAAAACGGATTAATTCTATCGTGCTTGGTTGCCGAGTTATTAGTGTTTAAAGTCCTTAAGAGCTAAGCCCGGCCTTAACCCTAGCTTTTTTGTAAAGTGCTTCAAATGGGACAAAAGAGGACTCATTAGACGTGGAATTGCACGGCAAATTCAAATCTGAAAACGGATAAATTCTATCGTGCTTGGATGCCGAGTTATTAGTGTTTAAAGTCCTTAAGAGCTAAGCCCGGCCTTAACCCTAGCGGTTTTTAAAAGTGCTTCAAATCGAACAAAAGAGGACTCATTAGACGCGGAATTGCACGGCAAATTCAAATCTGAAAACGAATTAATTTCATCGTGCTTGGTTGCCGAGTTATTAGTGTTTAAAGTCCTTAAGAGCTAAGCCCGGCCTTAACCCTAGCGTTTTTGAAAAGTGCTTCAAATGGAGCAAACGAGAACTCATTAGACGCGAAATTGCACGGCAAATTCAAATCTGAAAACGGATTAATTCTATCGTGCTTGGTTGCCGAGTTATTAGTGTTTAAAGTCCTTAAGAGCTAAGCCCGGCCTTAACCCTAGCGTTTTTGAAAAGTGCTTTAAATGGGACAAACGAGGACTCATTAGACGCGAAATTGCACGGCAAATTCAAATCTGAAAACGGATTAATTCTATCGTGCTTGGTTGCCGAGTTATTAGTGTTTAAAGTCCTTAAGAGCTAAGCCCGGCCTTAACCCTAGCGTTTTTGAAAAGTGCTTTAAATGGGACAAACGAGGACTCATTAGACGCGAAATTGCACGGCAAATTCAAATCTGAAAACGGATTAATTCTATCGTGCTTGGTTGCCGAGTTATTAGTGTTTAAAGTCCTTAAGAGCTAAGCCCGGCCTTAACCCTAGCGTTTTTGAAAAGTGCTTCAAATGGAGCAAAAGAGGACTCATTAGACGTGGAATTGCACGGCAAATTCAAATCTGAAAACGGATTAATTCTATCGTGCTTGGTTGCCGAGTTATTAGTGTTTAAAGTCCTTAAGAGCTAAGCCCGGCCTTAACCCTAGCGTTTTTGAAAAGTGCTTCAAATGGAGCAAACGAGGACTCATTAGACGTGGAATTGCACGGCAAATTCAAATCTGAAAACGGATTAATTCTATCGTGCTTGGTTGCCGAGTTATTAGTGTTTAAAGTCCTTAAGAGCTAAGCCCAGCCTTAACCCTAGCGTTTTTGAAAAGTGCTTCAAATGGGACAAACGAGGACTCATTAGACGCGAAATTGCACGGCAAATTCAAATCTGAAAACGGATTAATTCTATCGTGCTTGGTTGCCGAGTTATTAGTGTTTAAAGTCCTTAAGAGCTAAGCCCGGCCTTAACCCTAGCGGTTTTTAAAAGTGCTTCAAATCGAGCAAACGAGGACTCATTAGACGCGAAATTGCACGGCAAATTCAAATCTGAAAACGGATTAATTCTATCGTGCTCGGTTGCCGAGTTATTAGTGTTTAAAGTCCTTAAGAGCTAAGCCCGGCCTTAACCCTAGCGTTTTTGTAAAGTGCTTCAAATGGAGCAAACGAGGACTCATTACACGCAAAATTGCACGGCAAATTCAAATCTGAAAACGGATTAATTCTATCGTGCTTGGTTGCCGAGTTATTAGTGTTTAAAGTCCTTAAGAGCTAAGCCCGGCCTTAACCCTAGCGTTTTTGAAAAGTGCTTCAAATGGGGCAAACGAGGACTCATTAGACGCGAAATTGCACGGCAAATTCAAATCTGAAATCGGATTAATTCTATCGTGCTTGGTTGCCGAGTTATTAGTGTTTAAAGTCCTTAAGAGCTAAGCCCGGCCTTAACCCTAGCGTTTTTGAAAAGTGCTTCAAATGGAGCAAAAGAGGACTCATTAGACGTGGAATTGCACGGCAAATTCAAATCTGAAAACGGATTAATTCTATCGTGCTTGGTTGCCGAGTTATTAGTGTTTAAAGTCCTTAAGAGCTAAGCCCAGCCTTAACCCTAGCGTTTTTGAAAAGTGCTTCAAATGGGACAAACGAGGACTCATTAGACGCGAAATTGCACGGCAAATTCAAATCTGAAAACGAATTAATTTCATCGTGCTTGGTTGCCGAGTTATTAGTGTTTAAAGTCCTTAAGAGCTAAGCCCGGCCTTAACCCTAGCTTTTTTGTAAAGTGCTTCAAATGGAGCAAAGGAGGACTCATTAGACGCGGAATTGCACGGCAAATTCAAATCTGAAAACGGATTAATTCTATCGTGCTTGGTTGCCGGGTTATTAGTGTTTAAAGTCCTTAAGAGCTAAGCCCGGCCTTAACCCTAGCGTTTTTGAAAAGTGCTTCAAATGGGACAAACGAGGACTCATTAGACGCGGAATTGCACGGCAAATTCAAATCTGAAAACGGATTAATTCTATCGTGCTCGGTTGCCGAGTTATTAGTGTTTAAAGTCCTTAAGAGCTAAGCCCGGCCTTAACCCTAGCTTTTTTGTAAAGTGCTTCAAATGGAGCAAAAGAGGACTCATTAGACGCGGAATTGCACGGCAAATTCAAATCTGAAAACGGATTAATTCTATCGTGCTTGGTTGCCGAGTTATTAGTGTTTAAAGTCCTTAAGAGCTAAGCCCGGCCTTAACCCTAGCGGTTTTTGTAAAGTGCTTCAAATGGAGCAAAAGAGGACTCATTAGACGCGGAATTGCACGGCAAATTCAAATCTGAAAACGGATTAATTCTATCGTGCTTGGTTGCCGAGTTATTAGTGTTTAAAGTCCTTAAGAGCTAAGCCCGGCCTTAACCCTAGCTTTTTTGTAAAGTGCTTCAAATGGGACAAAAGAGGACTCATTAGACGTGGAATTGCACGGCAAATTCAAATCTGAAAACGGATAAATTCTATCGTGCTTGGTTGCCGAGTTATTAGTGTTTAAAGTCCTTAAGAGCTAAGCCCGGCCTTAACCCTAGCGGTTTTTAAAAGTGCTTCAAATCGAACAAAAGAGGACTCATTAGACGCGGAATTGCACGGCAAATTCAAATCTGAAAACGAATTAATTTCATCGTGCTTGGTTGCCGAGTTATTAGTGTTTAAAGTCCTTAAGAGCTAAGCCCGGCCTTAACCCTAGCGTTTTTGAAAAGTGCTTCAAATGGAGCAAACGAGAACTCATTAGACGCGAAATTGCACGGCAAATTCAAATCTGAAAACGGATTAATTCTATCGTGCTTGGTTGCCGAGTTATTAGTGTTTAAAGTCCTTAAGAGCTAAGCCCGGCCTTAACCCTAGCGTTTTTGAAAAGTTCTTTAAATGGGACAAACGAAGACTCATTAGACGCGAAATTGCACGGCAAATTCAAATCTGAAAACGGATTAATTCTATCGTGCTTGGTTGCCGAGTTATTAGTGTTTAAAGTCCTTAAGAGCTAAGCCCGGCCTTAACCCTAGCGGTTTTGTAAAGTGCTTCAAATCGAACAAAAGAGGACTCATTAGACGCGGAATTGCACGGCAAATTCAAATCTGAAAACGAATTAATTTCATCGTGCTTGGTTGCCGAGTTATTAGTGTTTAAAGTCCTTAAGAGCTAAGCCCGGCCTTAACCCTAGCGTTTTTGAAAAGTGCTTCAAATGGAGCAAACGAGGACTCATTAGACGTGGAATTGCACGGCAAATTCAAATCTGAAAACGGATTAATTCTATCGTGCTTGGTTGCCGAGTTATTAGTGTTTAAAGTCCTTAAGAGCTAAGCCCGGCCTTAACCCTAGCGTTTTTGAAGAGTGCTTCAAATGGAGCAAACGAGGACTCATTAGACGTGGAATTGCACGGCAAATTCAAATCTGAAAACGGATTAATTCTATCGTGCTCGGTTGCCGAGTTATTAGTGTTTAAAGTCCTTAAGAGCTAAGCCCGGCCTTAACCCTAGCGGTTTTTAAAAGTGCTTCAAATGGGACAAACGAGGACTCATTAGACGCGGAATTGCACGGCAAATTCAAATCTGAAAACGAATTAATTTCATCGTGCTCGGTTGCCGAGTTATTAGTGTTTAAAGTCCTTAAGAGCTAAGCCCGGCCTTAACCCTAGCGTTTTTGTAAAGTGCTTCAAATGGAGCAAAAGAGGACTCATTAGACGTGGAATTGCACGGCAAATTCAAATCTGAAAACGGATTAATTCTATCGTGCTTGGTTGCCGAGTTATTAGTGTTTAAAGTCCTTAAGAGCTAAGCCCGGCCTTAACCCTAGCGTTTTTGAAAAGTGCTTCAAATGGGACAAACGAGGACTCATTAGACGCGAAATTGCACGGCAAATTCAAATCTGAAAACGGATTAATTCTATCGTGCTTGGTTGCCGAGTTATTAGTGTTTAAAGTCCTTAAGAGCTAAGCCCGGCCTTAACCCTAGCGTTTTTGAAAAGTGCTTCAAATGGAGCAAAAGAGGACTCATTAGACGTGGAATTGCACGGCAAATTCAAATCTGAAAACGGATTAATTTTATCGTGCTTGGTTGCCGAGTTATTAGTGTTTAAAGTCCTTAAGAGCTAAGCCCAGCCTTAACCCTAGCGTTTTTGAAAAGTGCTTCAAATGGGACAAACGAGGACTCATTAGACGCGAAATTGCACGGCAAATTCAAATCTGAAAACGAATTAATTTCATCGTGCTTGGTTGCCGAGTTATTAGTGTTTAAAGTCCTTAAGAGCTAAGCCCGGCCTTAACCCTAGCTTTTTTGTAAAGTGCTTCAAATGGAGCAAAGGAGGACTCATTAGACGCGGAATTGCACGGCAAATTCAAATCTGAAAACGGATTAATTCTATCGTGCTTGGTTGCCGGGTTATTAGTGTTTAAAGTCCTTAAGAGCTAAGCCCGGCCTTAACCCTAGCGTTTTTGAAAAGTGCTTCAAATGGGACAAACGAGGACTCATTAGACGCGGAATTGCACGGCAAATTCAAATCTGAAAACGGATTAATTCTATCGTGCTCGGTTGCCGAGTTATTAGTGTTTAAAGTCCTTAAGAGCTAAGCCCGGCCTTAACCCTAGCTTTTTTGTAAAGTGCTTCAAATGGAGCAAAAGAGGACTCATTAGACGCGGAATTGCACGGCAAATTCAAATCTGAAAACGGATTAATTCTATCGTGCTTGGTTGCCGAGTTATTAGTGTTTAAAGTCCTTAAGAGCTAAGCCCGGCCTTAACCCTAGCGGTTTTTGTAAAGTGCTTCAAATGGAGCAAAAGAGGACTCATTAGACGCGGAATTGCACGGCAAATTCAAATCTGAAAACGGATTAATTCTATCGTGCTTGGTTGCCGAGTTATTAGTGTTTAAAGTCCTTAAGAGCTAAGCCCGGCCTTAACCCTAGCTTTTTTGTAAAGTGCTTCAAATGGGACAAAAGAGGACTCATTAGACGTGGAATTGCACGGCAAATTCAAATCTGAAAACGGATAAATTCTATCGTGCTTGGTTGCCGAGTTATTAGTGTTTAAAGTCCTTAAGAGCTAAGCCCGGCCTTAACCCTAGCGGTTTTTAAAAGTGCTTCAAATCGAACAAAAGAGGACTCATTAGACGCGGAATTGCACGGCAAATTCAAATCTGAAAACGAATTAATTTCATCGTGCTTGGTTGCCGAGTTATTAGTGTTTAAAGTCCTTAAGAGCTAAGCCCGGCCTTAACCCTAGCGTTTTTGAAAAGTGCTTCAAATGGAGCAAACGAGAACTCATTAGACGCGAAATTGCACGGCAAATTCAAATCTGAAAACGGATTAATTCTATCGTGCTTGGTTGCCGAGTTATTAGTGTTTAAAGTCCTTAAGAGCTAAGCCCGGCCTTAACCCTAGCGTTTTTGAAAAGTTCTTTAAATGGGACAAACGAAGACTCATTAGACGCGAAATTGCACGGCAAATTCAAATCTGAAAACGGATTAATTCTATCGTGCTTGGTTGCCGAGTTATTAGTGTTTAAAGTCCTTAAGAGCTAAGCCCGGCCTTAACCCTAGCGGTTTTGTAAAGTGCTTCAAATCGAACAAAAGAGGACTCATTAGACGCGGAATTGCACGGCAAATTCAAATCTGAAAACGAATTAATTTCATCGTGCTTGGTTGCCGAGTTATTAGTGTTTAAAGTCCTTAAGAGCTAAGCCCGGCCTTAACCCTAGCGTTTTTGAAAAGTGCTTCAAATGGAGCAAACGAGGACTCATTAGACGTGGAATTGCACGGCAAATTCAAATCTGAAAACGGATTAATTCTATCGTGCTTGGTTGCCGAGTTATTAGTGTTTAAAGTCCTTAAGAGCTAAGCCCGGCCTTAACCCTAGCGTTTTTGAAGAGTGCTTCAAATGGAGCAAACGAGGACTCATTAGACGTGGAATTGCACGGCAAATTCAAATCTGAAAACGGATTAATTCTATCGTGCTCGGTTGCCGAGTTATTAGTGTTTAAAGTCCTTAAGAGCTAAGCCCGGCCTTAACCCTAGCGGTTTTTAAAAGTGCTTCAAATGGGACAAACGAGGACTCATTAGACGCGGAATTGCACGGCAAATTCAAATCTGAAAACGAATTAATTTCATCGTGCTCGGTTGCCGAGTTATTAGTGTTTAAAGTCCTTAAGAGCTAAGCCCGGCCTTAACCCTAGCGTTTTTGTAAAGTGCTTCAAATGGAGCAAAAGAGGACTCATTAGACGTGGAATTGCACGGCAAATTCAAATCTGAAAACGGATTAATTCTATCGTGCTTGGTTGCCGAGTTATTAGTGTTTAAAGTCCTTAAGAGCTAAGCCCGGCCTTAACCCTAGCGTTTTTGAAAAGTGCTTCAAATGGGACAAACGAGGACTCATTAGACGCGAAATTGCACGGCAAATTCAAATCTGAAAACGGATTAATTCTATCGTGCTTGGTTGCCGAGTTATTAGTGTTTAAAGTCCTTAAGAGCTAAGCCCGGCCTTAACCCTAGCGGTTTTTAAAAGTGCTTCAAATCGAGCAAACGAGGACTCATTAGACGCGAAATTGCACGGCAAATTCAAATCTGAAAACGGATTAATTTTATCGTGCTCGGTTGCCGAGTTATTAGTGTTTAAAGTCCTTAAGAGCTAAGCCCGGCCTTAACCCTAGCGTTTTTGAAAAGTGCTTCAAATGGAGCAAAAGAGGACTCATTAGACGTGGAATTGCACGGCAAATTCAAATCTGAAAACGGATTAATTCTATCGTGCTTGGTTGCCGAGTTATTAGTGTTTAAAGTCCTTAAGAGCTAAGCCCGGCCTTAACCCTAGCGTTTTTGAAAAGTGCTTCAAATGGGACAAACGAGGACTCATTAGACGCGGAATTGCAATGCAAATTCAAATCTGAAAACGGATTAATTCTATCGTGCTCGGTTGCCGAGTTATTAGTGTTTAAAGTCCTTAAGAGCTAAGCCCGGCCTTAACCCTAGCGTTTTTGTAAAGTGCTTCAAATGGAGCAAACGAGGACTCATTACACGCAGAATTGCACGGCAAATTCAAATCTGAAAACGGATTAATTCTATCGTGCTTGGTTGCCGAGTTATTAGTGTTTAAAGTCCTTAAGAGCTAAGCCCGGCCTTAACCCTAGCGTTTTTGAAGAGTGCTTCAAATGGAGCAAACGAGGACTCATTAGACGTGGAATTGCACGGCAAATTCAAATCTGAAAACGGATTAATTCTATCGTGCTCGGTTGCCGAGTTATTAGTGTTTAAAGTCCTTAAGAGCTAAGCCCGGCCTTAACCCTAGCGGTTTTTAAAAGTGCTTCAAATGGGACAAACGAGGACTCATTAGACGCGGAATTGCACGGCAAATTCAAATCTGAAAACGAATTAATTTCATCGTGCTCGGTTGCCGAGTTATTAGTGTTTAAAGTCCTTAAGAGCTAAGCCCGGCCTTAACCCTAGCGTTTTTGTAAAGTGCTTCAAATGGAGCAAAAGAGGACTCATTAGACGTGGAATTGCACGGCAAATTCAAATCTGAAAACGGATTAATTCTATCGTGCTTGGTTGCCGAGTTATTAGTGTTTAAAGTCCTTAAGAGCTAAGCCCGGCCTTAACCCTAGCGTTTTTGAAAAGTGCTTCAAATGGGACAAACGAGGACTCATTAGACGCGAAATTGCACGGCAAATTCAAATCTGAAAACGGATTAATTCTATCGTGCTTGGTTGCCGAGTTATTAGTGTTTAAAGTCCTTAAGAGCTAAGCCCGGCCTTAACCCTAGCGGTTTTTAAAAGTGCTTCAAATCGAGCAAACGAGGACTCATTAGACGCGAAATTGCACGGCAAATTCAAATCTGAAAACGGATTAATTTTATCGTGCTCGGTTGCCGAGTTATTAGTGTTTAAAGTCCTTAAGAGCTAAGCCCGGCCTTAACCCTAGCGTTTTTGAAAAGTGCTTCAAATGGAGCAAAAGAGGACTCATTAGACGTGGAATTGCACGGCAAATTCAAATCTGAAAACGGATTAATTCTATCGTGCTTGGTTGCCGAGTTATTAGTGTTTAAAGTCCTTAAGAGCTAAGCCCGGCCTTAACCCTAGCGTTTTTGAAAAGTGCTTCAAATGGGACAAACGAGGACTCATTAGACGCGGAATTGCAATGCAAATTCAAATCTGAAAACGGATTAATTCTATCGTGCTCGGTTGCCGAGTTATTAGTGTTTAAAGTCCTTAAGAGCTAAGCCCGGCCTTAACCCTAGCGTTTTTGTAAAGTGCTTCAAATGGAGCAAACGAGGACTCATTACACGCAGAATTGCACGGCAAATTCAAATCTGAAAACGGATTAATTCTATCGTGCTTGGTTGCCGAGTTATTAGTGTTTAAAGTCCTTAAGAGCTAAGCCCGGCCTTAACCCTAGCGTTTTTGAAAAGTGCTTCAAATGGGGCAAACGAGGACTCATTAGACGCGGAATTGCACGGCAAATTCAAATCTGAAATCGGATTAATTCTATCGTGCTTGGTTGCCGAGTTATTAGTGTTTAAAGTCCTTAAGAGCTAAGCCCGGCCTTAACCCTAGCGGTTTTTAAAAGTGCTTCAAATCGAACAAACGAGAACTCATTAGACGCGGAATTGCACGGCAAATTCAAATCTGAAAACGGATAAATTCTATCGTGCTTGGTTGCCGAGTTATTAATGTTTAAAGTCCTTAAGAGCTAAGCCCGGCCTTAACCCTAGCGTTTTTGAAAAGTGCTTCAAATGGGACAAACGAGGACTCATTAGACGCGGAATTGCACGGCAAATTCAAATCTGAAAACGGATTAATTCTATCGTGCTCGGTTGCCGAGTTATTAGTGTTTAAAGTCCTTAAGAGCTAAGCCCGGCCTTAACCCTAGCTTTTTTGTAAAGTGCTTCAAATGGAGCAAAAGAGGACTCATTAGACGCGGAATTGCACGGCAAATTCAAATCTGAAAACGGATTAATTCTATCGTGCTCGGTTGCCGAGTTATTAGTGTTTAAAGTCCTTAAGAGCTAAGCCCGGCCTTAACCCTAGCGGTTTTTGTAAAGTGCTTCAAATGGAGCAAAAGAGGACTCATTAGACGTGGAATTGCACGGCAAATTCAAATCTGAAAACGAATTAATTTCATCGTGCTCGGTTGCCGAGTTATTAGTGTTTAAAGTCCTTAAGAGCTAAGCCCGGCCTTAACCCTAGCGTTTTTGTAAAGTGCTTCAAATGGAGCAAAAGAGGACTCATTAGACGTGGAATTGCACGGCAAATTCAAATCTGAAAACGGATTAATTCTATCGTGCTTGGTTGCCGAGTTATTAGTGTTTAAAGTCCTTAAGAGCTAAGCCCGGCCTTAACCCTAGCGTTTTTGAAAAGTGCTTCAAATGGGACAAACGAGGACTCATTAGACGCGGAATTGCACGGCAAATTCAAATCTGAAAACGGATTAATTCTATCGTGCTTGGTTGCCGAGTTATTAGTGTTTAAAGTCCTTAAGAGCTAAGCCCGGCCTTAACCCTAGCTTTTTTGTAAAGTGCTTCAAATGGAGCAAAAGAGGACTCATTAGACGCGGAATTGCACGGCAAATTCAAATCTGAAAACGGATTAATTCTATCGTGCTCGGTTGCCGAGTTATTAGTGTTTAAAGTCCTTAAGAGCTAAGCCCGGCCTTAACCCTAGCGGTTTTTGTAAAGTGCTTCAAATGGAGCAAAAGAGGACTCATTAGACGTGGAATTGCACGGCAAATTCAAATCTGAAAACGAATTAATTTCATCGTGCTCGGTTGCCGAGTTATTAGTGTTTAAAGTCCTTAAGAGCTAAGCCCGGCCTTAACCCTAGCGTTTTTGTAAAGTGCTTCAAATGGAGCAAAAGAGGACTCATTAGACGTGGAATTGCACGGCAAATTCAAATCTGAAAACGGATTAATTCTATCGTGCTTGGTTGCCGAGTTATTAGTGTTTAAAGTCCTTAAGAGCTAAGCCCGGCCTTAACCCTAGCGTTTTTGAAAAGTGCTTCAAATGGGACAAACGAGGACTCATTAGACGCGAAATTGCACGGCAAATTCAAATCTGAAAACGAATTAATTTCATCGTGCTCGGTTGCCGAGTTATTAGTGTTTAAAGTCCTTAAGAGCTAAGCCCGGCCTTAACCCTAGCGGTTTTTAAAAGTGCTTCAAATCGAACAAACGAGAACTCATTAGACGCGGAATTGCACGGCAAATTCAAATCTGAAAACGGATAAATTCTATCGTGCTTGGTTGCCGAGTTATTAATGTTTAAAGTCCTTAAGAGCTAAGCCCGGCCTTAACCCTAGCGGTTTTTAAAAGTGCTTCAAATCGAGCAAACGAGGACTCATTAGACGCGAAATTGCACGGCAAATTCAAATCTGAAAACGGATTAATTCTATCGTGCTTGGTTGCCGAGTTATTAGTGTTTAAAGTCCTTAAGAGCTAAGCCCGGCCTTAACCCTAGCGGTTTTTAAAAGTGCTTCAAATGGGACAAACGAGGACTCATTAGACGCGGAATTGCACGGCAAATTCAAATCTGAAAACGGATTAATTCTATCGTGCTCGGTTGCCGAGTTATTAGTGTTTAAAGTCCTTAAGAGCTAAGCCCGGCCTTAACCCTAGCGTTTTTGAAAAGTGCTTCAAATGGAGCAAACGAGGACTCATTAGACGTGGAATTGCACGGCAAATTCAAATCTGAAAACGGATTAATTCTATCGTGCTTGGTTGCCGAGTTATTAGTGTTTAAAGTCCTTAAGAGCTAAGCCCGGCCTTAACCCTAGCGTTTTTGTAAAGTGCTTCAAATGGAGCAAAAGAGGACTCATTAGACGTGGAATTGCACGGCAAATTCAAATCTGAAAACGGATTAATTCTATCGTGCTTGGTTGCCGAGTTATTAGTGTTTAAAGTCCTTAAGAGCTAAGCCCGGCCTTAACCCTAGCGTTTTTGAAAAGTGCTTCAAATGGAGCAAACGAGGACTCATTAGACGTGGAATTGCACGGCAAATTCAAATCTGAAAACGGATTAATTCTATCGTGCTTGGTTGCCGAGTTATTAGTGTTTAAAGTCCTTAAGAGCTAAGCCCGGCCTTAACCCTAGCGTTTTTGTAAAGTGCTTCAAATGGAGCAAAAGAGGACTCATTAGACGTGGAATTGCACGGCAAATTCAAATCTGAAAACGGATTAATTCTATCGTGCTTGGTTGCCGAGTTATTAGTGTTTAAAGTCCTTAAGAGCTAAGCCCGGCCTTAACCCTAGCGTTTTTGTAAAGTGCTTCAAATGGAGCAAAAGAGGACTCATTAGACGTGGAATTGCACGGCAAATTCAAATCTGAAAACGGATTAATTCTATCGTGCTTGGTTGCCGAGTTATTAGTGTTTAAAGTCCTTAAGAGCTAAGCCCGGCCTTAACCCTAGCGTTTTTGAAAAGTGCTTCAAATGGGACAAACGAGGACTCATTAGACGCGGAATTGCACGGCAAATTGAAATCTGAAAACGGATTAATTCTATCGTGCTCGGTTGCCGAGTTATTAGTGTTTAAAGTCCTTAAGAGCTAAGCCCGGCCTTAACCCTAGCGTTTTTGAAAAGTGCTTCAAATGGGACAAACGAGGACTCATTAGACGCGGAATTGCAATGCAAATTCAAATCTGAAAACGGATTAATTCTATCGTGCTCGGTTGCCGAGTTATTAGTGTTTAAAGTCCTTAAGAGCTAAGCCCGGCCTTAACCCTAGCTTTTTTGTAAAGTGCTTCAAATGGAGCAAAAGAGGACTCATTAGACGCGGAATTGCACGGCAAATTCAAATCTGAAAACGGATTAATTCTATCGTGCTCGGTTGCCGAGTTATTAGTGTTTAAAGTCCTTAAGAGCTAAGCCCGGCCTTAACCCTAGCGGTTTTTGTAAAGTGCTTCAAATGGAGCAAAAGAGGACTCATTAGACGTGGAATTGCACGGCAAATTCAAATCTGAAAACGAATTAATTTCATCGTGCTCGGTTGCCGAGTTATTAGTGTTTAAAGTCCTTAAGAGCTAAGCCCGGCCTTAACCCTAGCGTTTTTGTAAAGTGCTTCAAATGGAGCAAAAGAGGACTCATTAGACGTGGAATTGCACGGCAAATTCAAATCTGAAAACGGATTAATTCTATCGTGCTTGGTTGCCGAGTTATTAGTGTTTAAAGTCCTTAAGAGCTAAGCCCGGCCTTAACCCTAGCGTTTTTGAAAAGTGCTTCAAATGGGACAAACGAGGACTCATTAGACGCGGAATTGCACGGCAAATTCAAATCTGAAAACGGATTAATTCTATCGTGCTCGGTTGCCGAGTTATTAGTGTTTAAAGTCCTTAAGAGCTAAGCCCGGCCTTAACCCTAGCTTTTTTGTAAAGTGCTTCAAATGGAGCAAAAGAGGACTCATTAGACGCGGAATTGCACGGCAAATTCAAATCTGAAAACGGATTAATTCTATCGTGCTCGGTTGCCGAGTTATTAGTGTTTAAAGTCCTTAAGAGCTAAGCCCGGCCTTAACCCTAGCGGTTTTTGTAAAGTGCTTCAAATGGAGCAAAAGAGGACTCATTAGACGTGGAATTGCACGGCAAATTCAAATCTGAAAACGAATTAATTTCATCGTGCTCGGTTGCCGAGTTATTAGTGTTTAAAGTCCTTAAGAGCTAAGCCCGGCCTTAACCCTAGCGTTTTTGTAAAGTGCTTCAAATGGAGCAAAAGAGGACTCATTAGACGTGGAATTGCACGGCAAATTCAAATCTGAAAACGGATTAATTCTATCGTGCTTGGTTGCCGAGTTATTAGTGTTTAAAGTCCTTAAGAGCTAAGCCCGGCCTTAACCCTAGCGTTTTTGAAAAGTGCTTCAAATGGGACAAACGAGGACTCATTAGACGCGAAATTGCACGGCAAATTCAAATCTGAAAACGAATTAATTTCATCGTGCTCGGTTGCCGAGTTATTAGTGTTTAAAGTCCTTAAGAGCTAAGCCCGGCCTTAACCCTAGCGGTTTTTAAAAGTGCTTCAAATCGAACAAACGAGAACTCATTAGACGCGGAATTGCACGGCAAATTCAAATCTGAAAACGGATTAATTCTATCGTGCTTGGTTGCCGAGTTATTAATGTTTAAAGTCCTTAAGAGCTAAGCCCGGCCTTAACCCTAGCGGTTTTTAAAAGTGCTTCAAATCGAGCAAACGAGGACTCATTAGACGCGAAATTGCACGGCAAATTCAAATCTGAAAACGGATTAATTCTATCGTGCTTGGTTGCCGAGTTATTAGTGTTTAAAGTCCTTAAGAGCTAAGCCCGGCCTTAACCCTAGCGTTTTTGAAAAGTGCTTCAAATGGGACAAACGAGGACTCATTAGACGCGGAATTGCACGGCAAATTCAAATCTGAAAACGGATTAATTCTATCGTGCTCGGTTGCCGAGTTATTAGTGTTTAAAGTCCTTAAGAGCTAAGCCCGGCCTTAACCCTAGCGTTTTTGAAAAGTGCTTCAAATGGAGCAAACGAGGACTCATTAGACGTGGAATTGCACGGCAAATTCAAATCTGAAAACGGATTAATTCTATCGTGCTTGGTTGCCGAGTTATTAGTGTTTAAAGTCCTTAAGAGCTAAGCCCGGCCTTAACCCTAGCGTTTTTGTAAAGTGCTTCAAATGGAGCAAAAGAGGACTCATTAGACGTGGAATTGCACGGCAAATTCAAATCTGAAAACGGATTAATTCTATCGTGCTTGGTTGCCGAGTTATTAGTGTTTAAAGTCCTTAAGAGCTAAGCCCGGCCTTAACCCTAGCGTTTTTGAAAAGTGCTTCAAATGGAGCAAACGAGGACTCATTAGACGTGGAATTGCACGGCAAATTCAAATCTGAAAACGGATTAATTCTATCGTGCTTGGTTGCCGAGTTATTAGTGTTTAAAGTCCTTAAGAGCTAAGCCCGGCCTTAACCCTAGCGGTTTTGAAAAGTGCTTCAAATCGAGCAAACGAGGACTCATTAGACGCAAAATTGCACGGCAAATTCAAATCTGAAAACGGATAAATTCTATCGTGCTTGGTTGCCGAGTTATTAATGTTTAAAGTCCTTAAGAGCTAAGCCCGGCCTTAACCCTAGCGTTTTTGAAAAATGCTTAAAATGGGACAAACGAGGACTCATTAGACGTGGAATTGCACGGCAAATTCAAATCTGAAAACGGATTAATTTTATCGTGCTTGGTTGCCGAGTTATTAGTCTTTAAAGTCCTTAAGAGCTAAGCCCGGCCTTAACCCTAGCGGTTTTTAAAAGTGCTTCAAATCGAACAAACGAGAACTCATTAGACGCGGAATTGCACGGCAAATTCAAATCTGAAAACGGATAAATTCTATTGTGCTTGGTTGCCAAGTTATTAATGTTTAAAGTCCTTAAGAGCTAAGCCCGGCCTTAACCCTAGCGTTTTTGAAAAATGCTTCAAATGGGACAAACGAGGACTCATTAGACGTGGAATTGCATGGCAAATTCAAATCTGAAAACGGATTAATTCTATCGTGCTTGGTTGCCGAGTTATTAGTGTTTAAAGTCCTTAAGAGCTAAGCCCGGCCTTAACCCTAGCGTTTTTGTAAAGTGCTTCAAATGGAGCAAAAGAGGACTCATTAGACGCGGAATTGCACGGCAAATTCAAATCTGAAAACGGATTAATTCTATCGTGCTCGGTTGCCGAGTTATTAGTGTTTAAAGTCCTTAAGAGCTAAGCCCGGCCTTAACCCTAGCGGTTTTTGTAAAGTGCTTCAAATGGAGCAAAAGAGGACTCATTAGACGTGGAATTGCACGGCAAATTCAAATCTGAAAACGAATTAATTTCATCGTGCTCGGTTGCCGAGTTATTAGTGTTTAAAGTCCTTAAGAGCTAAGCCCGGCCTTAACCCTAGCGTTTTTGTAAAGTGCTTCAAATGGAGCAAAAGAGGACTCATTAGACGTGGAATTGCACGGCAAATTCAAATCTGAAAACGGATTAATTCTATCGTGCTTGGTTGCCGAGTTATTAGTGTTTAAAGTCCTTAAGAGCTAAGCCCGGCCTTAACCCTAGCGTTTTTGAAAAGTGCTTCAAATGGGACAAACGAGGACTCATTAGACGCGAAATTGCACGGCAAATTCAAATCTGAAAACGAATTAATTTCATCGTGCTCGGTTGCCGAGTTATTAGTGTTTAAAGTCCTTAAGAGCTAAGCCCGGCCTTAACCCTAGCGGTTTTTAAAAGTGCTTCAAATCGAACAAACGAGAACTCATTAGACGCGGAATTGCACGGCAAATTCAAATCTGAAAACGGATTAATTCTATCGTGCTTGGTTGCCGAGTTATTAATGTTTAAAGTCCTTAAGAGCTAAGCCCGGCCTTAACCCTAGCGGTTTTTAAAAGTGCTTCAAATCGAGCAAACGAGGACTCATTAGACGCGAAATTGCACGGCAAATTCAAATCTGAAAACGGATTAATTCTATCGTGCTTGGTTGCCGAGTTATTAGTGTTTAAAGTCCTTAAGAGCTAAGCCCGGCCTTAACCCTAGCGTTTTTGAAAAGTGCTTCAAATGGGACAAACGAGGACTCATTAGACGCGGAATTGCACGGCAAATTCAAATCTGAAAACGGATTAATTCTATCGTGCTCGGTTGCCGAGTTATTAGTGTTTAAAGTCCTTAAGAGCTAAGCCCGGCCTTAACCCTAGCGTTTTTGAAAAGTGCTTCAAATGGAGCAAACGAGGACTCATTAGACGTGGAATTGCACGGCAAATTCAAATCTGAAAACGGATTAATTCTATCGTGCTTGGTTGCCGAGTTATTAGTGTTTAAAGTCCTTAAGAGCTAAGCCCGGCCTTAACCCTAGCGTTTTTGTAAAGTGCTTCAAATGGAGCAAAAGAGGACTCATTAGACGTGGAATTGCACGGCAAATTCAAATCTGAAAACGGATTAATTCTATCGTGCTTGGTTGCCGAGTTATTAGTGTTTAAAGTCCTTAAGAGCTAAGCCCGGCCTTAACCCTAGCGTTTTTGAAAAGTGCTTCAAATGGAGCAAACGAGGACTCATTAGACGTGGAATTGCACGGCAAATTCAAATCTGAAAACGGATTAATTCTATCGTGCTTGGTTGCCGAGTTATTAGTGTTTAAAGTCCTTAAGAGCTAAGCCCGGCCTTAACCCTAGCGGTTTTGAAAAGTGCTTCAAATCGAGCAAACGAGGACTCATTAGACGCGAAATTGCACGGCAAATTCAAATCTGAAAACGGATAAATTCTATCGTGCTTGGTTGCCGAGTTATTAATGTTTAAAGTCCTTAAGAGCTAAGCCCGGCCTTAACCCTAGCGTTTTTGAAAAATGCTTAAAATGGGACAAACGAGGACTCATTAGACGTGGAATTGCACGGCAAATTCAAATCTGAAAACGGATTAATTTTATCGTGCTTGGTTGCCGAGTTATTAGTCTTTAAAGTCCTTAAGAGCTAAGCCCGGCCTTAACCCTAGCGGTTTTTAAAAGTGCTTCAAATCGAACAAACGAGAACTCATTAGACGCGGAATTGCACGGCAAATTCAAATCTGAAAACGGATAAATTCTATTGTGCTTGGTTGCCAAGTTATTAATGTTTAAAGTCCTTAAGAGCTAAGCCCGGCCTTAACCCTAGCGTTTTTGAAAAATGCTTCAAATGGGACAAACGAGGACTCATTAGACGTGGAATTGCATGGCAAATTCAAATCTGAAAACGGATTAATTCTATCGTGCTTGGTTGCCGAGTTATTAGTGTTTAAAGTCCTTAAGAGCTAAGCCCGGCCTTAACCCTAGCGTTTTTGAAAATTGCTTCAAATCGAACAAACGAGGACTCATTAGACGCGGAATTGCACGGCAAATTCAAATCTGAAAACGAATTAATTTCATCGTGCTTGGTTGCCGAGTTATTAGTGTTTAAAGTCCTTAAGAGCTAAGCCCGGCCTTAACCCTAGAGGTTTTTAAAAGTGCTTCAAATCGAACAAACGAGAACTCATTAGACGCGGAATTGCACGGCAAATTCAAATCTGAAAACGGATAAATTCTATCGTGCTTGGTTGCCGAGTTATTAATGTTTAAAGTCCTTAAGAGCTAAGCCCGGCCTTAACCCTAGCGTTTTTGAAAAGTGCTTCAAATGGGACAAACGAGGACTCATTAGACGCGGAATTGCACGGCAAATTGAAATCTGAAAACGGATTAATTCTATCGTGCTCGGTTGCCGAGTTATTAGTGTTTAAAGTCCTTAAGAGCTAAGCCCGGCCTTAACCCTAGCGTTTTTGTAAAGTGCTTCAAATGGAGCAAACGAGGACTCATTAGACGCGGAATTGCAATGCAAATTCAAATCTGAAAACGGATTAATTCTATCGTGCTCGGTTGCCGAGTTATTAGTGTTTAAAGTCCTTAAGAGCTAAGCCCGGCCTTAACCCTAGCGTTTTTGTAAAGTGCTTCAAATGGAGCAAACGAGGACTCATTACACGCGGAATTGCACGGCAAATTCAAATCTGAAAACGAATTAATTTCATCGTGCTTGGTTGCCGAGTTATTAGTGTTTAAAGTCCTTAAGAGCTAAGCCCGGCCTTAACCCTAGCGTTTTTGAAAAGTGCTTCAAATGGGACAAACGAGGACTCATTAGACGCGGAATTGCAATGCAAATTCAAATCTGAAAACGGATTAATTCTATCGTGCTCGGTTGCCGAGTTATTAGTGTTTAAAGTCCTTAAGAGCTAAGCCCGGCCTTAACCCTAGCGTTTTTGTAAAGTGCTTCAAATGGAGCAAACGAGGACTCATTACACGCGGAATTGCACGGCAAATTCAAATCTGAAAACGGATTAATTCTATCGTGCTTGGTTGCCGAGTTATTAGTGTTTAAAGTCCTTAAGAGCTAAGCCCGGCCTTAACCCTAGCGTTTTTGAAAAGTGCTTCAAATGGGGCAAACGAGGACTCATTAGACGCGGAATTGCACGGCAAATTCAAATCTGAAATCGGATTAATTCTATCGTGCTTGGTTGCCGAGTTACTAGTGTTTAAAGTCCTTAAGAGCTAAGCCCGGCCTTAACCCTAGCGGTTTTTAAAAGTGCTTCAAATCGAACAAACGAGAACTCATTAGACGCGGAATTGCACGGCAAATTCAAATCTGAAAACGGATAAATTCTATCGTGCTTGGTTGCCGAGTTATTAATGTTTAAAGTCCTTAAGAGCTAAGCCCGGCCTTAACCCTAGCGGTTTTTGTAAAGTGCTTCAAATGGAGCAAAAGAGGACTCATTAGACGTGGAATTGCACGGCAAATTCAAATCTGAAAACGAATTAATTTCATCGTGCTCGGTTGCCGAGTTATTAGTGTTTAAAGTCCTTAAGAGCTAAGCCCGGCCTTAACCCTAGCGTTTTTGAAAAGTGCTTCAAATGGAGCAAACGAGGACTCATTAGACGTGGAATTGCACGGCAAATTCAAATCTGAAAACGGATTAATTCTATCGTGCTTGGTTGCCGAGTTATTAGTGTTTAAAGTCCTTAAGAGCTAAGCCCGGCCTTAACCCTAGCGTTTTTGTAAAGTGCTTCAAATGGAGCAAAAGAGGACTCATTAGACGTGGAATTGCACGGCAAATTCAAATCTGAAAACGGATTAATTCTATCGTGCTTGGTTGCCGAGTTATTAGTGTTTAAAGTCCTTAAGAGCTAAGCCCGGCCTTAACCCTAGCGTTTTTGAAAAGTGCTTCAAATGGAGCAAACGAGGACTCATTAGACGTGGAATTGCACGGCAAATTCAAATCTGAAAACGGATTAATTCTATCGTGCTTGGTTGCCGAGTTATTAGTGTTTAAAGTCCTTAAGAGCTAAGCCCGGCCTTAACCCTAGCGGTTTTGAAAAGTGCTTCAAATCGAGCAAACGAGGACTCATTAGACGCGAAATTGCACGGCAAATTCAAATCTGAAAACGGATAAATTCTATCGTGCTTGGTTGCCGAGTTATTAATGTTTAAAGTCCTTAAGAGCTAAGCCCGGCCTTAACCCTAGCGTTTTTGAAAAATGCTTAAAATGGGACAAACGAGGACTCATTAGACGTGGAATTGCACGGCAAATTCAAATCTGAAAACGGATTAATTTTATCGTGCTTGGTTGCCGAGTTATTAGTCTTTAAAGTCCTTAAGAGCTAAGCCCGGCCTTAACCCTAGCGGTTTTTAAAAGTGCTTCAAATCGAACAAACGAGAACTCATTAGACGCGGAATTGCACGGCAAATTCAAATCTGAAAACGGATAAATTCTATTGTGCTTGGTTGCCAAGTTATTAATGTTTAAAGTCCTTAAGAGCTAAGCCCGGCCTTAACCCTAGCGTTTTTGAAAAGTGCTTCAAATGGAGCAAACGAGGACTCATTAGACGTGGAATTGCATGGCAAATTCAAATCTGAAAACGGATTAATTCTATCGTGCTTGGTTGCCGAGTTATTAGTGTTTAAAGTCCTTAAGAGCTAAGCCCGGCCTTAACCCTAGCGTTTTTGAAAAGTGCTTCAAATCGAACAAACGAGGACTCATTAGACGTGGAATTGCATGGCAAATTCAAATCTGAAAACGGATAAATTCTATTGTGCTTGGTTGCCAAGTTATTAATGTTTAAAGTCCTTAAGAGCTAAGCCCGGCCTTAACCCTAGCGTTTTTGAAAAGTGCTTCAAATGGAGCAAACGAGGACTCATTAGACGTGGAATTGCATGGCAAATTCAAATCTGAAAACGGATTAATTCTATCGTGCTTGGTTGCCGAGTTATTAGTGTTTAAAGTCCTTAAGAGCTAAGCCCGGCCTTAACCCTAGCGTTTTTGAAAAGTGCTTCAAATCGAACAAACGAGGACTCATTAGACGCGGAATTGCACGGCAAATTCAAATCTGAAAACGAATTAATTTCATCGTGCTTGGTTGCCGAGTTATTAGTGTTTAAAGTCCTTAAGAGCTAAGCCCGGCCTTAACCCTAGAGGTTTTTAAAAGTGCTTCAAATCGAACAAACGAGAACTCATTAGACGCGGAATTGCACGGCAAATTCAAATCTGAAAACGGATAAATTCTATCGTGCTTGGTTGCCGAGTTATTAATGTTTAAAGTCCTTAAGAGCTAAGCCCGGCCTTAACCCTAGCGTTTTTGAAAAGTGCTTCAAATGGGACAAACGAGGACTCATTAGACGCGGAATTGCACGGCAAATTGAAATCTGAAAACGGATTAATTCTATCGTGCTCGGTTGCCGAGTTATTAGTGTTTAAAGTCCTTAAGAGCTAAGCCCGGCCTTAACCCTAGCGTTTTTGAAAAGTGCTTCAAATGGGACAAACGAGGACTCATTAGACGCGGAATTGCAATGCAAATTCAAATCTGAAAACGGATTAATTCTATCGTGCTCGGTTGCCGAGTTATTAGTGTTTAAAGTCCTTAAGAGCTAAGCCCGGCCTTAACCCTAGCGTTTTTGTAAAGTGCTTCAAATGGAGCAAACGAGGACTCATTACACGCGGAATTGCACGGCAAATTCAAATCTGAAAACGAATTAATTTCATCGTGCTTGGTTGCCGAGTTATTAGTGTTTAAAGTCCTTAAGAGCTAAGCCCGGCCTTAACCCTAGCGTTTTTGAAAAGTGCTTCAAATGGGACAAACGAGGACTCATTAGACGCGGAATTGCAATGCAAATTCAAATCTGAAAACGGATTAATTCTATCGTGCTCGGTTGCCGAGTTATTAGTGTTTAAAGTCCTTAAGAGCTAAGCCCGGCCTTAACCCTAGCGTTTTTGTAAAGTGCTTCAAATGGAGCAAACGAGGACTCATTACACGCGGAATTGCACGGCAAATTCAAATCTGAAAACGGATTAATTCTATCGTGCTTGGTTGCCGAGTTATTAGTGTTTAAAGTCCTTAAGAGCTAAGCCCGGCCTTAACCCTAGCGTTTTTGAAAAGTGCTTCAAATGGGGCAAACGAGGACTCATTAGACGCGGAATTGCACGGCAAATTCAAATCTGAAATCGGATTAATTCTATCGTGCTTGGTTGCCGAGTTACTAGTGTTTAAAGTCCTTAAGAGCTAAGCCCGGCCTTAACCCTAGCGGTTTTTAAAAGTGCTTCAAATCGAACAAACGAGAACTCATTAGACGCGGAATTGCACGGCAAATTCAAATCTGAAAACGGATAAATTCTATCGTGCTTGGTTGCCGAGTTATTAATGTTTAAAGTCCTTAAGAGCTAAGCCCGGCCTTAACCCTAGCGTTTTTGAAAAGTGCTTCAAATGGGACAAACGAGGACTCATTAGACGCGGAATTGCACGGCAAATTCAAATCTGAAAACGGATTAATTCTATCGTGCTCGGTTGCCGAGTTATTAGTGTTTAAAGTCCTTAAGAGCTAAGCCCGGCCTTAACCCTAGCTTTTTTGTAAAGTGCTTCAAATGGAGCAAAAGAGGACTCATTAGACGCGGAATTGCACGGCAAATTCAAATCTGAAAACGGATTAATTCTATCGTGCTCGGTTGCCGAGTTATTAGTGTTTAAAGTCCTTAAGAGCTAAGCCCGGCCTTAACCCTAGCGGTTTTTGTAAAGTGCTTCAAATGGAGCAAAAGAGGACTCATTAGACGTGGAATTGCACGGCAAATTCAAATCTGAAAACGAATTAATTTCATCGTGCTCGGTTGCCGAGTTATTAGTGTTTAAAGTCCTTAAGAGCTAAGCCCGGCCTTAACCCTAGCGTTTTTGTAAAGTGCTTCAAATGGAGCAAAAGAGGACTCATTAGACGTGGAATTGCACGGCAAATTCAAATCTGAAAACGGATTAATTCTATCGTGCTTGGTTGCCGAGTTATTAGTGTTTAAAGTCCTTAAGAGCTAAGCCCGGCCTTAACCCTAGCGTTTTTGAAAAGTGCTTCAAATGGGACAAACGAGGACTCATTAGACGCGAAATTGCACGGCAAATTCAAATCTGAAAACGGATAAATTCTATCGTGCTTGGTTGCCGAGTTATTAGTGTTTAAAGTCCTTAAGAGCTAAGCCCGGCCTTAACCCTAGCGGTTTTTGAAAAGTGCTTCAAATCGAACAAACGAGAACTCATTAGACGCGGAATTGCACGGCAAATTCAAATCTGAAAACGGATAAATTCTATCGTGCTTGGTTGCCGAGTTATTAATGTTTAAAGTCCTTAAGAGCTAAGCCCGGCCTTAACCCTAGCGGTTTTTAAAAGTGCTTCAAATCGAGCAAACGAGGACTCATTAGACGCGAAATTGCACGGCAAATTCAAATCTGAAAACGGATTAATTCTATCGTGCTTGGTTGCCGAGTTATTAGTGTTTAAAGTCCTTAAGAGCTAAGCCCGGCCTTAACCCTAGCGTTTTTGAAAAGTGCTTCAAATGGGACAAACGAGGACTCATTAGACGCGGAATTGCACGGCAAATTCAAATCTGAAAACGGATTAATTCTATCGTGCTCGGTTGCCGAGTTATTAGTGTTTAAAGTCCTTAAGAGCTAAGCCCGGCCTTAACCCTAGCGTTTTTGAAAAGTGCTTCAAATGGAGCAAACGAGGACTCATTAGACGTGGAATTGCACGGCAAATTCAAATCTGAAAACGGATTAATTCTATCGTGCTCGGTTGCCGAGTTATTAGTGTTTAAAGTCCTTAAGAGCTAAGCCCGGCCTTAACCCTAGCGGTTTTTAAAAGTGCTTCAAATCGAACAAAAGAGGACTCATTAGACGCGGAATTGCACGGCAAATTCAAATCTGAAAACGGATTAATTCTATCGTGCTTGGTTGCCGAAATATTAGTGTTTAAAGTCCTTAAGAGCTAAGCCCGGCCTTAACCCTAGCGTTTTTGTAAAGTGCTTCAAATGGAGCAAAAGAGGACTCATTAGACGTGGAATTGCACGGCAAATTCAAATCTGAAAACGGATTAATTCTATCGTGCTTGGTTGCCGAGTTATTAGTGTTTAAAGTCCTTAAGAGCTAAGCCCGGCCTTAACCCTAGCGTTTTTGAAAAGTGCTTCAAATGGAGCAAACGAGGACTCATTAGACGTGGAATTGCACGGCAAATTCAAATCTGAAAACGGATTAATTCTATCGTGCTTGGTTGCCGAGTTATTAGTGTTTAAAGTCCTTAAGAGCTAAGCCCGGCCTTAACCCTAGCGGTTTTGAAAAGTGCTTCAAATCGAGCAAACGAGGACTCATTAGACGCGAAATTGCACGGCAAATTCAAATCTGAAAACGGATAAATTCTATCGTGCTTGGTTGCCGAGTTATTAATGTTTAAAGTCCTTAAGAGCTAAGCCCGGCCTTAACCCTAGCGTTTTTGAAAAATGCTTAAAATGGGACAAACGAGGACTCATTAGACGTGGAATTGCACGGCAAATTCAAATCTGAAAACGGATTAATTTTATCGTGCTTGGTTGCCGAGTTATTAGTCTTTAAAGTCCTTAAGAGCTAAGCCCGGCCTTAACCCTAGCGGTTTTTAAAAGTGCTTCAAATCGAACAAACGAGAACTCATTAGACGCGGAATTGCACGGCAAATTCAAATCTGAAAACGGATTAATTCTATCGTGCTCGGTTGCCGAGTTATTAGTGTTTAAAGTCCTTAAGAGCTAAGCCCGGCCTTAACCCTAGCTTTTTTGTAAAGTGCTTCAAATGGAGCAAAAGAGGACTCATTAGACGCGGAATTGCACGGCAAATTCAAATCTGAAAACGGATTAATTCTATCGTGCTCGGTTGCCGAGTTATTAGTGTTTAAAGTCCTTAAGAGCTAAGCCCGGCCTTAACCCTAGCGGTTTTTGTAAAGTGCTTCAAATGGAGCAAAAGAGGACTCATTAGACGTGGAATTGCACGGCAAATTCAAATCTGAAAACGAATTAATTTCATCGTGCTCGGTTGCCGAGTTATTAGTGTTTAAAGTCCTTAAGAGCTAAGCCCGGCCTTAACCCTAGCGTTTTTGTAAAGTGCTTCAAATGGAGCAAAAGAGGACTCATTAGACGTGGAATTGCACGGCAAATTCAAATCTGAAAACGGATTAATTCTATCGTGCTTGGTTGCCGAGTTATTAGTGTTTAAAGTCCTTAAGAGCTAAGCCCGGCCTTAACCCTAGCGTTTTTGAAAAGTGCTTCAAATGGGACAAACGAGGACTCATTAGACGCGAAATTGCACGGCAAATTCAAATCTGAAAACGGATAAATTCTATCGTGCTTGGTTGCCGAGTTATTAGTGTTTAAAGTCCTTAAGAGCTAAGCCCGGCCTTAACCCTAGCGGTTTTTAAAAGTGCTTCAAATCGAACAAACGAGAACTCATTAGACGCGGAATTGCACGGCAAATTCAAATCTGAAAACGGATAAATTCTATCGTGCTTGGTTGCCGAGTTATTAATGTTTAAAGTCCTTAAGAGCTAAGCCCGGCCTTAACCCTAGCGGTTTTTAAAAGTGCTTCAAATCGAGCAAACGAGGACTCATTAGACGCGAAATTGCACGGCAAATTCAAATCTGAAAACGGATTAATTCTATCGTGCTTGGTTGCCGAGTTATTAGTGTTTAAAGTCCTTAAGAGCTAAGCCCGGCCTTAACCCTAGCGTTTTTGAAAAGTGCTTCAAATGGGACAAACGAGGACTCATTAGACGCGGAATTGCACGGCAAATTCAAATCTGAAAACGGATTAATTCTATCGTGCTCGGTTGCCGAGTTATTAGTGTTTAAAGTCCTTAAGAGCTAAGCCCGGCCTTAACCCTAGCGTTTTTGAAAAGTGCTTCAAATGGAGCAAACGAGGACTCATTAGACGTGGAATTGCACGGCAAATTCAAATCTGAAAACGGATTAATTCTATCGTGCTCGGTTGCCGAGTTATTAGTGTTTAAAGTCCTTAAGAGCTAAGCCCGGCCTTAACCCTAGCGGTTTTTAAAAGTGCTTCAAATCGAACAAAAGAGGACTCATTAGACGCGGAATTGCACGGCAAATTCAAATCTGAAAACGGATTAATTCTATCGTGCTTGGTTGCCGAAATATTAGTGTTTAAAGTCCTTAAGAGCTAAGCCCGGCCTTAACCCTAGCGTTTTTGTAAAGTGCTTCAAATGGAGCAAAAGAGGACTCATTAGACGTGGAATTGCACGGCAAATTCAAATCTGAAAACGGATTAATTCTATCGTGCTTGGTTGCCGAGTTATTAGTGTTTAAAGTCCTTAAGAGCTAAGCCCGGCCTTAACCCTAGCGTTTTTGAAAAGTGCTTCAAATGGAGCAAACGAGGACTCATTAGACGTGGAATTGCACGGCAAATTCAAATCTGAAAACGGATTAATTCTATCGTGCTTGGTTGCCGAGTTATTAGTGTTTAAAGTCCTTAAGAGCTAAGCCCGGCCTTAACCCTAGCGGTTTTGAAAAGTGCTTCAAATCGAGCAAACGAGGACTCATTAGACGCGAAATTGCACGGCAAATTCAAATCTGAAAACGGATAAATTCTATCGTGCTTGGTTGCCGAGTTATTAATGTTTAAAGTCCTTAAGAGCTAAGCCCGGCCTTAACCCTAGCGTTTTTGAAAAATGCTTAAAATGGGACAAACGAGGACTCATTAGACGTGGAATTGCACGGCAAATTCAAATCTGAAAACGGATTAATTTTATCGTGCTTGGTTGCCGAGTTATTAGTCTTTAAAGTCCTTAAGAGCTAAGCCCGGCCTTAACCCTAGCGGTTTTTAAAAGTGCTTCAAATCGAACAAACGAGAACTCATTAGACGCGGAATTGCACGGCAAATTCAAATCTGAAAACGGATAAATTCTATTGTGCTTGGTTGCCAAGTTATTAATGTTTAAAGTCCTTAAGAGCTAAGCCCGGCCTTAACCCTAGCGTTTTTGAAAAATGCTTCAAAGGGACAAACGAGGACTCATTAGACGTGGAATTGCATGGCAAATTCAAATCTGAAAACGGATTAATTCTATCGTGCTTGGTTGCCGAGTTATTAGTGTTTAAAGTCCTTAAGAGCTAAGCCCGGCCTTAACCCTAGCGTTTTTGAAAAGTGCTTCAAATGGGACAAACGAGGACTCATTAGACGCGGAATTGCACGACAAATTCAAATCTGAAAACGGATTAATTTTATCGTGCTCGGTTGCCGAGTTATTAGTGTTTAAAGTCCTTAAGAGCTAAGCCCGGCCTTAACCCTAGCGTTTTTGAAAAGTGCTTCAAATGGAGCAAAAGAGGACTCATTAGACGTGGAATTGCACGGCAAATTCAAATCTGAAAACGGATTAATTCTATCGTGCTTGGTTGCCGAGTTATTAGTGTTTAAAGTCCTTAAGAGCTAAGCCCGGCCTTAACCCTAGCGTTTTTGAAAAGTGCTTCAAATGGGACAAACGAGGACTCATTAGACGCGGAATTGCACGGCAAATTCAAATCTGAAAACGGATTAATTCTATCGTGCTCGGTTGCCGAGTTATTAGTGTTTAAAGTCCTTAAGAGCTAAGCCCGGCCTTAACCCTAGCGTTTTTGTAAAGTGCTTCAAATGGAGCAAACGAGGACTCAATACACGCGGAATTGCACGGCAAATTCAAATCTGAAAACGGATTAATTCTATCGTGCTCGGTTGCCGAGTTATTAGTGTTTAAAGTCCTTAAGAGCTAAGCCCGGCCTTAACCCTAGCGTTTTTGAAAAGTGCTTCAAATGGAGCAAACGAGGACGCATTAGACGCGGAATTGCACGGCAAATTCAAATCTGAAAACGAATTAATTTCATCGTGCTCGGTTGCCGAGTTATTAGTGTTTAAAGTTCTTAAAGGATAAGCCCGACCTTAACCCTAGCGGTTTTGAAAAGTGCTTAAAATGGGACAAACGAGGACGCATTAGACGCGGAATTGCATGGCAAATTCAAATCTGAAAACGAATTAATTTCATTGTGCTCGGTTGCCGAGTTATTAGTGTTTAAAGTTCTTAAAGGATAAGCCCGACCTTAACCCTAGCGGTTTTGAAAAGTGCTTCAAATGGGACAAACGAGGACGCATTAGACGTGGAATTGCACGGCAAATTCAAATCTGAAAACGGATTAATTCTATCGTGCTTGGTTGCCGAGTTATTAGTCTTTAAAGTCCTTAAGAGCTAAGCCCGGCCTTAACCCTAGCGGTTTTTAAAAGTGCTTCAAATCGAACAAACGAGAACTCATTAGACGCGGAATTGCACGGCAAATTCAAATCTGAAAACGGATAAATTCTATTGTGCTTGGTTGCCGAGTTATTAATGTTTAAAGTCCTTAAGAGCTAAGCCCGGCCTTAACCCTAGCGTTTTTGAAAAATGCTTCAAATGGGACAAACGAGGACTCATTAGACGTGGAATTGCATGGCAAATTCAAATCTGAAAACGGATTAATTCTATCGTGCTTGGTTGCCGAGTTATTAGTGTTTAAAGTCCTTAAGAGCTAAGCCCGGCCTTAACCCTAGCGTTTTTGAAAAGTGCTTCAAATGGGACAAACGAGGACTCATTAGACGCGGAATTGCACGACAAATTCAAATCTGAAAACGGATTAATTTTATCGTGCTCGGTTGCCGAGTTATTAGTGTTTAAAGTCCTTAAGAGCTAAGCCCGGCCTTAACCCTAGCGTTTTTGAAAAGTGCTTCAAATGGAGCAAAAGAGGACTCATTAGACGTGGAATTGCACGGCAAATTCAAATCTGAAAACGGATTAATTCTATCGTGCTTGGTTGCCGAGTTATTAGTGTTTAAAGTCCTTAAGAGCTAAGCCCGGCCTTAACCCTAGCGTTTTTGAAAAGTGCTTCAAATGGGACAAACGAGGACTCATTAGACGCGGAATTGCACGGCAAATTCAAATCTGAAAACGGATTAATTCTATCGTGCTCGGTTGCCGAGTTATTAGTGTTTAAAGTCCTTAAGAGCTAAGCCCGGCCTTAACCCTAGCGTTTTTGTAAAGTGCTTCAAATGGAGCAAACGAGGACTCAATACACGCGGAATTGCACGGCAAATTCAAATCTGAAAACGGATTAATTCTATCGTGCTCGGTTGCCGAGTTATTAGTGTTTAAAGTCCTTAAGAGCTAAGCCCGGCCTTAACCCTAGCGTTTTTGAAAAGTGCTTCAAATGGAGCAAACGAGGACGCATTAGACGCGGAATTGCACGGCAAATTCAAATCTGAAAACGAATTAATTTCATCGTGCTCGGTTGCCGAGTTATTAGTGTTTAAAGTTCTTAAAGGATAAGCCCGACCTTAACCCTAGCGGTTTTGAAAAGTGCTTAAAATGGGACAAACGAGGACGCATTAGACGCGGAATTGCATGGCAAATTCAAATCTGAAAACGAATTAATTTCATTGTGCTCGGTTGCCGAGTTATTAGTGTTTAAAGTTCTTAAAGGATAAGCCCGACCTTAACCCTAGCGGTTTTGAAAAGTGCTTCAAATGGGACAAACGAGGACGCATTAGACGCGGAATTGCACGGCAAATTCAAATCTGAAAACGAATTAATTTCATCGTGCTCTGTTGCCGAGTTATTAGTGTTTAAAGTTCTTAAGGCCGAAGCCCGGCCTTAACCCTAGCGGTTTTGAAAAGTGCTTCAAATGGGACAAACGAGGACGCATTAGACGCGGAATTGCACGGCAAATTCAAATCTGAAAACGAATTAATTTCATCGTGCTCGGTTGCCGAGTTATTATTGTTTAAAGTCCTTAAGAGCTAAGCCCGGCCTTAACCCTAGCGTTTTTGAAAAGTGCTTTAAATGGGACAAACGAGGACTCATTAGACGCGGAATTGCACGGCAAATTCAAATCTGAAAACGGATTAATTTTATCGTGCTCGGTTGCCGAGTTATTATTGTTTAAAGTCCTTAAGAGCTAAGCCCGGCCTTGACCCTAGCGTTTTTGAAAAGTGCTTCAAATGGAGCAAACGAGGACTCATTAGACGCGGAATTGCACGGCAAATTCAAATCTGAAAACGGATTAATTCTATCGTGCTTGGTTGCCGAGTTATTAGTGTTTAAAGTCCTTAAGAGCTAAGCCCGGCCTTAACCCCAGGGTTTTTGAAAAATGCTTCAAATGGAGCAAACGAGGACTCATTAGACGTGGAATTGCACGGCAAATTCAAATCTGAAAACGGATTAATTTCATCGTGCTCGGTTGCCGAGTTATTAGTGTTTAAAGTTCTTAAAGGATAAGCCCGACCTTAACCCTAGCGGTTTTGAAAAGTGCTTCAAATGGAGCAAACGAGGACGCATTAGACGCGGAATTGCACGGCAAATTCAAATCTGAAAACGGATTAATTCTATCGTGCTTGGTTGCCGAGTTATTAGTCTTTAAAGTCCTTAAGAGCTAAGCCCGGCCTTAACCCTAGCGGTTTTTAAAAGTGCTTCAAATCGAACAAACGAGAACTCATTAGACGCGGAATTGCACGGCAAATTCAAATCTGAAAACGGATAAATTCTATTGTGCTTGGTTGCCGAGTTATTAATGTTTAAAGTCCTTAAGAGCTAAGCCCGGCCTTAACCCTAGCGTTTTTGAAAAATGCTTCAAATGGGACAAACGAGGACTCATTAGACGTGGAATTGCATGGCAAATTCAAATCTGAAAACGGATTAATTCTATCGTGCTTGGTTGCCGAGTTATTAGTGTTTAAAGTCCTTAAGAGCTAAGCCCGGCCTTAACCCTAGCGTTTTTGAAAAGTGCTTCAAATGGGACAAACGAGGACTCATTAGACGCGGAATTGCACGACAAATTCAAATCTGAAAACGGATTAATTTTATCGTGCTCGGTTGCCGAGTTATTAGTGTTTAAAGTCCTTAAGAGCTAAGCCCGGCCTTAACCCTAGCGTTTTTGAAAAGTGCTTCAAATGGAGCAAAAGAGGACTCATTAGACGTGGAATTGCACGGCAAATTCAAATCTGAAAACGGATTAATTCTATCGTGCTTGGTTGCCGAGTTATTAGTGTTTAAAGTCCTTAAGAGCTAAGCCCGGCCTTTACCCTAGCGTTTTTGAAAAGTGCTTCAAATGGGACAAACGAGGACTCATTAGACGCGGAATTGCACGGCAAATTCAAATCTGAAAACGGATTAATTCTATCGTGCTCGGTTGCCGAGTTATTAGTGTTTAAAGTCCTTAAGAGCTAAGCCCGGCCTTAACCCTAGCGTTTTTGTAAAGTGCTTCAAATGGAGCAAACGAGGACTCAATACACGCGGAATTGCACGGCAAATTCAAATCTGAAAACGGATTAATTCTATCGTGCTCGGTTGCCGAGTTATTAGTGTTTAAAGTCCTTAAGAGCTAAGCCCGGCCTTAACCCTAGCGTTTTTGAAAAGTGCTTCAAATGGAGCAAACGAGGACGCATTAGACGCGGAATTGCACGGCAAATTCAAATCTGAAAACGAATTAATTTCATCGTGCTCGGTTGCCGAGTTATTAGTGTTTAAAGTTCTTAAAGGATAAGCCCGACCTTAACCCTAGCGGTTTTGAAAAGTGCTTAAAATGGGACAAACGAGGACGCATTAGACGCGGAATTGCATGGCAAATTCAAATCTGAAAACGAATTAATTTCATTGTGCTCGGTTGCCGAGTTATTAGTGTTTAAAGTTCTTAAAGGATAAGCCCGACCTTAACCCTAGCGGTTTTGAAAAGTGCTTCAAATGGGACAAACGAGGACGCATTAGACGCGGAATTGCACGGCAAATTCAAATCTGAAAACGAATTAATTTCATCGTGCTCTGTTGCCGAGTTATTAGTGTTTAAAGTTCTTAAGGCCGAAGCCCGGCCTTTACCCTAGCGGTTTTGAAAAGTGCTTCAAATGGGACAAACGAGGACGCATTAGACGCGGAATTGCACGGCAAATTCAAATCTGAAAACGAATTAATTTCATCGTGCTCGGTTGCCGAGTTATTATTGTTTAAAGTCCTTAAGAGCTAAGCCCGGCCTTAACCCTAGCGTTTTTGAAAAGTTCTTTAAATGGGACAAACGAGGACTCATTAGACGCGGAATTGCACGGCAAATTCAAATCTGAAAACGGATTAATTTTATCGTGCTCGGTTGCCGAGTTATTATTGTTTAAAGTCCTTAAGAGCTAAGCCCGGCCTTGACCCTAGCGTTTTTGAAAAGTGCTTCAAATGGAGCAAACGAGGACTCATTAGACGCGGAATTGCACGGCAAATTCAAATCTGAAAACGGATTAATTCTATCGTGCTTGGTTGCCGAGTTATTAGTGTTTAAAGTCCTTAAGAGCTAAGCCCGGCCTTAACCCCAGGGTTTTTGAAAAATGCTTCAAATGGAGCAAACGAGGACTCATTAGACGTGGAATTGCACGGCAAATTCAAATCTGAAAACGGATTAATTTCATCGTGCTCGGTTGCCGAGTTATTAGTGTTTAAAGTTCTTAAAGGATAAGCCCGACCTTAACCCTAGCGGTTTTGAAAAGTGCTTCAAATGGAGCAAACGAGGACGCATTAGACGCGGAATTGCACGGCAAATTCAAATCTGAAAACGAATTAATTTCATCGTGCTCGGTTGCCGAGTTATTAGTGTTTAAAGTTCTTAAAGGATAAGCCCGACCTTAACCCTAGCGGTTTTGAAAAGTGCTTAAAATGGGACAAACGAGGACGCATTAGACGCGGAATTGCATGGCAAATTCAAATCTGAAAACGAATTAATTTCATCGTGCTCGGTTGCCGAGTTATTAGTGTTTAAAGTTCTTAAAGGATAAGCCCGACCTTAACCCTAGCGGTTTTGAAAAGTGCTTCAAATGGGACAAACGAGGACGCATTAGACGCGGAATTGCACGGCAAATTCAAATCTGAAAACGAATTAATTTCATCGTGCTCTGTTGCCGAGTTATTAGTGTTTAAAGTTCTTAAGGCCGAAGCCCGGCCTTAACCCTAGCGGTTTTGAAAAGTGCTTCAAATGGGACAAACGAGGACGCATTAGACGCGGAATTGCACGGCAAATTCAAATCTGAAAACGAATTAATTTCATCGTGCTCGGTTGCCGAGTTATTATTGTTTAAAGTCCTTAAGAGCTAAGCCCGGCCTTAACCCTAGCGTTTTTGAAAAGTGCTTCAAATGGAGCAAACGAGGACGCATTAGACGCGGAATTGCACGGCAAATTCAAATCTGAAAACGAATTAATTTCATCGTGCTCGGTTGCCGAGTTATTAGTGTTTAAAGTTCTTAAAGGATAAGCCCGACCTTAACCCTAGCGGTTTTGAAAAGTGCTTAAAATGGGACAAACGAGGACGCATTAGACGCGGAATTGCATGGCAAATTCAAATCTGAAAACGAATTAATTTCATCGTGCTCGGTTGCCGAGTTATTAGTGTTTAAAGTTCTTAAAGGATAAGCCCGACCTTAACCCTAGCGGTTTTGAAAAGTGCTTCAAATGGGACAAACGAGGACGCATTAGACGCGGAATTGCACGGCAAATTCAAATCTGAAAACGGATAAATTCTATCGTGCTTGGTTGCCGAGTTATTAGTGTTTAAAGTCCTTAAGAGCTAAGCCCGGCCTTAACCCTAACGTTTTTGAAAAGTGCTTCAAATGGGACAAACGAGGACTCATTAGACGCGGAATTGCACGGCAAATTCAAATCTGAAAACGAATTAATTTCATCGTGCTCGGTTGCCGAGTTATTAGTGTTTAAAGTTCTTAAAGGATAAGCCCGACCTTAACCCTAGCGGTTTTGAAAAGTGCTTAAAATGGGACAAACGAGGACGCATTAGACGCGGAATTGCATGGCAAATTCAAATCTGAAAACGAATTAATTTCATCGTGCTCGGTTGCCGAGTTATTAGTGTTTAAAGTTCTTAAAGGATAAGCCCGACCTTAACCCTAGCGGTTTTGAAAAGTGCTTCAAATGGGACAAACGAGGACGCATTAGACGCGGAATTGCACGGCAAATTCAAATCTGAAAACGAATTAATTTCATCGTGCTCTGTTGCCGAGTTATTAGTGTTTAAAGTTCTTAAGGCCGAAGCCCGGCCTTAACCCTAGCGGTTTTGAAAAGTGCTTCAAATGGGACAAACGAGGACGCATTAGACGCGGAATTGCATGGCAAATTCAAATCTGAAAACGAATTAATTTCATCGTGCTCGGTTGCCGAGTTATTAGTGTTTAAAGTTCTTAAGGGATAAGCCCGACCTTAACCCTAGCGGTTTTGAAAAGTGCTTCAAATGGGACAAACGAGGACGCATTAGACGCGGAATTGCACGGCAAATTCAAATCTGAAAACGAATTAATTTCATCGTGCTCAGTTGCCGAGTTATTAGTGTTTAAAGTTCTTAAGGCCGAAGCCCGGCCTTAAGCCTAGCGGTTTTGAAAAGTGCTTCAAATGGGACAAACGAGGACGCATTAGACGCGGAATTGCATGGCAAATTCAAATCTGAAAACGAATTAATTTCATCGTACTCGGTTGCCGAGTTATTAGTGTTTAAAGTTCTTAAGGGATAAGCCCGACCTTAACCCTAGCGGTTTTGAAAAGTGCTTCAAATGGGACAAACGAGGACGCATTAGACGCGGAATTGCACAGCAAATTCAAATCTGAAAACGAATTAATTTCATCGTGCTCGGTTGCCAAGTTATTAGTGTTTAAAGTTCTTAAGGCCGAAGCCCGGCCTTAATCCTAGCGGTTTTGAAAAGTGCTTCAAATGGGACAAACGAGGACGCATTAGACGCGGAATTGCACGGCGAATTCAAATCTGAAAACGAATTAATTTCATCGTGCTCGGTTGCCGAGTTATTAGTGTTTAAAGTTCTTATGGGATAAGCCCGACCTTAACCCTAGCGGTTTTGAAAAGTGCTTCAAATGGGACAAACGAGGACGCATTAGACGCGGAATTGCACGGCAAATTCAAATCTGAAAACGAATTAATTTCATCGTGCTCGGTTGCCGAGTTATTAGTGTTTAAAGTTCTTAAGGGATAAGCCCGACCTTAACCCTAGCGGTTTTGAAAAGTGCTTCAAATGGGACAAACGAGGACGCATTAGACGCGGAATTGCATGGCAAATTCAAATCTGAAAACGAATTAATTTCATCGTGCTCGGTTGCCGAGTTATTAGTGTTTAAAGTTCTTAAAGGATAAGCCCGACCTTAACCCTAGCGGTTTTGAAAAGTGCTTCAAATGGGACAAACGAGGACGCATTAGACGCGGAATTGCACGGCAAATTCAAATCTGAAAACGGATAAATTCTATCGTGCTTGGTTGCCGAGTTATTAGTGTTTAAAGTCCTTAAGAGCTAAGCCCGGCCTTAACCCTAACGTTTTTGAAAAGTGCTTCAAATGGGACAAACGAGGACTCATTAGACGCGGAATTGCACGGCAAATTCAAATCTGAAAACGAATTAATTTCATCGTGCTCGGTTGCCGAGTTATTAGTGTTTAAAGTTCTTAAAGGATAAGCCCGACCTTAACCCTAGCGGTTTTGAAAAGTGCTTAAAATGGGACAAACGAGGACGCATTAGACGGGGAATTGCATGGCAAATTCAAATCTGAAAACGAATTAATTTCATCGTGCTCGGTTGCCGAGTTATTAGTGTTTAAAGTTCTTAAAGGATAAGCCCGACCTTAACCCTAGCGGTTTTGAAAAGTGCTTCAAATGGGACAAACGAGGACGCATTAGACGCGGAATTGCACGGCAAATTCAAATCTGAAAACGAATTAATTTCATCGTGCTCTGTTGCCGAGTTATTAGTGTTTAAAGTTCTTAAGGCCGAAGCCCGGCCTTAACCCTAGCGGTTTTGAAAAGTGCTTCAAATGGGACAAACGAGGACGCATTAGACGCGGAATTGCATGGCAAATTCAAATCTGAAAACGAATTAATTTCATCGTGCTCGGTTGCCGAGTTATTAGTGTTTAAAGTTCTTAAGGGATAAGCCCGACCTTAACCCTAGCGGTTTTGAAAAGTGCTTCAAATGGGACAAACGAGGACGCATTAGACGCGGAATTGCACGGCAAATTCAAATCTGAAAACGAATTAATTTCATCGTGCTCAGTTGCCGAGTTATTAGTGTTTAAAGTTCTTAAGGCCGAAGCCCGGCCTTAAGCCTAGCGGTTTTGAAAAGTGCTTCAAATGGGACAAACGAGGACGCATTAGACGCGGAATTGCATGGCAAATTCAAATCTGAAAACGAATTAATTTCATCGTACTCGGTTGCCGAGTTATTAGTGTTTAAAGTTCTTAAGGGATAAGCCCGACCTTAACCCTAGCGGTTTTGAAAAGTGCTTCAAATGGGACAAACGAGGACGCATTAGACGCGGAATTGCACGGCGAATTCAAATCTGAAAACGAATTAATTTCATCGTGCTCAGTTGCCGAGTTATTAGTGTTTAAAGTTCTTAAGGCCGAAGCCCGGCCTTAAGCCTAGCGGTTTTGAAAAGTGCTTCAAATGGGACAAACGAGGACGCATTAGACGCGGAATTGCATGGCAAATTCAAATCTGAAAACGAATTAATTTCATCGTGCTCGGTTGCCGAGTTATTAGTGTTTAAAGTTCTTAAGGGATAAGCCCGACCTTAACCCTAGCGGTTTTGAAATGTGCTTCAAATGGGACAAACGAGGACGCATTAGACGCGGAATTGCACGGCAAATTCAAATCTGAAAACGAATTAATTTCATCGTGCTCGGTTGCCGAGTTATTAGTGTTTAAAGTTCTTAAGGCCGAAGCCCGGCCTTAATCCTAGCGGTTTTGAAAAGTGCTTCAAATGGGACAAACGAGGACGCATTAGACGCGGAATTGCACGGCGAATTCAAATCTGAAAACGAATTAATTTCATCGTGCTCGGTTGCCGAGTTATTAGTGTTTAAAGTTCTTAAGGGATAAGCCCGACCTTAACCCTAGCGGTTTTGAAAAGTGCTTCAAATGGGACAAACGAGGACGCATTAGACGCGGAATTGCACGGCAAATTCAAATCTGAAAACGAATTAATTTCATCGTGCTCGGTTGCCGAGTTATTAGTGTTTAAAGTTCTTAAGGGATAAGCCCGACCTTAACCCTAGCGGTTTTGAAAAGTGCTTCAAATGGGACAAACGAGGACGCATTAGACGCGGAATTGCACGGCAAATTCAAATCTGAAAACGAATTAATTTCATCGTGCTCAGTTGCCGAGTTATTAGTGTTTAAAGTTCTTAAGGCCGAAGCCTGGCCTTAAGCCTAGCGGTTTTGAAAAGTGCTTCAAATGGGACAAACGAGGACGCATTAGACGCGGAATTGCATGGCAAATTCAAATCTGAAAACGGATTAATTCTATCGTGCTCGGTTGCCGAGTTATTAGTGTTTAAAGTCCTTAAGAGCTAAGCCCGGCCTTAACCCTAGCGTTTTTGTAAAGTGCTTCAAATGGAGCAAAAGAGGACTCATTAGACGTGGAATTGCACGGCAAATTCAAATCTGAAAACGGATTAATTCTATCGTGCTTGGTTGCCGAGTTATTAGTGTTTAAAGTCCTTAAGAGCTAAGCCCGGCCTTAACCCTAGCGTTTTTGAAAAGTGCTTCAAATGGAGCAAACGAGGACTCAATAGACGTGGAATTGCACGGCAAATTCAAATCTGAAAACGGATTAATTCTATCGTGCTCGGTTGCCGAGTTATTAGTGTTTAAAGTCCTTAAGAGCTAAGCCCGGCCTTAACCCTAGCGTTTTTGAAAAGTGCTTCAAATGGGACAAACGAGGACTCATTAGACGCGAAATTGCACGGCAAATTCAAATCTGAAAACGGATTAATTCTATCGTGCTTGGTTGCCGAGTTATTAGTGTTTAAAGTCCTTAAGAGCTAAGCCCGGCCTTAACCCTAGCGGTTTTTAAAAGTGCTTCAAATCGAGCAAACGAGGACTCATTAGACGCGGAATTGCACGGCAAATTCAAATCTGAAAACGGATTAATTCTATCGTGCTTGGTTGCCGAGTTATTAGTGTTTAAAGTCCTTAAGAGCTAAGCCCGGCCTTAACCCTAGCGTTTTTGAAAAGTGCTTCAAATGGAGCAAAAGAGGACTCATTAGACGTGGAATTGCACGGCAAATTCAAATCTGAAAACGGATAAATTCTATCGTGCTTGGTTGCCGAGTTATTAATGTTTAAAGTCCTTAAGAGCTAAGCCCGGCCTTAACCCTAGCGTTTTTGAAAAATGCTTAAAATGGGACAAACGAGGACTCATTAGACGTGGAATTGCACGGCAAATTCAAATCTGAAAACGGATTAATTCTATCGTGCTTGGTTGCCGAGTTATTAGTGTTTAAAGTCCTTAAGAGCTAAGCCCGGCCTTAACCCTAGCGGTTTTTAAAAGTGCTTCAAATCGAACAAACGAGAACTCATTAGACGCGGAATTGCACGGCAAATTCAAATCTGAAAACGGATAAATTCTATTGTGCTTGGTTGCCGAGTTATTAATGTTTAAAGTCCTTAAGAGCTAAGCCCGGCCTTAACCCTAGCGTTTTTGAAAAATGCTTCAAATGGGACAAACGAGGACTCATTAGACGTGGAATTGCACGGCAAATTCAAATCTGAAAACGGATTAATTCTATCGTGCTTGGTTGCCGAGTTATTAGTGTTTAAAGTCCTTAAGAGCTAAGCCCGGCCTTAACCCTAGCGTTTTTGAAAAGTGCTTCAAATGGGACAAACGAGGACTCATTAGACGCGGAATTGCACGACAAATTCAAATCTGAAAACGGATTAATTTTATCGTGCTCGGTTGCCGAGTTATTAGTGTTTAAAGTCCTTAAGAGCTAAGCCCGGCCTTAACCCTAGCGTTTTTGAAAAGTGCTTCAAATGGAGCAAAAGAGGACTCATTAGACGTGGAATTGCACGGCAAATTCAAATCTGAAAACGGATTAATTCTATCGTGCTTGGTTGCCGAGTTATTAGTGTTTAAAGTCCTTAAGAGCTAAGCCCGGCCTTAACCCTAGCGTTTTTGAAAAGTGCTTCAAATGGGACAAACGAGGACTCATTAGACGCGGAATTGCACGGCAAATTCAAATCTGAAAACGGATTAATTCTATCGTGCTCGGTTGCCGAGTTATTAGTGTTTAAAGTCCTTAAGAGCTAAGCCCGGCCTTAACCCTAGCGTTTTTGTAAAGTGCTTCAAATGGAGCAAACGAGGACTCATTACACGCGGAATTGCACGGCAAATTCAAATCTGAAAACGGATTAATTCTATCGTGCTCGGTTGCCGAGTTATTAGTGTTTAAAGTCCTAAAGAGCTAAGCCCGGCCTTAACCCTAGCGTTTTTGAAAAGTGCTTCAAATGGAGCAAACGAGGACGCATTAGACGCGGAATTGCACGGCAAATTCAAATCTGAAAACGAATTAATTTCATCGTGCTCGGTTGCCGAGTTATTAGTGTTTAAAGTTCTTAAAGGATAAGCCCGACCTTAACCCTAGCGGTTTTGAAAAGTGCTTAAAATGGGACAAACGAGGGCGCATTAGACGCGGAATTGCATGGCAAATTCAAATCTGAAAACGAATTAATTTCATCGTGCTCGGTTGCCGAGTTATTAGTGTTTAAAGTCCTTAAGAGCTAAGCCCGGCCTTAACCCTAGCGGTTTTTAAAAGTGCTTCAAATCGAACAAAAGAGGACTCATTAGACGCGGAATTGCACGGCAAATTCAAATCTGAAAACGGATTAATTCTATCGTGCTTGGTTGCCGAGTTATTAGTGTTTAAAGTCCTTAAGAGCTAAGCCCGGCCTTAACCCTAGCGTTTTTGTAAAGTGCTTCAAATGGAGCAAAAGAGGACTCATTAGACGTGGAATTGCACGGCAAATTCAAATCTGAAAACGGATTAATTCTATCGTGCTTGGTTGCCGAGTTATTAGTGTTTAAAGTCCTTAAGAGCTAAGCCCGGCCTTAACCCTAGCGTTTTTGAAAAGTGCTTCAAATGGAGCAAACGAGGACTCAATAGACGTGGAATTGCACGGCAAATTCAAATCTGAAAACGGATTAATTCTATCGTGCTCGGTTGCCGAGTTATTAGTGTTTAAAGTCCTTAAGAGCTAAGCCCGGCCTTAACCCTAGCGTTTTTGAAAAGTGCTTCAAATGGGACAAACGAGGACTCATTAGACGCGAAATTGCACGGCAAATTCAAATCTGAAAACGGATTAATTCTATCGTGCTTGGTTGCCGAGTTATTAGTGTTTAAAGTCCTTAAGAGCTAAGCCCGGCCTTAACCCTAGCGGTTTTTAAAAGTGCTTCAAATCGAGCAAACGAGGACTCATTAGACGCGGAATTGCACGGCAAATTCAAATCTGAAAACGGATTAATTCTATCGTGCTTGGTTGCCGAGTTATTAGTGTTTAAAGTCCTTAAGAGCTAAGCCCGGCCTTAACCCTAGCGTTTTTGAAAAGTGCTTCAAATGGAGCAAAAGAGGACTCATTAGACGTGGAATTGCACGGCAAATTCAAATCTGAAAACGGATAAATTCTATCGTGCTTGGTTGCCGAGTTATTAATGTTTAAAGTCCTTAAGAGCTAAGCCCGGCCTTAACCCTAGCGTTTTTGAAAAATGCTTAAAATGGGACAAACGAGGACTCATTAGACGTGGAATTGCACGGCAAATTCAAATCTGAAAACGGATTAATTCTATCGTGCTTGGTTGCCGAGTTATTAGTGTTTAAAGTCCTTAAGAGCTAAGCCCGGCCTTAACCCTAGCGGTTTTTAAAAGTGCTTCAAATCGAACAAACGAGAACTCATTAGACGCGGAATTGCACGACAAATTCAAATCTGAAAACGGATTAATTTTATCGTGCTCGGTTGCCGAGTTATTAGTGTTTAAAGTCCTTAAGAGCTAAGCCCGGCCTTAACCCTAGCGTTTTTGAAAAGTGCTTCAAATGGAGCAAAAGAGGACTCATTAGACGTGGAATTGCACGGCAAATTCAAATCTGAAAACGGATAAATTCTATCGTGCTTGGTTGCCGAGTTATTAATGTTTAAAGTCCTTAAGAGCTAAGCCCGGCCTTAACCCTAGCGTTTTTGAAAAATGCTTAAAATGGGACAAACGAGGACTCATTAGACGTGGAATTGCACGGCAAATTCAAATCTGAAAACGGATTAATTCTATCGTGCTTGGTTGCCGAGTTATTAGTGTTTAAAGTCCTTAAGAGCTAAGCCCGGCCTTAACCCTAGCGTTTTTGAAAAGTGCTTCAAATGGGACAAACGAGGACTCATTAGACGCGGAATTGCACGACAAATTCAAATCTGAAAACGGATTAATTTTATCGTGCTCGGTTGCCGAGTTATTAGTGTTTAAAGTCCTTAAGAGCTAAGCCCGGCCTTAACCCTAGCGTTTTTGAAAAGTGCTTCAAATGGAGCAAAAGAGGACTCATTAGACGTGGAATTGCACGGCAAATTCAAATCTGAAAACGGATTAATTCTATCGTGCTTGGTTGCCGAGTTATTAGTGTTTAAAGTCCTTAAGAGCTAAGCCCGGCCTTAACCCTAGCGTTTTTGAAAAGTGCTTCAAATGGGACAAACGAGGACTCATTAGACGCGGAATTGCACGGCAAATTCAAATCTGAAAACGGATTAATTCTATCGTGCTCGGTTGCCGAGTTATTAGTGTTTAAAGTCCTTAAGAGCTAAGCCCGGCCTTAACCCTAGCGTTTTTGTAAAGTGCTTCAAATGGAGCAAACGAGGACTCATTACACGCGGAATTGCACGGCAAATTCAAATCTGAAAACGGATTAATTCTATCGTGCTCGGTTGCCGAGTTATTAGTGTTTAAAGTCCTAAAGAGCTAAGCCCGGCCTTAACCCTAGCGTTTTTGAAAAGTGCTTCAAATGGAGCAAACGAGGACGCATTAGACGCGGAATTGCACGGCAAATTCAAATCTGAAAACGAATTAATTTCATCGTGCTCGGTTGCCGAGTTATTAGTGTTTAAAGTTCTTAAAGGATAAGCCCGACCTTAACCCTAGCGGTTTTGAAAAGTGCTTAAAATGGGACAAACGAGGGCGCATTAGACGCGGAATTGCATGGCAAATTCAAATCTGAAAACGAATTAATTTCATCGTGCTCGGTTGCCGAGTTATTAGTGTTTAAAGTTCTTAAAGGATAAGCCCGACCTTAACCCTAGCGGTTTTGAAAAGTGCTTCAAATGGGACAAACGAGGGCGCATTAGACGCGGAATTGCACGGCAAATTCAAATCTGAAAACGAATTAATTTCATCGTGCTCAGTTGCCGAGTTATTAGTGTTTAAAGTTCTTAAGGCCGAAGCCTGGCCTTAAGCCTAGCGGTTTTGAAAAGTGCTTCAAATGGGACAAACGAGGACGCATTAGACGCGGAATTGCATGGCAAATTCAAATCTGAAAACGAATTAATTTCATCGTGCTCGGTTGCCGAGTTATTAGTGTTTAAAGTTCTTAAGGCCGAAGCCTGGCCTTAATCCTAGCGGTTTTGAAAAGTGCTTCAAATGGGACAAACGAGGACGCATTAGACGCGGAATTGCACGGCGAATTCAAATCTGAAAACGGATTAATTTCATCGTGCTCGGTTGCCGAGTTATTAGTGTTTAAAGTCCTTAAGAGCTAAGCCCGGCCTTAACCCTAGCGTTTTTGAAAAGTGCTTCAAATGGAGCAAAAGAGGACTCATTAGACGTGGAATTGCACGGCAAATTCAAATCTGAAAACGGATTAATTCTACCGTGCTTGGTTGCCGAGTTATTAGTGTTTAAAGTCCTTAAGAGCTAAGCCCGGCCTTAACCCTAGCGGTTTTGAAAAGTGCTTCAAATGGGACAAACGAGGACTCATTAGACGCGGAATTGCACGGCAAATTCAAATCTGAAAACGGATTAATTCTATCGTGCTCGGTTGCCGAGTTATTAGTGTTTAAAGTCCTTAAGAGCTAAGCCCGGCCTTAACCCTAGCGTTTTTGTAAAGTGCTTCAAATGGAGCAAACGAGGACTCATTACACGCGGAATTGCACGGCAAATTCAAATCTGAAAACGGATTAATTCTATCGTGCTTGGTTGCCGAGTTATTAGTGTTTAAAGTCCTTAAGAGCTAAGCCCGGCCTTAACCCTAGCGTTTTTGAAAAGTGCTTCAAATGGAGCAAACGAGGACTCATTAGACGTGGAATTGCACGGCAAATTCAAATCTGAAAACGGATTAATTCTATCGTGCTCGGTTGCCGAGTTATTAGTGTTTAAAGTCCTTAAGAGCTAAGCCCGGCCTTAACCCTAGCGGTTTTTAAAAGTGCTTCAAATCGAACAAAAGAGGACTCATTAGACGCGGAATTGCACGGCAAATTCAAATCTGAAAACGGATTAATTCTATCGTGCTTGGTTGCCGAGTTATTAGTGTTTAAAGTCCTTAAGAGCTAAGCCCGGCCTTAACCCTAGCGTTTTTGTAAAGTGCTTCAAATGGAGCAAAAGAGGACTCATTAGACGTGGAATTGCACGGCAAATTCAAATCTGAAAACGGATTAATTCTATCGTGCTTGGTTGCCGAGTTATTAGTGTTTAAAGTCCTTAAGAGCTAAGCCCGGCCTTAACCCTAGCGTTTTTGAAAAGTGCTTCAAATGGAGCAAACGAGGACTCAATAGACGTGGAATTGCACGGCAAATTCAAATCTGAAAACGGATTAATTCTATCGTGCTCGGTTGCCGAGTTATTAGTGTTTAAAGTCCTTAAGAGCTAAGCCCGGCCTTAACCCTAGCGTTTTTGAAAAGTGCTTCAAATGGGACAAACGAGGACTCATTAGACGCGAAATTGCACGGCAAATTCAAATCTGAAAACGGATTAATTCTATCGTGCTTGGTTGCCGAGTTATTAGTGTTTAAAGTCCTTAAGAGCTAAGCCCGGCCTTAACCCTAGCGGTTTTTAAAAGTGCTTCAAATCGAGCAAACGAGGACTCATTAGACGCGGAATTGCACGGCAAATTCAAATCTGAAAACGGATTAATTCTATCGTGCTTGGTTGCCGAGTTATTAGTGTTTAAAGTCCTTAAGAGCTAAGCCCGGCCTTAACCCTAGCGTTTTTGAAAAGTGCTTCAAATGGAGCAAAAGAGGACTCATTAGACGTGGAATTGCACGGCAAATTCAAATCTGAAAACGGATAAATTCTATCGTGCTTGGTTGCCGAGTTATTAATGTTTAAAGTCCTTAAGAGCTAAGCCCGGCCTTAACCCTAGCGTTTTTGAAAAATGCTTAAAATGGGACAAACGAGGACTCATTAGACGTGGAATTGCACGGCAAATTCAAATCTGAAAACGGATTAATTCTATCGTGCTTGGTTGCCGAGTTATTAGTGTTTAAAGTCCTTAAGAGCTAAGCCCGGCCTTAACCCTAGCGGTTTTTAAAAGTGCTTCAAATCGAACAAACGAGGACTCATTAGACGCGGAATTGCACGGCAAATTCAAATCTGAAAACGGATAAATTCTATTGTGCTTGGTTGCCGAGTTATTAATGTTTAAAGTCCTTAAGAGCTAAGCCCGGCCTTAACCCTAGCGTTTTTGAAAAATGCTTCAAATGGGACAAACGAGGACTCATTAGACGTGGAATTGCACGGCAAATTCAAATCTGAAAACGGATTAATTCTATCGTGCTTGGTTGCCGAGTTATTAGTGTTTAAAGTCCTTAAGAGCTAAGCCCGGCCTTAACCCTAGCGTTTTTGAAAAGTGCTTCAAATGGGACAAACGAGGACTCATTAGACGCGGAATTGCACGACAAATTCAAATCTGAAAACGAATTAATTTCATCGTGCTCGGTTGCCGAGTTATTAGTGTTTAAAATCCTTAAGAGCTAAGCCTGGCCTTAACCCTAGCGTTTTTGAAAAGTGCTTCAAATGGAGCAAACGAGGACGCATTAGACGCGGAATTGCACGGCAAATTCAAATCTGAAAACGAATTAATTTCATCGTGCTCGGTTGCCGAGTTATTAGTGTTTAAAGTTCTTAAAGGATAAGCCCGACCTTAACCCTAGCGGTTTTGAAAAGTGCTTAAAATGGGACAAACGAGGGCGCATTAGACGCGGAATTGCATGGCAAATTCAAATCTGAAAACGAATTAATTTCATCGTGCTCGGTTGCCGAGTTATTAGTGTTTAAAGTTCTTAAAGGATAAGCCCGACCTTAACCCTAGCGGTTTTGAAAAGTGCTTCAAATGGGACAAACGAGGACGCATTAGACGCGGAATTGCACGGCAAATTCAAATCTGAAAACGAATTAATTTCATCGTGCTCTGTTGCCGAGTTATTAGTGTTTAAAGTTCTTAAGGCCGAAGCCCGGCCTTAACCCTAGCGGTTTTGAAAAGTGCTTCAAATGGGACAAACGAGGACGCATTAGACGCGGAATTGCACGGCAAATTCAAATCTGAAAACGAATTAATTTCATCGTGCTTGGTTGCCGAGTTATTAGTGTTTAAAGTCCTAAAGAGCTAAGCCCGGCCTTAACCCTAGCGTTTTTGAAAAGTGCTTCAAATGGAGCAAACGAGGACGCATTAGACGCGGAATTGCACGGCAAATTCAAATCTGAAAACGAATTAATTTCATCGTGCTCGGTTGCCGAGTTATTAGTGTTTAAAGTTCTTAAAGGATAAGCCCGACCTTAACCCTAGCGGTTTTGAAAAGTGCTTAAAATGGGACAAACGAGGGCGCATTAGACGCGGAATTGCATGGCAAATTCAAATCTGAAAACGAATTAATTTCATCGTGCTCGGTTGCCGAGTTATTAGTGTTTAAAGTTCTTAAAGGATAAGCCCGACCTTAACCCTAGCGGTTTTGAAAAGTGCTTCAAATGGGACAAACGAGGACGCATTAGACGCGGAATTGCACGGCAAATTCAAATCTGAAAACGAATTAATTTCATCGTGCTCTGTTGCCGAGTTATTAGTGTTTAAAGTTCTTAAGGCCGAAGCCCGGCCTTAACCCTAGCGGTTTTGAAAAGTGCTTCAAATGGGACAAACGAGGACGCATTAGACGCGGAATTGCACGGCAAATTCAAATCTGAAAACGAATTAATTTCATCGTGCTTGGTTGCCGAGTTATTAGTGTTTAAAGTCCTAAAGAGCTAAGCCCGGCCTTAACCCTAGCGTTTTTGAAAAGTGCTTCAAATGGAGCAAACGAGGACGCATTAGACGCGGAATTGCACGGCAAATTCAAATCTGAAAACGAATTAATTTCATCGTGCTCGGTTGCCGAGTTATTAGTGTTTAAAGTCCTTAAGAGCTAAGCCCGGCCTTAACCCTAGCGTTTTTTAAAAGTGCTTTAAATGGGACAAACGAGGACTCATTAGACGTGGAATTGCACGGCAAATTCAAATCTGAAAACGGATTAATTTCATCGTGCTCGGTTGCCGAGTTATTAGTGTTTAAAGTTCTTAAAGGATAAGCCCGACCTTAACCCTAGCGGTTTTGAAAAGTGCTTCAAATGGAGCAAACGAGGACGCATTAGACGCGGAATTGCACGGCAAATTCAAATCTGAAAACGGATTAATTCTATCGTGCTCGGTTGCCGAGTTATTAGTGTTTAAAATCCTTAAGAGCTAAGCCTGGCCTTAACCCTAGCGTTTTTGAAAAGTGCTTCAAATGGAGCAAACGAGGACGCATTAGACGCGGAATTGCACGGCAAATTCAAATCTGAAAACGAATTAATTTCATCGTGCTCGGTTGCCGAGTTATTAGTGTTTAAAGTTCTTAAAGGATAAGCCCGACCTTAACCCTAGCGGTTTTGAAAAGTGCTTAAAATGGGACAAACGAGGGCGCATTAGACGCGGAATTGCATGGCAAATTCAAATCTGAAAACGAATTAATTTCATCGTGCTCGGTTGCCGAGTTATTAGTGTTTAAAGTTCTTAAAGGATAAGCCCGACCTTAACCCTAGCGGTTTTGAAAAGTGCTTCAAATGGGACAAACGAGGACGCATTAGACGCGGAATTGCACGGCAAATTCAAATCTGAAAACGAATTAATTTCATCGTGCTCTGTTGCCGAGTTATTAGTGTTTAAAGTTCTTAAGGCCGAAGCCCGGCCTTAACCCTAGCGGTTTTGAAAAGTGCTTCAAATGGGACAAACGAGGACGCATTAGACGCGGAATTGCACGGCAAATTCAAATCTGAAAACGAATTAATTTCATCGTGCTTGGTTGCCGAGTTATTAGTGTTTAAAGTCCTAAAGAGCTAAGCCCGGCCTTAACCCTAGCGTTTTTGAAAAGTGCTTCAAATGGAGCAAACGAGGACGCATTAGACGCGGAATTGCACGGCAAATTCAAATCTGAAAACGAATTAATTTCATCGTGCTCGGTTGCCGAGTTATTAGTGTTTAAAGTCCTTAAGAGCTAAGCCCGGCCTTAACCCTAGCGTTTTTTAAAAGTGCTTTAAATGGGACAAACGAGGACTCATTAGACGCGGAATTGCACGGCAAATTCAAATCTGAAAACGGATTAATTCTATCGTGCTCGGTTGCCGAGTTATTAGTGTTTAAAGTCCTTAAGAGCTAAGCCCGGCCTTAACCCTAGCTTTTTTGTAAAGTGCTTCAAATGGGACAAACGAGGACTCATTAGACGCGGAATTGCACGGCAAATTCAAATCTGAAAACGGATTAATTCTATCGTGCTCGGTTGCCGAGTTATTAGTGTTTAAAATCCTTAAGAGCTAAGCCTGGCCTTAACCCTAGCGTTTTTGAAAAGTGCTTCAAATGGAGCAAACGAGGACGCATTAGACGCGGAATTGCACGGCAAATTCAAATCTGAAAACGAATTAATTTCATCGTGCTCGGTTGCCGAGTTATTAGTGTTTAAAGTTCTTAAAGGATAAGCCCGACCTTAACCCTAGCGGTTTTGAAAAGTGCTTAAAATGGGACAAACGAGGGCGCATTAGACGCGGAATTGCATGGCAAATTCAAATCTGAAAACGAATTAATTTCATCGTGCTCGGTTGCCGAGTTATTAGTGTTTAAAGTTCTTAAAGGATAAGCCCGACCTTAACCCTAGCGGTTTTGAAAAGTGCTTCAAATGGGACAAACGAGGACGCATTAGACGCGGAATTGCACGGCAAATTCAAATCTGAAAACGAATTAATTTCATCGTGCTCTGTTGCCGAGTTATTAGTGTTTAAAGTTCTTAAGGCCGAAGCCCGGCCTTAACCCTAGCGGTTTTGAAAAGTGCTTCAAATGGGACAAACGAGGACGCATTAGACGCGGAATTGCACGGCAAATTCAAATCTGAAAACGAATTAATTTCATCGTGCTTGGTTGCCGAGTTATTAGTGTTTAAAGTCCTAAAGAGCTAAGCCCGGCCTTAACCCTAGCGTTTTTGAAAAGTGCTTCAAATGGAGCAAACGAGGACGCATTAGACGCGGAATTGCACGGCAAATTCAAATCTGAAAACGAATTAATTTCATCGTGCTCTGTTGCCGAGTTATTAGTGTTTAAAGTTCTTAAGGCCGAAGCCCGGCCTTAACCCTAGCGGTTTTGAAAAGTGCTTCAAATGGGACAAACGAGGACGCATTAGACGCGGAATTGCACGGCAAATTCAAATCTGAAAACGAATTAATTTCATCGTGCTTGGTTGCCGAGTTATTAGTGTTTAAAGTCCTAAAGAGCTAAGCCCGGCCTTAACCCTAGCGTTTTTGAAAAGTGCTTCAAATGGAGCAAACGAGGACGCATTAGACGCGGAATTGCACGGCAAATTCAAATCTGAAAACGAATTAATTTCATCGTGCTCGGTTGCCGAGTTATTAGTGTTTAAAGTTCTTAAAGGATAAGCCCGACCTTAACCCTAGCGGTTTTGAAAAGTGCTTAAAATGGGACAAACGAGGGCGCATTAGACGCGGAATTGCATGGCAAATTCAAATCTGAAAACGAATTAATTTCATCGTGCTCGGTTGCCGAGTTATTAGTGTTTAAAGTTCTTAAAGGATAAGCCCGACCTTAACCCTAGCGGTTTTGAAAAGTGCTTCAAATGGGACAAACGAGGACGCATTAGACGCGGAATTGCACGGCAAATTCAAATCTGAAAACGAATTAATTTCATCGTGCTCTGTTGCCGAGTTATTAGTGTTTAAAGTTCTTAAGGCCGAAGCCCGGCCTTAACCCTAGCGGTTTTGAAAAGTGCTTCAAATGGGACAAACGAGGACGCATTAGACGCGGAATTGCACGGCAAATTCAAATCTGAAAACGAATTAATTTCATCGTGCTTGGTTGCCGAGTTATTAGTGTTTAAAGTCCTAAAGAGCTAAGCCCGGCCTTAACCCTAGCGTTTTTGAAAAGTGCTTCAAATGGAGCAAACGAGGACGCATTAGACGCGGAATTGCATGGCAAATTCAAATCTGAAAACGAATTAATTTCATCGTGCTCGGTTGCCGAGTTATTAGTGTTTAAAGTCCTTAAGAGCTAAGCCCGGCCTTAACCCTAGCGTTTTTTAAAAGTGCTTTAAATGGGACAAACGAGGACTCATTAGACGTGGAATTGCACGGCAAATTCAAATCTGAAAACGGATTAATTTCATCGTGCTCGGTTGCCGAGTTATTAGTGTTTAAAGTTCTTAAAGGATAAGCCCGACCTTAACCCTAGCGGTTTTGAAAAGTGCTTCAAATGGAGCAAACGAGGACGCATTAGACGCGGAATTGCACGGCAAATTCAAATCTGAAAACGGATTAATTCTATCGTGCTCGGTTGCCGAGTTATTAGTGTTTAAAATCCTTAAGAGCTAAGCCTGGCCTTAACCCTAGCGTTTTTGAAAAGTGCTTCAAATGGAGCAAACGAGGACGCATTAGACGCGGAATTGCACGGCAAATTCAAATCTGAAAACGAATTAATTTCATCGTGCTCGGTTGCCGAGTTATTAGTGTTTAAAGTTCTTAAAGGATAAGCCCGACCTTAACCCTAGCGGTTTTGAAAAGTGCTTAAAATGGGACAAACGAGGGCGCATTAGACGCGGAATTGCATGGCAAATTCAAATCTGAAAACGAATTAATTTCATCGTGCTCGGTTGCCGAGTTATTAGTGTTTAAAGTTCTTAAAGGATAAGCCCGACCTTAACCCTAGCGGTTTTGAAAAGTGCTTCAAATGGGACAAACGAGGACGCATTAGACGCGGAATTGCACGGCAAATTCAAATCTGAAAACGAATTAATTTCATCGTGCTCTGTTGCCGAGTTATTAGTGTTTAAAGTTCTTAAGGCCGAAGCCCGGCCTTAACCCTAGCGGTTTTGAAAAGTGCTTCAAATGGGACAAACGAGGACGCATTAGACGCGGAATTGCACGGCAAATTCAAATCTGAAAACGAATTAATTTCATCGTGCTTGGTTGCCGAGTTATTAGTGTTTAAAGTCCTAAAGAGCTAAGCCCGGCCTTAACCCTAGCGTTTTTGAAAAGTGCTTCAAATGGAGCAAACGAGGACGCATTAGACGCGGAATTGCACGGCAAATTCAAATCTGAAAACGAATTAATTTCATCGTGCTCGGTTGCCGAGTTATTAGTGTTTAAAGTCCTTAAGAGCTAAGCCCGGCCTTAACCCTAGCGTTTTTTAAAAGTGCTTTAAATGGGACAAACGAGGACTCATTAGACGCGGAATTGCACGGCAAATTCAAATCTGAAAACGGATTAATTCTATCGTGCTCGGTTGCCGAGTTATTAGTGTTTAAAGTCCTTAAGAGCTAAGCCCGGCCTTAACCCTAGCTTTTTTGTAAAGTGCTTCAAATGGGACAAACGAGGACTCATTAGACGCGGAATTGCACGGCAAATTCAAATCTGAAAACGGATTAATTCTATCGTGCTCGGTTGCCGAGTTATTAGTGTTTAAAATCCTTAAGAGCTAAGCCTGGCCTTAACCCTAGCGTTTTTGAAAAGTGCTTCAAATGGAGCAAACGAGGACGCATTAGACGCGGAATTGCACGGCAAATTCAAATCTGAAAACGAATTAATTTCATCGTGCTCGGTTGCCGAGTTATTAGTGTTTAAAGTTCTTAAAGGATAAGCCCGACCTTAACCCTAGCGGTTTTGAAAAGTGCTTAAAATGGGACAAACGAGGGCGCATTAGACGCGGAATTGCATGGCAAATTCAAATCTGAAAACGAATTAATTTCATCGTGCTCGGTTGCCGAGTTATTAGTGTTTAAAGTTCTTAAAGGATAAGCCCGACCTTAACCCTAGCGGTTTTGAAAAGTGCTTCAAATGGGACAAACGAGGACGCATTAGACGCGGAATTGCACGGCAAATTCAAATCTGAAAACGAATTAATTTCATCGTGCTCTGTTGCCGAGTTATTAGTGTTTAAAGTTCTTAAGGCCGAAGCCCGGCCTTAACCCTAGCGGTTTTGAAAAGTGCTTCAAATGGGACAAACGAGGACGCATTAGACGCGGAATTGCACGGCAAATTCAAATCTGAAAACGAATTAATTTCATCGTGCTTGGTTGCCGAGTTATTAGTGTTTAAAGTCCTAAAGAGCTAAGCCCGGCCTTAACCCTAGCGTTTTTGAAAAGTGCTTCAAATGGAGCAAACGAGGACGCATTAGACGCGGAATTGCACGGCAAATTCAAATCTGAAAACGAATTAATTTCATCGTGCTCGGTTGCCGAGTTATTATTGTTTAAAGTCCTTAAGAGCTAAGCCCGGCCTTAACCCTAGCGTTTTTGAAAAGTGCTTTAAATGGGACAAACGAGGACTCATTAGACGCGGAATTGCACGGCAAATTCAAATCTGAAAACGGATTAATTCTATCGTGCTCGGTTGCCGAGTTATTAGTGTTTAAAGTCCTTAAGAGCTAAGCCCGGCCTTAACCCTAGCTTTTTTGTAAAGTGCTTCAAATGGGACAAACGAGGACTCATTAGACGCGGAATTGCACGGCAAATTCAAATCTGAAAACGGATTAATTCTATCGTGCTCGGTTGCCGAGTTATTAGTGTTTAAAATCCTTAAGAGCTAAGCCTGGCCTTAACCCTAGCGTTTTTGAAAAGTGCTTCAAATGGAGCAAACGAGGACGCATTAGACGCGGAATTGCACGGCAAATTCAAATCTGAAAACGAATTAATTTCATCGTGCTCGGTTGCCGAGTTATTAGTGTTTAAAGTTCTTAAAGGATAAGCCCGACCTTAACCCTAGCGGTTTTGAAAAGTGCTTAAAATGGGACAAACGAGGACGCATTAGACGCGGAATTGCATGGCAAATTCAAATCTGAAAACGAATTAATTTCATTGTGCTCGGTTGCCGAGTTATTCGTGTTTAAAGTTCTTAAATTATAAGCCCGACCTTAACCCTAGCGGTTTTGAAAAGTGCTTCAAATGGGACAAACGAGGACGCATTAGACGCGGAATTGCACGGCAAATTCAAATCTGAAAACGAATTAATTTCATCGTGCTCTGTTGCCGAGTTATTAGTGTTTAAAGTTCTTAAGGCCGAAGCCCGGCCTTAACCCTAGCGGTTTTGAAAAGTGCTTCAAATGGAGCAAACGAGGACGCATTAGACGCGGAATTGCACGGCAAATTCAAATCTGAAAACGAATTAATTTCATCGTGCTCGGTTGCCGAGTTATTAGTGTTTAAAGTCCTTAAGAGCTAAGCCCGGCCTTAACCCTAGCGTTTTTGAAAAGTGCTTCAAATGGGACAAACGAGGACTCATTAGACGCGGAATTGCACGGCAAATTCAAATCTGAAAACGGATTAATTCTATCGTGCTCGGTTGCCGAGTTATTATTGTTTAAAGTCCTTAAGAGCTAAGCCCGGCCTTGACCCTAGCGTTTTTGAAAAGTGCTTCAAATGGAGCAAACGAGGACTCATTAGACGCGGAATTGCACGGCAAATTCAAATCTGAAAACGGATTAATTCTATCGTGCTTGGTTGCCGAGTTATTAGTGTTTAAAGTCCTTAAGAGCTAAGCCCGGCCTTAACCCCAGGGTTTTTGAAAAATGCTTCAAATGGAGCAAACGAGGACTCATTAGACGTGGAATTGCACGGCAAATTCAAATCTGAAAACGGATTAATTTTATCGTGCTCGGTTGCCGAGTTATTAGTGTTTAAAGTCCTTAAGAGCTAAGCCCGGCCTTAACCCTAGCGTTTTTGAAAAGTGCTTCAAATGGAGCAAAGGAGAACTCCTTAGACGCGGAATTGCACGGCAAATTCAAATCTGAAATCGGATTAATTCTATCGTGCTTGGTTGCCGAGTTATTAGTGTTTAAAGTCCTTAAGAGCTAAGCCCGGCCTTAACCCTAGCGTTTTTGAAAAGTGCTTCAAATGGAGCAAACGAGGACTCATTAGACGTGGAATTGCACGGCAAATTCAAATCTGAAAACGAATTAATTTCATCGTGCTCGGTTGCCGAGTTATTAGTGTTTAAAGTCCTTAAGAGCTAAGCCCGGCCTTAACCCTAGCGTTTTTGAAAAGTGCTTCAAATGGAGCAAACGAGGACGCATTAGACGTGGAATTGCACGGCAAATTCAAATCTGAAAACGAATTAATTCTATCGTGCTCGGTTGCCGAGTTATTAGTGTTTAAAGTCCTTAAGAGCTAAGCTCGGCCTTAACCCTAGCTTTTTTGTAAAGTGCTTCAAATGGGACAAACGAGGACTCATTAGACGCGGAATTGCACGGCAAATTCAAATCTGAAAACGGATTAATTCTATCGTGCCTGGTTGCCGAGTTATTATTGTTTAAAGTCCTTAAGAGCTAAGCCCGGCCTTAACCCTAGCGTTTTTGAAAAGTGCTTCAAATGGGACAAACGAGGACTCATTAGACGCGGAATTGCACGGCAAATTCAAATCTGAAAACGGATTAATTCTACCGTGCTTGGTTGCCGAGTTATTAGTGTTTAAAATTCTTAAGAGCTAAGCCCGGCCTTAACCCTAGCGGTTTTTAAAAGTGCTTCAAATGGAAATTCAACGGCAACGGCAAATTCAAATCTGAAAACGAATTAATTTCATCGTGCTCGGTTGCCGAGTTATTAGTGTTTAAAGTTCTTAAAGGATAAGCCCGACCTTAACCCTAGCGGTTTTGAAAAGTGCTTAAAATGGGACAAACGAGGACGCATTAGACGCGGAATTGCATGGCAAATTCAAATCTGAAAACGAATTAATTTCATTGTGCTCGGTTGCCGAGTTATTAGTGTTTAAAGTTTATAAAGGATAAGCCCGACCTTAACCCTAGCGGTTTTGAAAAGTGCTTCAAATGGGACAAACGAGGACGCATTAGACGCGGAATTGCACGGCAAATTCAAATCTGAAAACGAATTAATTTCATCGTGCTCTGTTGCCGAGTTATTAGTGTTTAAAGTTCTTAAGGCCGAAGCCCGGCCTTAACCCTAGCGGTTTTGAAAAGTGCTTCAAATGGGACAAACGAGGACGCATTAGACGCGGAATTGCACGGCAAATTCAAATCTGAAAACGAATTAATTTCATCGTGCTCGGTTGCCGAGTTATTATTGTTTAAAGTCCTTAAGAGCTAAGCCCGGCCTTAACCCTAGCGTTTTTGAAAAGTGCTTTAAATGGGACAAACGAGGACTCATTAGACGCGGAATTGCACGGCAAATTCAAATCTGAAAACGGATTAATTCTATCGTGCTCGGTTGCCGAGTTATTAGTGTTTAAAGTCCTTAAGAGCTAAGCCCGGCCTTAACCCTAGCTTTTTTGTAAAGTGCTTCAAATGGGACAAACGAGGACTCATTAGACGCGGAATTGCACGGCAAATTCAAATCTGAAAACGGATTAATTCTATCGTGCTCGGTTGCCGAGTTATTAGTGTTTAAAGTCCTTAAGAGCTAAGCCTGGCCTTAACCCTAGCGTTTTTGAAAAGTGCTTCAAATGGAGCAAACGAGGACGCATTAGACGCGGAATTGCACGGCAAATTCAAATCTGAAAACGAATTAATTTCATCGTGCTCGGTTGCCGAGTTATTAGTGTTTAAAGTTCTTAAAGGATAAGCCCGACCTTAACCCTAGCGGTTTTGAAAAGTGCTTAAAATGGGACAAACGAGGACGCATTAGACGCGGAATTGCATGGCAAATTCAAATCTGAAAACGAATTAATTTCATCGTGCTCGGTTGCCGAGTTATTAGTGTTTAAAGTTCTTAAAGGATAAGCCCGACCTTAATCCTAGCGGTTTTGAAAAGTGCTTCAAATGGGACAAACGAGGACGCATTAGACGCGGAATTGCACGGCAAATTCAAATCTGAAAACGAATTAATTTCATCGTGCTCTGTTGCCGAGTTATTAGTGTTTAAAGTTCTTAAGGCCGAAGCCCGGCCTTAACCCTAGCGGTTTTGAAAAGTGCTTCAAATGGGACAAACGAGGACGCATTAGACGCGGAATTGCACGGCAAATTCAAATCTGAAAACGAATTAATTTCATCGTGCTCGGTTGCCGAGTTATTAGTGTTTAAAGTTCTTAAGGGATAAGCCCGACCTTAACCCTAGCGGTTTTGAAAAGTGCTTCAAATGGGACAAACGAGGACGCATTAGACGCGGAATTGCACGGCAAATTCAAATCTGAAAACGAATTAATTTCATCGTGCTCAGTTGCCGAGTTATTAGTGTTTAAAGTTCTTAAGGCCGAAGCCCGGCCTTAAGCCTAGCGGTTTTGAAAAGTGCTTCAAATGGGACAAACGAGGACGCATTAGACGCGGAATTGCATGGCAAATTCAAATCTGAAAACGAATTAATTTCATCGTGCTCGGTTGCCGAGTTATTAGTGTTTAAAGTTCTTAAGGGATAAGCCCGACCTTAACCCTAGCGGTTTTGAAAAGTGCTTCAAATGGGACAAACGAGGACGCATTAGACGCGGAATTGCACAGCAAATTCAAATCTGAAAACGAATTAATTTCATCGTGCTCGGTGTATTAGTTCAAGGATGGGCGGGCGAGTTTGTGGGGATATATCAGAGCCCCGCCTCCCGAGGAGGTTGTTGGCGTCCCGAGGGCGTAGCCCGAGGATGCCAACAAGCTCCGTGGGAGGCGGGCTCTGATATATCCTCACAAACGAGCCCGTCCATCCTTGAACTGATTTAGAGCACAGCCATCTGTCCGAAGCAAAGCTAAGCATACATATTGGGAAATAGTTTGACATATACACTGAAACAAACACAATATGCCAATATGAATGTTTGGGTTTGTGAGTCTCTTTTTCTTAGAATAATCCCCAGTCCACATGTGGTTTTACTTCTGTGGTTCAGTTGAGGTGACAGGCGAGTACCAAGGAGTGACCATTATTTCCTCTCCCTTGAGGCAGAGGTGCTATAACCAACCTGGGATCTGGTCTCAGCCAATGGAGAGCCAGACTTTATGCTAGAGCACCTCTGCCTCAAGGGAGAGAGGTGCTCTAACTAACTTTGGCTGTGTATGTGGATTTCAAACAGCAAAATACCCGCTCCTGATTGGCTAAGGACAGATGGCTGTGCTCTAATGCCGAGTTATTAGTGTTTAAAGTTCTTAAGGCCGAAGCCCGGCCTTAATCCTAGCGGTTTTGAAAAGTGCTTCAAATGGGACAAACGAGGACGCATTAGACGCGGAATTGCACGGCAAATTCAAATCTGAAAACGAATTAATTTCATCGTGCTCTGTTGCCGAGTTATTAGTGTTTAAAGTTCTTAAGGCCGAAGCCCGGCCTTAACCCTAGCGGTTTTGAAAAGTGCTTCAAATGGGACAAACGAGGACGCATTAGACGCGGAATTGCACGGCAAATTCAAATCTGAAAACGAATTAATTTCATCGTGCTCGGTTGCCGAGTTATTAGTGTTTAAAGTTCTTAAGGGATAAGCCCGACCTTAACCCTAGCGGTTTTGAAAAGTGCTTCAAATGGGACAAACGAGGACGCATTAGACGCGGAATTGCACGGCAAATTCAAATCTGAAAACGAATTAATTTCATCGTGCTCAGTTGCCGAGTTATTAGTGTTTAAAGTTCTTAAGGCCGAAGCCCGGCCTTAAGCCTAGCGGTTTTGAAAAGTGCTTCAAATGGGACAAACGAGGACGCATTAGACGCGGAATTGCATGGCAAATTCAAATCTGAAAACGAATTAATTTCATCGTGCTCGGTTGCCGAGTTATTAGTGTTTAAAGTTCTTAAGGGATAAGCCCGACCTTAACCCTAGCGGTTTTGAAAAGTGCTTCAAATGGGACAAACGAGGACGCATTAGACGCGGAATTGCACAGCAAATTCAAATCTGAAAACGAATTAATTTCATCGTGCTCGGTTGCCGAGTTATTAGTGTTTAAAGTTCTTAAGGCCGAAGCCCGGCCTTAATCCTAGCGGTTTTGAAAAGTGCTTCAAATGGGACAAACGAGGACGCATTAGACGCGGAATTGCACGGCGAATTCAAATCTGAAAACGAATTAATTTCATCGTGCTCGGTTGCCGAGTTATTAGTGTTTAAAGTTCTTATGGGATAAGCCCGACCTTAACCCTAGCGGTTTTGAAAAGTGCTTCAAATGGGACAAACGAGGACGCATTAGACGCGGAATTGCACGGCAAATTCAAATCTGAAAACGAATTAATTTCATCGTGCTCGGTTGCCGAGTTATTAGTGTTTAAAGTTCTTAAGGGATAAGCCCGACCTTAACCCTAGCGGTTTTGAAAAGTGCTTCAAATGGGACAAACGAGGACGCATTAGACGCGGAATTGCACGGCAAATTCAAATCTGAAAACGAATTAATTTCATCGTGCTCGGTTGCCGAGTTATTAGTGTTTAAAGTTCTTAAGGGATAAGCCCGACCTTAACCCTAGCGGTTTTGAAAAGTGCTTCAAATGGGACAAACGAGGACTCATTAGACGCGGAATTGCACGGCAAATTCAAATCTGAAAACGAATTAATTTCATCGTGCTCGGTTGCCGAGTTATTAGTGTTTAAAGTTCTTAAGGGATAAGCCCGACCTTAACCCTAGCGGTTTTGAAAAGTGCTTCAAATGGGACAAACGAGGACGCATTAGACGCGGAATTGCACGGCAAATTCAAATCTGAAAACGAATTAATTTCATCGTGCTCAGTTGCCGAGTTATTAGTGTTTAAAGTTCTTAAGGCCGAAGCCCGGCCTTAAGCCTAGCGGTTTTGAAAAGTGCTTCAAATGGGACAAACGAGGACGCATTAGACGCGGAATTGCATGGCAAATTCAAATCTGAAAACGAATTAATTTCATCGTGCTCGGTTGCCGAGTTATTAGTGTTTAAAGTTCTTAAGGGATAAGCCCGACCTTAACCCTAGCGGTTTTGAAAAGTGCTTCAAATGGGACAAACGAGGACGCATTAGACGCGGAATTGCACGGCAAATTCAAATCTGAAAACGAATTAATTTCATCGTGCTCGGTTGCCGAGTTATTAGTGTTTAAAGTTCTTAAGGCCGAAGCCCGACTTAATCCTAGCGGTTTTGAAAAGTGCTTCAAATGGGACAAACGAGGACGCATTAGACGCGGAATTGCACGGCGAATTCAAATCTGAAAACGAATTAATTTCATCGTGCTCGGTTGCCGAGTTATTAGTGTTTAAAGTTCTTAAGGGATAAGCCCGACCTTAACCCTAGCGGTTTTGAAAAGTGCTTCAAATGGGACAAACGAGGACGCATTAGACGCGGAATTGCACGGCAAATTCAAATCTGAAAACGAATTAATTTCATCGTGCTCGGTTGCCGAGTTATTAGTGTTTAAAGTTCTTAAGGGATAAGCCCGACCTTAACCCTAGCGGTTTTGAAAAGTGCTTCAAATGGGACAAACGAGGACGCATTAGACGCAGAATTGCACGGCAAATTCAAATCTGAAAACGAATTAATTTCATCGTGCTCAGTTGCCGAGTTATTAGTGTTTAAAGTTCTTAAGGCCGAAGCCCGGCCTTAAGCCTAGCGGTTTTGAAAAGTGCTTCAAATGGGACAAACGAGGACGCATTAGACGCGGAATTGCACGGCGAATTCAAATCTGAAAACGAATTAATTTCATCGTGCTCGGTTGCCGAGTTATTAGTGTTTAAAGTTCTTAAGGGATAAGCCCGACCTTAACCCTAGCGGTTTTGAAAAGTGCTTCAAATGGGACAAACGAGGACGCATTAGACGCGGAATTGCACGGCAAATTCAAATCTGAAAACGAATTAATTTCATCGTGCTCGGTTGCCGAGTTATTAGTGTTTAAAGTTCTTAAGGGATAAGCCCGACCTTAACCCTAGCGGTTTTGAAAAGTGCTTCAAATGGGACAAACGAGGACGCATTAGACGCGGAATTGCACGGCAAATTCAAATCTGAAAACGAATTAATTTCATCGTGCTCAGTTGCCGAGTTATTAGTGTTTAAAGTTCTTAAGGCCGAAGCCCGGCCTTAAGCCTAGCGGTTTTGAAAAGTGCTTCAAATGGGACAAACGAGGACGCATTAGACGCGGAATTGCATGGCAAATTCAAATCTGAAAACGAATTAATTTCATCGTGCTCGGTTGCCGAGTTATTAGTGTTTAAAGTCCTTAAGAGCTAAGCTCGGCCTTAACCCTAGCTTTTTTGTAAAGTGCTTCAAATGGGACAAACGAGGACTCATTAGACGCGGAATTGCACGGCAAATTCAAATCTGAAATCGGATTAATTCTATCGTGCTCGGTTGCCGAGTTATTAGTGTTTAAAGTCCTTAAGAGCTAAGCCCGGCCTTAACCCTAGCGTTTTTGAAAAGTGCTTCAAATGGAGCAAACGAGGACGCATTAGACGCGGAATTGCACGGCAAATTCAAATCTGAAAACGAATTAATTTCATCGTGCTCGGTTGCCGAGTTATTAGTGTTTAAAGTTCTTAAAGGATAAGCCCGACCTTAACCCTAGCGGTTTTGAAAAGTGCTTAAAATGGGACAAACGAGGACGCAGTAGACGCGGAATTGCATGGCAAATTCAAATCTGAAAACGAATTAATTTCATTGTGCTCGGTTGCCGAGTTATTAGTGTTTAAAGTTCTTAAAGGATAAGCCCGACCTTAACCCTAGCGGTTTTGAAAAGTGCTTCAAATGGGACAAACGAGGACGCATTAGACGCGGAATTGCACGGCAAATTCAAATCTGAAAACGAATTAATTTCATCGTGCTCTGTTGCCGAGTTATTAGTGTTTAAAGTTCTTAAGGCCGAAGCCCGGCCTTAACCCTAGCGGTTTTGAAAAGTGCTTCAAATGGGACAAACGAGGACGCATTAGACGCGGAATTGCACGGCAAATTCAAATCTGAAAACGGATTAATTCTATCGTGCTCGGTTGCCGAGTTATTAGTGTTTAAAGTCCTTAAGAGCTAAGCCCGGCCTTAACCCTAGCTTTTTTGTAAAGTGCTTCAAATGGGACAAACGAGGACTCATTAGACGCGGAATTGCACGGCAAATTCAAATCTGAAAACGGATTAATTCTATCGTGCTCGGTTGCCGAGTTATTAGTGTTTAAAGTCCTTAAGAGCTAAGCCTGGCCTTAACCCTAGCGTTTTTGAAAAGTGCTTCAAATGGAGCAAACGAGGACGCATTAGACGCGGAATTGCACGGCAAATTCAAATCTGAAAACGAATTAATTTCATCGTGCTCGGTTGCCGAGTTATTAGTGTTTAAAGTTCTTAAAGGATAAGCCCGACCTTAACCCTAGCGGTTTTGAAAAGTGCTTAAAATGGGACAAACGAGGACGCATTAGACGCGGAATTGCATGGCAAATTCAAATCTGAAAACGAATTAATTTCATCGTGCTCGGTTGCCGAGTTATTAGTGTTTAAAGTTCTTAAAGGATAAGCCCGACCTTAATCCTAGCGGTTTTGAAAAGTGCTTCAAATGGGACAAACGAGGACGCATTAGACGCGGAATTGCACGGCAAATTCAAATCTGAAAACGAATTAATTTCATCGTGCTCTGTTGCCGAGTTATTAGTGTTTAAAGTTCTTAAGGCCGAAGCCCGGCCTTAACCCTAGCGGTTTTGAAAAGTGCTTCAAATGGGACAAACGAGGACGCATTAGACGCGGAATTGCACGGCAAATTCAAATCTGAAAACGAATTAATTTCATCGTGCTCGGTTGCCGAGTTATTAGTGTTTAAAGTTCTTAAGGGATAAGCCCGACCTTAACCCTAGCGGTTTTGAAAAGTGCTTCAAATGGGACAAACGAGGACGCATTAGACGCGGAATTGCACGGCAAATTCAAATCTGAAAACGAATTAATTTCATCGTGCTCAGTTGCCGAGTTATTAGTGTTTAAAGTTCTTAAGGCCGAAGCCCGGCCTTAAGCCTAGCGGTTTTGAAAAGTGCTTCAAATGGGACAAACGAGGACGCATTAGACGCGGAATTGCATGGCAAATTCAAATCTGAAAACGAATTAATTTCATCGTGCTCGGTTGCCGAGTTATTAGTGTTTAAAGTTCTTAAGGGATAAGCCCGACCTTAACCCTAGCGGTTTTGAAAAGTGCTTCAAATGGGACAAACGAGGACGCATTAGACGCGGAATTGCACAGCAAATTCAAATCTGAAAACGAATTAATTTCATCGTGCTCGGTTGCCGAGTTATTAGTGTTTAAAGTTCTTAAGGCCGAAGCCCGGCCTTAATCCTAGCGGTTTTGAAAAGTGCTTCAAATGGGACAAACGAGGACGCATTAGACGCGGAATTGCACGGCGAATTCAAATCTGAAAACGAATTAATTTCATCGTGCTCGGTTGCCGAGTTATTAGTGTTTAAAGTTCTTATGGGATAAGCCCGACCTTAACCCTAGCGGTTTTGAAAAGTGCTTCAAATGGGACAAACGAGGACGCATTAGACGCGGAATTGCACGGCAAATTCAAATCTGAAAACGAATTAATTTCATCGTGCTCGGTTGCCGAGTTATTAGTGTTTAAAGTCCTTAAGAGCTAAGCCCGGCCTTAACCCTAGCGTTTTTGAAAAGTGCTTCAAATGGAGCAAAAGAGGACTCATTAGACGTGGAATTGCACGGCAAATTCAAATCTGAAAACGGATTAATTCTACCGTGCTTGGTTGCCGAGTTATTAGTGTTTAAAGTCCTTAAGAGCTAAGCCCGGCCTTAACCCTAGCGTTTTTGAAAAGTGCTTCAAATGGGACAAACGAGGACTCATTAGACGCGGAATTGCACGGCAAATTCAAATCTGAAAACGGATTAATTCTATCGTGCTCGGTTGCCGAGTTATTAGTGTTTAAAGTCCTTAAGAGCTAAGCCCGGCCTTAACCCTAGCGTTTTTGTAAAGTGCTTCAAATGGAGCAAACGAGGACTCATTACACGCGGAATTGCACGGCAAATTCAAATCTGAAAACGGATTAATTTTATCGTGCTTGGTTGCCGAGTTATTAGTGTTTAAAGTCCTTAAGAGCTAAGCCCGGCCTTAACCCTAGCGGTTTTTGAAAAGTGCTTCAAATGGGGCAAACGAGGACTCATTAGACGCGGAATTGCACGGCAAATTCAAATCTGAAATCGGATTAATTCTATCGTGCTTGGTTGCCGAGTTATTAGTGTTTAAAGTCCTTAAGAGCTAAGCCCGGCCTTGACCCTAGCGTTTTTGAAAAGTGCTTCAAATGGAGCAAAGGAGGACTCATTAGACGCGGAATTGCACGGCAAATTCAAATCTGAAAACGGATTAATTCTATCGTGCTCGGTTGCCGAGTTATTATTGTTTAAAGTCCTTAAGAGCTAAGCCCGGCCTTGACCCTAGCGTTTTTGAAAAGTGCTTCAAATGGGACAAACGAGGACTCATTAGACGCGGAATTGCACGGCAAATTCAAATCTGAAAACGGATTAATTCTATCGTGCTTGGTTGCCGAGTTATTAGTGTTTAAAGTCCTTAAGAGCTAAGCCCGGCCTTAACCCCAGGGTTTTTGAAAAATGCTTCAAATGGAGCAAACGAGGACTCATTAGACGTGGAATTGCACGGCAAATTCAAATCTGAAAACTGATTAATTTTATCGTGCTTGGTTGCCGAGTTATTAGTGTTTAAAGTCCTTAAGAGCTAAGCCCGGCCTTAACCCTAGCGTTTTTGAAAAGTGCTTCAAATGGAGCAAAGGAGAACTCCTTAGACGCGGAATTGCACGGCAAATTCAAATCTGAAATCGGATTAATTCTATCGTGCTTGGTTGCCGAGTTATTAGTGTTTAAAGTTCTTAAGGCCGAAGCCCGGCCTTAAGCCTAGCGGTTTTGAAAAGTGCTTCAAATGGGACAAACGAGGACGCATTAGACGCGGAATTGCATGGCAAATTCAAATCTGAAAACGAATTAATTTCATCGTGCTCGGTTGCCGAGTTATTAGTGTTTAAAGTCCTTAAGAGCTAAGCTCGGCCTTAACCCTAGCTTTTTTGTAAAGTGCTTCAAATGGGACAAACGAGGACTCATTAGACGCGGAATTGCACGGCAAATTCAAATCTGAAATCGGATTAATTCTATCGTGCTCGGTTGCCGAGTTATTAGTGTTTAAAGTCCTTAAGAGCTAAGCCCGGCCTTAACCCTAGCGTTTTTGAAAAGTGCTTCAAATGGAGCAAACGAGGACGCATTAGACGCGGAATTGCACGGCAAATTCAAATCTGAAAACGAATTAATTTCATCGTGCTCGGTTGCCGAGTTATTAGTGTTTAAAGTTCTTAAAGGATAAGCCCGACCTTAACCCTAGCGGTTTTGAAAAGTGCTTAAAATGGGACAAACGAGGACGCAGTAGACGCGGAATTGCATGGCAAATTCAAATCTGAAAACGAATTAATTTCATTGTGCTCGGTTGCCGAGTTATTAGTGTTTAAAGTTCTTAAAGGATAAGCCCGACCTTAACCCTAGCGGTTTTGAAAAGTGCTTCAAATGGGACAAACGAGGACGCATTAGACGCGGAATTGCACGGCAAATTCAAATCTGAAAACGAATTAATTTCATCGTGCTCTGTTGCCGAGTTATTAGTGTTTAAAGTTCTTAAGGCCGAAGCCCGGCCTTAACCCTAGCGGTTTTGAAAAGTGCTTCAAATGGGACAAACGAGGACGCATTAGACGCGGAATTGCACGGCAAATTCAAATCTGAAAACGGATTAATTCTATCGTGCTCGGTTGCCGAGTTATTAGTGTTTAAAGTCCTTAAGAGCTAAGCCCGGCCTTAACCCTAGCTTTTTTGTAAAGTGCTTCAAATGGGACAAACGAGGACTCATTAGACGCGGAATTGCACGGCAAATTCAAATCTGAAAACGGATTAATTCTATCGTGCTCGGTTGCCGAGTTATTAGTGTTTAAAGTCCTTAAGAGCTAAGCCTGGCCTTAACCCTAGCGTTTTTGAAAAGTGCTTCAAATGGAGCAAACGAGGACGCATTAGACGCGGAATTGCACGGCAAATTCAAATCTGAAAACGAATTAATTTCATCGTGCTCGGTTGCCGAGTTATTAGTGTTTAAAGTTCTTAAAGGATAAGCCCGACCTTAACCCTAGCGGTTTTGAAAAGTGCTTAAAATGGGACAAACGAGGACGCATTAGACGCGGAATTGCATGGCAAATTCAAATCTGAAAACGAATTAATTTCATCGTGCTCGGTTGCCGAGTTATTAGTGTTTAAAGTTCTTAAAGGATAAGCCCGACCTTAATCCTAGCGGTTTTGAAAAGTGCTTCAAATGGGACAAACGAGGACGCATTAGACGCGGAATTGCACGGCAAATTCAAATCTGAAAACGAATTAATTTCATCGTGCTCTGTTGCCGAGTTATTAGTGTTTAAAGTTCTTAAGGCCGAAGCCCGGCCTTAACCCTAGCGGTTTTGAAAAGTGCTTCAAATGGGACAAACGAGGACGCATTAGACGCGGAATTGCACGGCAAATTCAAATCTGAAAACGAATTAATTTCATCGTGCTCGGTTGCCGAGTTATTAGTGTTTAAAGTTCTTAAGGGATAAGCCCGACCTTAACCCTAGCGGTTTTGAAAAGTGCTTCAAATGGGACAAACGAGGACGCATTAGACGCGGAATTGCACGGCAAATTCAAATCTGAAAACGAATTAATTTCATCGTGCTCAGTTGCCGAGTTATTAGTGTTTAAAGTTCTTAAGGCCGAAGCCCGGCCTTAAGCCTAGCGGTTTTGAAAAGTGCTTCAAATGGGACAAACGAGGACGCATTAGACGCGGAATTGCATGGCAAATTCAAATCTGAAAACGAATTAATTTCATCGTGCTCGGTTGCCGAGTTATTAGTGTTTAAAGTTCTTAAGGGATAAGCCCGACCTTAACCCTAGCGGTTTTGAAAAGTGCTTCAAATGGGACAAACGAGGACGCATTAGACGCGGAATTGCACAGCAAATTCAAATCTGAAAACGAATTAATTTCATCGTGCTCGGTTGCCGAGTTATTAGTGTTTAAAGTTCTTAAGGCCGAAGCCCGGCCTTAATCCTAGCGGTTTTGAAAAGTGCTTCAAATGGGACAAACGAGGACGCATTAGACGCGGAATTGCACGGCGAATTCAAATCTGAAAACGAATTAATTTCATCGTGCTCGGTTGCCGAGTTATTAGTGTTTAAAGTTCTTATGGGATAAGCCCGACCTTAACCCTAGCGGTTTTGAAAAGTGCTTCAAATGGGACAAACGAGGACGCATTAGACGCGGAATTGCACGGCAAATTCAAATCTGAAAACGAATTAATTTCATCGTGCTCGGTTGCCGAGTTATTAGTGTTTAAAGTCCTTAAGAGCTAAGCCCGGCCTTAACCCTAGCGTTTTTGAAAAGTGCTTCAAATGGAGCAAAAGAGGACTCATTAGACGTGGAATTGCACGGCAAATTCAAATCTGAAAACGGATTAATTCTACCGTGCTTGGTTGCCGAGTTATTAGTGTTTAAAGTCCTTAAGAGCTAAGCCCGGCCTTAACCCTAGCGTTTTTGAAAAGTGCTTCAAATGGGACAAACGAGGACTCATTAGACGCGGAATTGCACGGCAAATTCAAATCTGAAAACGGATTAATTCTATCGTGCTCGGTTGCCGAGTTATTAGTGTTTAAAGTCCTTAAGAGCTAAGCCCGGCCTTAACCCTAGCGTTTTTGTAAAGTGCTTCAAATGGAGCAAACGAGGACTCATTACACGCGGAATTGCACGGCAAATTCAAATCTGAAAACGGATTAATTTTATCGTGCTTGGTTGCCGAGTTATTAGTGTTTAAAGTCCTTAAGAGCTAAGCCCGGCCTTAACCCTAGCGTTTTTGAAAAGTGCTTCAAATGGGGCAAACGAGGACTCATTAGACGCGGAATTGCACGGCAAATTCAAATCTGAAATCGGATTAATTCTATCGTGCTTGGTTGCCGAGTTATTAGTGTTTAAAGTCCTTAAGAGCTAAGCCCGGCCTTGACCCTAGCGTTTTTGAAAAGTGCTTCAAATGGAGCAAAGGAGGACTCATTAGACGCGGAATTGCACGGCAAATTCAAATCTGAAAACGGATTAATTCTATCGTGCTCGGTTGCCGAGTTATTATTGTTTAAAGTCCTTAAGAGCTAAGCCCGGCCTTGACCCTAGCGTTTTTGAAAAGTGCTTTAAATGGGACAAACGAGGACTCATTAGACGCGGAATTGCACGGCAAATTCAAATCTGAAAACGGATTAATTCTATCGTGCTTGGTTGCCGAGTTATTAGTGTTTAAAGTCCTTAAGAGCTAAGCCCGGCCTTAACCCCAGGGTTTTTGAAAAATGCTTCAAATGGAGCAAACGAGGACTCATTAGACGTGGAATTGCACGGCAAATTCAAATCTGAAAACTGATTAATTTTATCGTGCTTGGTTGCCGAGTTATTAGTGTTTAAAGTCCTTAAGAGCTAAGCCCGGCCTTAACCCTAGCGTTTTTGAAAAGTGCTTCAAATGGAGCAAAGGAGAACTCCTTAGACGCGGAATTGCACGGCAAATTCAAATCTGAAATCGGATTAATTCTATCGTGCTTGGTTGCCGAGTTATTAGTGTTTAAAGTCCTTAAGAGCTAAGCCCGGCCTTAACCCTAGCGTTTTTGAAAAGTGCTTCAAATGGAGCAAACGAGGACTCATTAGACGTGGAATTGCACGGCAAATTCAAATCTGAAAACGAATTAATTCTATCGTGCTTGGTTGCCGAGTTATTAGTGTTTAAAGTCCTTAAGGCCGAAGCCCGGCCTTAACCCTAGCGTTTTTGAAAAGTGCTTCAAATGGAGCAAAGGAGGACTCATTAGACGCGGAATTGCACGGCAAATTCAAATCTGAAAACGGATTAATTCTATCGTGCTTGGTTGCCGAGTTATTATTGTTTAAAGTCCTTAAGAGCTAAGCCCGGCCTTAACCCTAGCGTTTTTGAAAAGTGCTTTAAATGGGACAAACGAGGACTCATTAGACGCGGAATTGCACGGCAAATTCAAATCTGAAAACGGATTAATTCTATCGTGCTCGGTTGCCGAGTTATTAGTGTTTAAAGTCCTTAAGAGCTAAGCCCGGCCTTAACCCTAGCGTTTTTGAAAAGTGCTTCAAATGGGACAAACGAGGACTCATTAGACGCGGAATTGCACGGCAAATTCAAATCTGAAAACGGATTAATTCTATCGTGCTCGGTTGCCGAGTTATTAGTGTTTAAAGTCCTTAAGAGCTAAGCCCGGCCTAAACCCTAGCGTTTTTGTAAAGTGCTTCAAATGGAGCAAACGAGGACTCATTAGACGCGGAATTGCACGGCAAATTCAAATCTGAAAACGGATTAATTCTATCGTGCTTGGTTGCCGAGTTATTAGTGTTTAAAGTCCTTAAGAGCTAAGCCCGGCCTTAACCCTAGCGTTTTTGAAAAGTGCTTCAAATGGGGCAAACGAGGACTCATTAGACGCGGAATTGCACGGCAAATTCAAATCTGAAATCGGATTAATTCTATCGTGCTTGGTTGCCGAGTTATTAGTGTTTAAAGTCCTTAAGAGCTAAGCCCGGCCTTAACCCTAGCGTTTTTGAAAAGTGCTTCAAATGGAGCAAAGGAGGACTCATTAGACGCGGAATTGCACGGCAAATTCAAATCTGAAAACGGATTAATTCTACCGTGCTTGGTTGCCGAGTTATTAGTGTTTAAAGTCCTTAAGAGCTAAGCCCGGCCTTAACCCTAGCGTTTTTGAAAAGTGCTTCAAATGGGGCAAACGAGGACTCATTAGACGCGGAATTGCACGGCAAATTCAAATCTGAAAACGGATTAATTCTATCGTGCTCGGTTGCCGAGTTATTAGTGTTTAAAGTCCTTAAGAGCTAAGCCCGGCCTTAACCCTAGCGTTTTTGTAAAGTGCTTCAAATGGAGCAAACGAGGACTCATTACACGCGGAATTGCACGGCAAATTCAAATCTGAAAACGGATTAATTCTATCGTGCTTGGTTGCCGAGTTATTAGTGTTTAAAGTCCTTAAGAGCTAAGCCCGGCCTTAACCCTAGCGTTTTTGAAAAGTGCTTCAAATGGGGCAAACGAGGACTCATTAGACGCGGAATTGCACGGCAAATTCAAATCTGAAATCGGATTAATTCTATCGTGCTTGGTTGCCGAGTTATTAGTGTTTAAAGTCCTTAAGAGCTAAGCCCGGCCTTAACCCTAGCGTTTTTGAAAAGTGCTTCAAATGGAGCAAAGGAGGACTCATTAGACGCGGAATTGCACGGCAAATTCAAATCTGAAAACGGATTAATTCTATCGTGCTCGGTTGCAGAGTTATTATTGTTTAAAGTCCTTAAGAGCTAAGCCCGGCCTTAACCCTAGCGTTTTTGAAAAGTGCTTCAAATGGGACAAACGAGGACTCATTAGACGCGGAATTGCACGGCAAATTCAAATCTGAAATCGGATTAATTCTATCGTGCTTGGTTGCCGAGTTATTAGTGTTTAAAGTCCTTAAGAGCTAAGCCCGGCCTTAACCCCAGGGTTTTTGAAAAATGCTTCAAATGGAGCAAACGAGGACTTATTAGACGTGGAATTGCACGGCAAATTCAAATCTGAAAACTGATTAATTTTATCGTGCTCGGTTGCCGAGTTATTAGTGTTTAAAGTCCTTAAGAGCTAAGCCCGGCCTTAACCCTAGCGTTTTTGAAAAGTGCTTCAAATGGAGCAAAGGAGAACTCCTTAGACGCGGAATTGCACGGCAAATTCAAATCTGAAATCGGATTAATTCTATCGTGCTTGGTTGCCGAGTTATTAGTGTTTAAAGTCCTTAAGAGCTAAGCCCGGCCTTAACCCTAGCGTTTTTGAAAAGTGCTTCAAATGGAGCAAACGAGGACTCATTAGACGTGGAATTGCACGGCAAATTCAAATCTGAAAACGAATTAATTCTATCGTGCTTGGTTGCCGAGTTATTAGTGTTTAAAGTCCTTAAGGCCGAAGCCCGGCCTTAACCCTAGCGTTTTTGAAAAGTGCTTCAAATGGGACAAACGAGGACTCATTAGACGCGGAATTGCACGGCAAATTCAAATCTGAAAACGGATTAATTCTATCGTGCTTGGTTGCCGAGTTATTATTGTTTAAAGTCCTTAAGAGCTAAGCCCGGCCTTAACCCTAGCGTTTTTGAAAAGTGCTTTAAATGGGACAAACGAGGACTCATTAGACGCGGAATTGCACGGCAAATTCAAATCTGAAAACGGATTAATTCTATCGTGCTCGGTTGCCGAGTTATTAGTGTTTAAAGTCCTTAAGAGCTAAGCCCGGCCTTAACCCTAGCGTTTTTGAAAAGTGCTTCAAATGGGACAAACCAGGACTCATTAGACGCGGAATTGCACGGCAAATTCAAATCTGAAAACGGATTAATTCTATCGTGCTCGGTTGCCGAGTTATTAGTGTTTAAAGTCCTTAAGAGCTAAGCCCGGCCTTAACCCTAGCGTTTTTGTAAAGTGCTTCAAATGGAGCAAACGAGGACTCATTACACGCGGAATTGCACGGCAAATTCAAATCTGAAAACGGATTAATTCTATCGTGCTTGGTTGCCGAGTTATTATTGTTTAAAGTCCTTAAGAGCTAAGCCCGGCCTTGACCCTAGCGTTTTTGAAAAGTGCTTCAAATGGGACAAACGAGGACTCATTAGACGCGGAATTGCACGGCAAATTCAAATCTGAAAACGGATTAATTCTATCGTGCTTGGTTGCCGAGTTATTAGTGTTTAAAGTCCTTAAGAGCTAAGCCCGGCCTTAACCCCAGGGTTTTTGAAAAATGCTTCAAATGGAGCAAACGAGGACTCATTAGACGTGGTATTGCACGGCAAATTCAAATCTGAAAACTGATTAATTTTATCGTGCTCGGTTGCCGAGTTATTAGTGTTTAAAGTCCTTAAGAGCTAAGCCCGGCCTTAACCCTAGCGTTTTTGAAAAGTGCTTCAAATGGAGCAAAGGAGAACTCCTTAGACGCGGAATTGCACGGCAAATTCAAATCTGAAATCGGATTAATTCTATCGTGCTTGGTTGCCGAGTTATTAGTGTTTAAAGTCCTTAAGAGCTAAGCCCGGCCTTAACCCTAGCGTTTTTGAAAAGTGCTTCAAATGGAGCAAACGAGGACTCATTAGACGTGGAATTGCACGGCAAATTCAAATCTGAAAACGAATTAATTCTATCGTGCTTGGTTGCCGAGTTATTAGTGTTTAAAGTCCTTAAGGCCGAAGCCCGGCCTTAACCCTAGCGTTTTTGAAAAGTGCTTCAAATGGGACAAACGAGGACTCATTAGACGCGGAATTGCACGGCAAATTCAAATCTGAAAACGGATTAATTCTATCGTGCTCGGTTGCCGAGTTATTATTGTTTAAAGTCCTTAAGAGCTAAGCCCGGCCTTAACCCTAGCGTTTTTGAAAAGTGCTTTAAATGGGACAAACGAGGACTCATTAGACGCGGAATTGCACGGCAAATTCAAATCTGAAAACGGATTAATTCTATCGTGCTCGGTTGCCGAGTTATTAGTGTTTAAAGTCCTTAAGAGCTAAGCCCGGCCTTAACCCTAGCTTTTTTGTAAAGTGCTTCAAATGGGACAAACGAGGACTCATTAGACGCGGAATTGCACGGCAAATTCAAATCTGAAAACGGATTAATTCTATCGTGCTCGGTTGCCGAGTTATTAGTGTTTAAAGTCCTAAAGAGCTAAGCCCGGCCTTAACCCTAGCGTTTTTGAAAAGTGCTTCAAATGGAGCAAAAGAGGACTCATTAGACGTGGAATTGCACGGCAAATTCAAATCTGAAAACGGATTAATTCTATCGTGCTTGGTTGCCGAGTTATTAGTGTTTAAAGTCCTTAAGAGCTAAGCCCGGCCTTAACCCTAGCGTTTTTGAAAAGTGCTTCAAATGGGACAAACGAGGACTCATTAGACGCGGAATTGCACGGCAAATTCAAATCTGAAAACGGATTAATTCTATCGTGCTCGGTTGCCGAGTTATTAGTGTTTAAAGTCCTTAAGAGCTAAGCCCGGCCTTAACCCTAGCGTTTTTGTAAAGTGCTTCAAATGGAGCAAACGAGGACTCATTACACGCGGAATTGCACGGCAAATTCAAATCTGAAAACGGATTAATTCTATCGTGCTTGGTTGCCGAGTTATTAGTGTTTAAAGTCCTTAAGAGCTAAGCCCGGCCTTAACCCTAGCGTTTTTGAAAAGTGCTTCAAATGGGGCAAACGAGGACTCATTAGACGCGGAATTGCACGGCAAATTCAAATCTGAAATCGGATTAATTCTATCGTGCTTGGTTGCCGAGTTATTAGTGTTTAAAGTCCTTAAGAGCTAAGCCCGGCCTTAACCCTAGCGTTTTTGAAAAGTGCTTCAAATGGGACAAACGAGGACTCATTAGACGCGGAATTGCACGGCAAATTCAAATCTGAAAACGGATTAATTCTATCGTGCTCGGTTGCCGAGTTATTATTGTTTAAAGTCCTTAAGAGCTAAGCCCGGCCTTGACCCTAGCGTTTTTGAAAAGTGCTTCAAATGGGACAAACGAGGACTCATTAGACGCGGAGTTGCACGGCAAATTCAAATCTGAAAACGGATTAATTCTATCGTGCTTGGTTGCCGAGTTATTAGTGTTTAAAGTCCTTAAGAGCTAAGCCCGGCCTTAACCCCAGGGTTTTTGAAAAATGCTTCAAATGGAGCAAACGAGGACTCATTAGACGTGGTATTGCACGGCAAATTCAAATCTGAAAACTGATTAATTTTATCGTGCTCGGTTGCCGAGTTATTAGTGTTTAAAGTCCTTAAGAGCTAAGCCCGGCCTTAACCCTAGCGTTTTTGAAAAGTGCTTCAAATGGAGCAAAGGAGAACTCCTTAGACGCGGAATTGCACGGCAAATTCAAATCTGAAATCGGATTAATTCTATCGTGCTTGGTTGCCGAGTTATTAGTGTTTAAAGTCCTTAAGAGCTAAGCCCGGCCTTAACCCTAGCGTTTTTGAAAAGTGCTTCAAATGGAGCAAACGAGGACTCATTAGACGTGGAATTGCACGGCAAATTCAAATCTGAAAACGAATTAATTCTATCGTGCTTGGTTGCCGAGTTATTAGTGTTTAAAGTCCTTAAGGCCGAAGCCCGGCCTTAACCCTAGCGTTTTTGAAAAGTGCTTCAAATGGGACAAACGAGGACTCATTAGACGCGGAATTGCACGGCAAATTCAAATCTGAAAACGGATTAATTCTATCGTGCTCGGTTGCCGAGTTATTAGTGTTTAAAGTCCTTAAGAGCTAAGCCCGGCCTTAACCCTAGCGTTTTTGTAAAGTGCTTCAAATGGAGCAAACGAGGACTCATTACACGCGGAATTGCACGGCAAATTCAAATCTGAAAACGGATTAATTCTATCGTGCTTGGTTGCCGAGTTATTAGTGTTTAAAGTCCTTAAGAGCTAAGCCCGGCCTTAACCCTAGCGTTTTTGAAAAGTGCTTCAAATGGGGCAAACGAGGACTCATTAGACGCGGAATTGCACGGCAAATTCAAATCTGAAATCGGATTAATTCTATCGTGCTTGGTTGCCGAGTTATTAGTGTTTAAAGTCCTTAAGAGCTAAGCCCGGCCTTAACCCTAGCGTTTTTGAAAAGTGCTTCAAATGGGACAAACGAGGACTCATTAGACGCGGAATTGCACGGCAAATTCAAATCTGAAAACGGATTAATTCTATCGTGCTCGGTTGCCGAGTTATTATTGTTTAAAGTCCTTAAGAGCTAAGCCCGGCCTTGACCCTAGCGTTTTTGAAAAGTGCTTCAAATGGGACAAACGAGGACTCATTAGACGCGGAGTTGCACGGCAAATTCAAATCTGAAAACGGATTAATTCTATCGTGCTTGGTTGCCGAGTTATTAGTGTTTAAAGTCCTTAAGAGCTAAGCCCGGCCTTAACCCCAGGGTTTTTGAAAAATGCTTCAAATGGAGCAAACGAGGACTCATTAGACGTGGTATTGCACGGCAAATTCAAATCTGAAAACTGATTAATTTTATCGTGCTCGGTTGCCGAGTTATTAGTGTTTAAAGTCCTTAAGAGCTAAGCCCGGCCTTAACCCTAGCGTTTTTGAAAAGTGCTTCAAATGGAGCAAAGGAGAACTCCTTAGACGCGGAATTGCACGGCAAATTCAAATCTGAAATCGGATTAATTCTATCGTGCTTGGTTGCCGAGTTATTAGTGTTTAAAGTCCTTAAGAGCTAAGCCCGGCCTTAACCCTAGCGTTTTTGAAAAGTGCTTCAAATGGAGCAAACGAGGACTCATTAGACGTGGAATTGCACGGCAAATTCAAATCTGAAAACGAATTAATTCTATCGTGCTTGGTTGCCGAGTTATTAGTGTTTAAAGTCCTTAAGGCCGAAGCCCGGCCTTAACCCTAGCGTTTTTGAAAAGTGCTTCAAATGGGACAAACGAGGACTCATTAGACGCGGAATTGCACGGCAAATTCAAATCTGAAAACGGATTAATTCTATCGTGCTCGGTTGCCGAGTTATTATTGTTTAAAGTCCTTAAGAGCTAAGCCCGGCCTTAACCCTAGCGTTTTTGAAAAGTGCTTTAAATGGGACAAACGAGGACGCATTAGACGCGGAATTGCACGGCAAATTCAAATCTGAAAACGGATTAATTCTATCGTGCTCGGTTGCCGAGTTATTAGTGTTTAAAGTCCTTAAGAGCTAAGCCCGGCCTTAACCCTAGCTTTTTTGTAAAGTGCTTCAAATGGGACAAACGAGGACTCATTAGACGCGGAATTGCACGGCAAATTCAAATCTGAAAACGGATTAATTCTATCGTGCTCGGTTGCCGAGTTATTATTGTTTAAAGTCCTTAAGAGCTAAGCCCGGCCTTAACCCTAGCGTTTTTGAAAAGTGCTTTAAATGGGACAAACGAGGACTCATTAGACGCGGAATTGCACGGCAAATTCAAATCTGAAAACGGATTAATTCTATCGTGCTCGGTTGCCGAGTTATTAGTGTTTAAAGTCCTAAAGAGCTAAGCCCGGCCTTAACCCTAGCGTTTTTGAAAAGTGCTTCAAATGGAGCAAAAGAGGACTCATTAGACGTGGAATTGCACGGCAAATTCAAATCTGAAAACGGATTAATTCTATCGTGCTTGGTTGCCGAGTTATTAGTGTTTAAAGTCCTTAAGAGCTAAGCCCGGCCTTAACCCTAGCGTTTTTGAAAAGTGCTTCAAATGGGACAAACGAGGACTCATTAGACGCGGAATTGCACGGCAAATTCAAATCTGAAAACGGATTAATTCTATCGTGCTCGGTTGCCGAGTTATTAGTGTTTAAAGTCCTTAAGAGCTAAGCCCGGCCTTAACCCTAGCGTTTTTGTAAAGTGCTTCAAATGGAGCAAACGAGGACTCATTACACGCGGAATTGCACGGCAAATTCAAATCTGAAAACGGATTAATTCTATCGTGCTTGGTTGCCGAGTTATTAGTGTTTAAAGTCCTTAAGAGCTAAGCCCGGCCTTAACCCTAGCGTTTTTGAAAAGTGCTTCAAATGGGGCAAACGAGGACTCATTAGACGCGGAATTGCACGGCAAATTCAAATCTGAAATCGGATTAATTCTATCGTGCTTGGTTGCCGAGTTATTAGTGTTTAAAGTCCTTAAGAGCTAAGCCCGGCCTTAACCCTAGCGTTTTTGAAAAGTGCTTCAAATGGGACAAACGAGGACTCATTAGACGCGGAATTGCACGGCAAATTCAAATCTGAAAACGGATTAATTCTATCGTGCTCGGTTGCCGAGTTATTATTGTTTAAAGTCCTTAAGAGCTAAGCCCGGCCTTGACCCTAGCGTTTTTGAAAAGTGCTTCAAATGGGACAAACGAGGACTCATTAGACGCGGAGTTGCACGGCAAATTCAAATCTGAAAACGGATTAATTCTATCGTGCTTGGTTGCCGAGTTATTAGTGTTTAAAGTCCTTAAGAGCTAAGCCCGGCCTTAACCCCAGGGTTTTTGAAAAATGCTTCAAATGGAGCAAACGAGGACTCATTAGACGTGGTATTGCACGGCAAATTCAAATCTGAAAACTGATTAATTTTATCGTGCTCGGTTGCCGAGTTATTAGTGTTTAAAGTCCTTAAGAGCTAAGCCCGGCCTTAACCCTAGCGTTTTTGAAAAGTGCTTCAAATGGAGCAAAGGAGAACTCCTTAGACGCGGAATTGCACGGCAAATTCAAATCTGAAATCGGATTAATTCTATCGTGCTTGGTTGCCGAGTTATTAGTGTTTAAAGTCCTTAAGAGCTAAGCCCGGCCTTAACCCTAGCGTTTTTGAAAAGTGCTTCAAATGGAGCAAACGAGGACTCATTAGACGTGGAATTGCACGGCAAATTCAAATCTGAAAACGAATTAATTCTATCGTGCTTGGTTGCCGAGTTATTAGTGTTTAAAGTCCTTAAGGCCGAAGCCCGGCCTTAACCCTAGCGTTTTTGAAAAGTGCTTCAAATGGGACAAACGAGGACTCATTAGACGCGGAATTGCACGGCAAATTCAAATCTGAAAACGGATTAATTCTATCGTGCTCGGTTGCCGAGTTATTATTGTTTAAAGTCCTTAAGAGCTAAGCCCGGCCTTAACCCTAGCGTTTTTGAAAAGTGCTTTAAATGGGACAAACGAGGACGCATTAGACGCGGAATTGCACGGCAAATTCAAATCTGAAAACGGATTAATTCTATCGTGCTCGGTTGCCGAGTTATTAGTGTTTAAAGTCCTTAAGAGCTAAGCCCGGCCTTAACCCTAGCTTTTTTGTAAAGTGCTTCAAATGGGACAAACGAGGACTCATTAGACGCGGAATTGCACGGCAAATTCAAATCTGAAAACGGATTAATTCTATCGTGCTCGGTTGCCGAGTTATTAGTGTTTAAAGTCCTAAAGAGCTAAGCCCGGCCTTAACCCTAGCGTTTTTGAAAAGTGCTTCAAATGGAGCAAAAGAGGACTCATTAGACGTGGAATTGCACGGCAAATTCAAATCTGAAAACGGATTAATTCTATCGTGCTTGGTTGCCGAGTTATTAGTGTTTAAAGTCCTTAAGAGCTAAGCCCGGCCTTAACCCTAGCGTTTTTGAAAAGTGCTTCAAATGGAGCAAACGAGGACTCATTAGACGTGGAATTGCACGGCAAATTCAAATCTGAAAACGAATTAATTCTATCGTGCTTGGTTGCCGAGTTATTAGTGTTTAAAGTCCTTAAGGCCGAAGCCCGGCCTTAACCCTAGCGTTTTTGAAAAGTGCTTCAAATGGGACAAACGAGGACTCATTAGACGCGGAATTGCACGGCAAATTCAAATCTGAAAACGGATTAATTCTATCGTGCTCGGTTGCCGAGTTATTATTGTTTAAAGTCCTTAAGAGCTAAGCCCGGCCTTAACCCTAGCGTTTTTGAAAAGTGCTTTAAATGGGACAAACGAGGACTCATTAGACGCGGAATTGCACGGCAAATTCAAATCTGAAAACGGATTAATTCTATCGTGCTCGGTTGCCGAGTTATTAGTGTTTAAAGTCCTTAAGAGCTAAGCCCGGCCTTAACCCTAGCTTTTTTGTAAAGTGCTTCAAATGGGACAAACGAGGACTCATTAGACGCGGAATTGCACGGCAAATTCAAATCTGAAAACGGATTAATTCTATCGTGCTCGGTTGCCGAGTTATTAGTGTTTAAAGTCCTAAAGAGCTAAGCCCGGCCTTAACCCTAGCGTTTTTGAAAAGTGCTTCAAATGGAGCAAAAGAGGACTCATTAGACGTGGAATTGCACGGCAAATTCAAATCTGAAAACGGATTAATTCTATCGTGCTTGGTTGCCGAGTTATTAGTGTTTAAAGTCCTTAAGAGCTAAGCCCGGCCTTAACCCTAGCGTTTTTGAAAAGTGCTTCAAATGGGACAAACGAGGACTCATTAGACGCGGAATTGCACGGCAAATTCAAATCTGAAAACGGATTAATTCTATCGTGCTCGGTTGCCGAGTTATTAGTGTTTAAAGTCCTTAAGAGCTAAGCCCGGCCTTAACCCTAGCGTTTTTGTAAAGTGCTTCAAATGGAGCAAACGAGGACTCATTACACGCGGAATTGCACGGCAAATTCAAATCTGAAAACGGATTAATTCTATCGTGCTTGGTTGCCGAGTTATTAGTGTTTAAAGTCCTTAAGAGCTAAGCCCGGCCTTAACCCTAGCGTTTTTGAAAAGTGCTTCAAATGGGGCAAACGAGGACTCATTAGACGCGGAATTGCACGGCAAATTCAAATCTGAAATCGGATTAATTCTATCGTGCTTGGTTGCCGAGTTATTAGTGTTTAAAGTCCTTAAGAGCTAAGCCCGGCCTTAACCCTAGCGTTTTTGAAAAGTGCTTCAAATGGGACAAACGAGGACTCATTAGACGCGGAATTGCACGGCAAATTCAAATCTGAAAACGGATTAATTCTATCGTGCTCGGTTGCCGAGTTATTATTGTTTAAAGTCCTTAAGAGCTAAGCCCGGCCTTGACCCTTGCGTTTTTGAAAAGTGCTTCAAATGGGACAAACGAGGACTCATTAGACGCGGAATTGCACGGCAAATTCAAATCTGAAAACGGATTAATTCTATCGTGCTTGGTTGCCGAGTTATTAGTGTTTAAAGTCCTTAAGAGCTAAGCCCGGCCTTAACCCCAGGGTTTTTGAAAAATGCTTCAAATGGAGCAAACGAGGACTCATTAGACGTGGTATTGCACGGCAAATTCAAATCTGAAAACTGATTAATTTTATCGTGCTCGGTTGCCGAGTTATTAGTGTTTAAAGTCCTTAAGAGCTAAGCCCGGCCTTAACCCTAGCGTTTTTGAAAAGTGCTTCAAATGGAGCAAAGGAGAACTCCTTAGACGCGGAATTGCACGGCAAATTCAAATCTGAAATCGGATTAATTCTATCGTGCTTGGTTGCCGAGTTATTAGTGTTTAAAGTCCTTAAGAGCTAAGCCCGGCCTTAACCCTAGCGTTTTTGAAAAGTGCTTCAAATGGAGCAAACGAGGACTCATTAGACGTGGAATTGCACGGCAAATTCAAATCTGAAAACGAATTAATTCTATCGTGCTTGGTTGCCGAGTTATTAGTGTTTAAAGTCCTTAAGGCCGAAGCCCGGCCTTAACCCTAGCTTTTTTGTAAAGTGCTTCAAATGGGACAAACGAGGACTCATTAGACGCGGAATTGCACGGCAAATTCAAATCTGAAAACGGATTAATTCTATCGTGCTCGGTTGCCGAGTTATTAGTGTTTAAAGTCCTAAAGAGCTAAGCCCGGCCTTAACCCTAGCGTTTTTGAAAAGTGCTTCAAATGGAGCAAACGAGGACTCATTAGACGTGGAATTGCACGGCAAATTCAAATCTGAAAACGGATTAATTCTATCGTGCTTGGTTGCCGAGTTATTAGTGTTTAAAGTCCTTAAGAGCTAAGCCCGGCCTTAACCCTAGCGTTTTTGAAAAGTGCTTCAAATGGGACAAACGAGGACTCATTAGACGCGGAATTGCACGGCAAATTCAAATCTGAAAACGGATTAATTCTATCGTGCTCGGTTGCCGAGTTATTAGTGTTTAAAGTCCTTAAGAGCTAAGCCCGGCCTTAACCCTAGCGTTTTTGTAAAGTGCTTCAAATGGAGCAAACGAGGACTCATTACACGCGGAATTGCACGGCAAATTCAAATCTGAAAACGGATTAATTCTATCGTGCTTGGTTGCCGAGTTATTAGTGTTTAAAGTCCTTAAGAGCTAAGCCCGGCCTTAACCCTAGCGTTTTTGAAAAGTGCTTCAAATGGGGCAAACGAGGACTCATTAGACGCGGAATTGCACGGCAAATTCAAATCTGAAATCGGATTAATTCTATCGTGCTTGGTTGCCGAGTTATTAGTGTTTAAAGTCCTTAAGAGCTAAGCCCGGCCTTAACCCTAGCGGTTTTTAAAAGTGCTTCAAATCGAACAAACGAGAACTCATTAGACGCGGAATTGCACGGCAAATTCAAATCTAAAAACGGATAAATTCTATCGTGCTTGGTTGCCGAGTTATTAATGTTTAAAGTCCTTAAGAGCTAAGCCCGGCCTTAACCCTAGCGTTTTTGAAAAATGCTTCAAATGGGACAAACGAGGACTCATTAGACGTGGAATTGCACGGCAAATTCAAATCTGAAAACGGATTAATTCTATCGTGCTTGGTTGCCGAGTTATTAGTGTTTAAAGTCCTTAAGAGCTAAGCCCGGCCTTAACCCTAGCGTTTTTGAAAAGTGCTTCAAATGGGACAAACGAGGACTCATTAGACGCGGAATTGCACGACAAATTCAAATCTGAAAACGGATTAATTTTATCGTGCTCGGTTGCCGAGTTATTAGTGTTTAAAGTCCTTAAGAGCTAAGCCCGGCCTTAACCCTAGCGTTTTTGAAAAGTGCTTCAAATGGAGCAAAAGAGGACTCATTAGACGTGGAATTGCACGGCAAATTCAAATCTGAAAACGGATTAATTCTATCGTGCTTGGTTGCCGAGTTATTAGTGTTTAAAGTCCTTAAGAGCTAAGCCCGGCCTTAACCCTAGCGTTTTTGAAAAGTGCTTCAAATGGGACAAACGAGGACTCATTAGACGCGGAATTGCACGGCAAATTCAAATCTGAAAACGGATTAATTCTATCGTGCTCGGTTGCCGAGTTATTAGTGTTTAAAGTCCTTAAGAGCTAAGCCCGGCCTTAACCCTAGCGTTTTTGTAAAGTGCTTCAAATGGAGCAAACGAGGACTCATTACACGCGGAATTGCACGGCAAATTCAAATCTGAAAACGGATTAATTCTATCGTGCTTGGTTGCCGAGTTATTAGTGTTTAAAGTCCTTAAGAGCTAAGCCCGGCCTTAACCCTAGCGGTTTTTAAAAGTGCTTCAAATCGAACAAACGAGAACTCATTAGACGCGGAATTGCACGGCAAATTCAAATCTGAAAACGGATAAATTCTATCGTGCTTGGTTGCCGAGTTATTAATGTTTAAAGTCCTTAAGAGCTAAGCCCGGCCTTAACCCTAGCGTTTTTGAAAAGTGCTTCAAATGGGACAAACGAGGACTCATTAGACGCGGAATTGCACGACAAATTCAAATCTGAAAACGGATTAATTCTATCGTGCTCGGTTGCCGAGTTATTAGTGTTTAAAGTCCTTAAGAGCTAAGCCCGGCCTTAACCCTAGCGTTTTTGAAAAGTGCTTCAAATGGAGCAAAGGAGGACTCATTAGACGCGGAATTGCACGGCAAATTCAAATCTGAAAACGGATTAATTCTATCGTGCTCGGTTGCCGAGTTATTATTGTTTAAAGTCCTTAAGAGCTAAGCCCGGCCTTGACCCTAGCGTTTTTGAAAAGTGCTTCAAATGGAGCAAACGAGGACTCATTAGACGCGGAATTGCACGGCAAATTCAAATCTGAAAACGGATTAATTCTATCGTGCTCGGTTGCCGAGTTATTAGTGTTTAAAGTCCTTAAGAGCTAAGCCCGGCCTTAACCCTAGCGTTTTTGAAAAGTGCTTCAAATGGGACAAACGAGGACTCATTAGACGCGGAATTGCACGGCAAATTCAAATCTGAAAACGGATTAATTCTATCGTGCTCGGTTGCCGAGTTATTAGTGTTTAAAGTCCTTAAGAGCTAAGCCCGGCCTTAACCCTAGCGTTTTTGTAAAGTGCTTCAAATGGAGCAAACGAGGACTCATTACACGCGGAATTGCACGGCAAATTCAAATCTGAAAACGGATTAATTCTATCGTGCTTGGTTGCCGAGTTATTAGTGTTTAAAGTCCTTAAGAGCTAAGCCCGGCCTTAACCCTAGCGGTTTTTAAAAGTGCTTCAAATCGAACAAACGAGAACTCATTAGACGCGGAATTGCACGGCAAATTCAAATCTGAAAACGGATAAATTCTATCGTGCTTGGTTGCCGAGTTATTAATGTTTAAAGTCCTTAAGAGCTAAGCCCGGCCTTAACCCTAGCGTTTTTGAAAAGTGCTTCAAATGGGACAAACGAGGACTCATTAGACGCGGAATTGCACGACAAATTCAAATCTGAAAACGGATTAATTTTATCGTGCTCGGTTGCCGAGTTATTAGTGTTTAAAGTCCTTAAGAGCTAAGCCCGGCCTTAACCCTAGCGTTTTTGAAAAGTGCTTCAAATGGAGCAAAGGAGGACTCATTAGACGCGGAATTGCACGGCAAATTCAAATCTGAAAACGGATTAATTCTATCGTGCTCGGTTGCCGAGTTATTATTGTTTAAAGTCCTTAAGAGCTAAGCCCGGCCTTGACCCTAGCGTTTTTGAAAAGTGCTTCAAATGGAGCAAACGAGGACTCATTAGACGCGGAATTGCACGGCAAATTCAAATCTGAAAACGAATTAATTCTATCGTGCTTGGTTGCCGAGTTATTAGTGTTTAAAGTCCTTAAGAGCTAAGCCCGGCCTTAACCCCAGGGTTTTTGAAAAATGCTTCAAATGGAGCAAACGAGGACTCATTAGACGCGGAATTGCACGACAAATTCAAATCTGAAAACGGATTAATTCTATCGTGCTCGGTTGCCGAGTTATTAGTGTTTAAAGTCCTTAAGAGCTAAGCCCGGCCTTAACCCTAGCGTTTTTGAAAAGTGCTTCAAATGGAGCAAACGAGGACTCATTAGACGCGGAATTGCACGGCAAATTCAAATCTGAAAACGGATTAATTCTATCGTGCTCGGTTGCCGAGTTATTATTGTTTAAAGTCCTTAAGAGCTAAGCCCGGCCTTGACCCTAGCGTTTTTGAAAAGTGCTTCAAATGGAGCAAACGAGGACTCATTAGACGCGGAATTGCACGGCAAATTCAAATCTGAAAACGGATTAATTCTATCGTGCTTGGTTGCCGAGTTATTAGTGTTTAAAGTCCTTAAGAGCTAAGCCCGGCCTTAACCCTAGCGGTTTTTAAAAGTGCTTCAAATCGAACAAACGAGGACTCATTAGACGCGGAATTGCACGACAAATTCAAATCTGAAAACGGATTAATTTTATCGTGCTTGGTTGCCGAGTTATTAGTGTTTAAAGTCCTTAAGAGCTAAGCCCGGCCTTAACCCTAGCGGTTTTTAAAAGTGCTTCAAATGGGACAAACGAGGACTCATTAGACGCGGAATTGCACGACAAATTCAAATCTGAAAACGGATTAATTTTATCGTGCTCGGTTGCCGAGTTATTAGTGTTTAAAGTCCTTAAGAGCTAAGCCCGGCCTTAACCCTAGCGTTTTTGAAAAGTGCTTCAAATGGGACAAACGAGGACTCATTAGACGCGGAATTGCACGGCAAATTCAAATCTGAAAACGGATTAATTCTATCGTGCTCGGTTGCCGAGTTATTATTGTTTAAAGTCCTTAAGAGCTAAGCCCGGCCTTGACCCTAGCGTTTTTGAAAAGTGCTTCAAATGGGACAAACGAGGACTCATTAGACGCGGAGTTGCACGGCAAATTCAAATCTGAAAACGGATTAATTCTATCGTGCTTGGTTGCCGAGTTATTAGTGTTTAAAGTCCTTAAGAGCTAAGCCCGGCCTTAACCCCAGGGTTTTTGAAAAATGCTTCAAATGGAGCAAACGAGGACTCATTAGACGTGGTATTGCACGGCAAATTCAAATCTGAAAACTGATTAATTTTATCGTGCTCGGTTGCCGAGTTATTAGTGTTTAAAGTCCTTAAGAGCTAAGCCCGGCCTTAACCCTAGCGTTTTTGAAAAGTGCTTCAAATGGAGCAAACGAGGACTCATTAGACGCGGAATTGCACGGCAAATTCAAATCTGAAAACGGATTAATTCTATCGTGCTCGGTTGCCGAGTTATTAGTGTTTAAAGTCCTTAAGAGCTAAGCCCGGCCTTAACCCTAGCGTTTTTGAAAAGTGCTTCAAATGGGACAAACGAGGACTCATTAGACGCGGAATTGCACGGCAAATTCAAATCTGAAAACGGATTAATTCTATCGTGCTCGGTTGCCGAGTTATTAGTGTTTAAAGTCCTTAAGAGCTAAGCCCGGCCTTAACCCTAGCGTTTTTGTAAAGTGCTTCAAATGGAGCAAACGAGGACTCATTACACGCGGAATTGCACGGCAAATTCAAATCTGAAAACGGATTAATTCTATCGTGCTTGGTTGCCGAGTTATTAGTGTTTAAAGTCCTTAAGAGCTAAGCCCGGCCTTAACCCTAGCGGTTTTTAAAAGTGCTTCAAATCGAACAAACGAGAACTCATTAGACGCGGAATTGCACGGCAAATTCAAATCTGAAAACGGATAAATTCTATCGTGCTTGGTTGCCGAGTTATTAATGTTTAAAGTCCTTAAGAGCTAAGCCCGGCCTTAACCCTAGCGTTTTTGAAAAGTGCTTCAAATGGGACAAACGAGGACTCATTAGACGCGGAATTGCACGACAAATTCAAATCTGAAAACGGATTAATTTTATCGTGCTCGGTTGCCGAGTTATTAGTGTTTAAAGTCCTTAAGAGCTAAGCCCGGCCTTAACCCTAGCGTTTTTGAAAAGTGCTTCAAATGGAGCAAAGGAGGACTCATTAGACGCGGAATTGCACGGCAAATTCAAATCTGAAAACGGATTAATTCTATCGTGCTCGGTTGCCGAGTTATTATTGTTTAAAGTCCTTAAGAGCTAAGCCCGGCCTTGACCCTAGCGTTTTTGAAAAGTGCTTCAAATGGAGCAAACGAGGACTCATTAGACGCGGAATTGCACGGCAAATTCAAATCTGAAAACGAATTAATTCTATCGTGCTTGGTTGCCGAGTTATTAGTGTTTAAAGTCCTTAAGAGCTAAGCCCGGCCTTAACCCCAGGGTTTTTGAAAAATGCTTCAAATGGAGCAAACGAGGACTCATTAGACGCGGAATTGCACGACAAATTCAAATCTGAAAACGGATTAATTCTATCGTGCTCGGTTGCCGAGTTATTAGTGTTTAAAGTCCTTAAGAGCTAAGCCCGGCCTTAACCCTAGCGTTTTTGAAAAGTGCTTCAAATGGAGCAAACGAGGACTCATTAGACGCGGAATTGCACGGCAAATTCAAATCTGAAAACGGATTAATTCTATCGTGCTCGGTTGCCGAGTTATTATTGTTTAAAGTCCTTAAGAGCTAAGCCCGGCCTTGACCCTAGCGTTTTTGAAAAGTGCTTCAAATGGAGCAAACGAGGACTCATTAGACGCGGAATTGCACGGCAAATTCAAATCTGAAAACGGATTAATTCTATCGTGCTTGGTTGCCGAGTTATTAGTGTTTAAAGTCCTTAAGAGCTAAGCCCGGCCTTAACCCTAGCGGTTTTTAAAAGTGCTTCAAATCGAACAAACGAGGACTCATTAGACGCGGAATTGCACGACAAATTCAAATCTGAAAACGGATTAATTTTATCGTGCTTGGTTGCCGAGTTATTAGTGTTTAAAGTCCTTAAGAGCTAAGCCCGGCCTTAACCCTAGCGGTTTTTAAAAGTGCTTCAAATGCGACAAACGAGGACTCATTAGACGCGGAATTGCACGACAAATTCAAATCTGAAAACGGATTAATTTTATCGTGCTCGGTTGCCGAGTTATTAGTGTTTAAAGTCCTTAAGAGCTAAGCCCGGCCTTAACCCTAGCGTTTTTGAAAAGTGCTTCAAATGGGACAAACGAGGACTCATTAGACGCGGAATTGCACGGCAAATTCAAATCTGAAAACGGATTAATTCTATCGTGCTCGGTTGCCGAGTTATTATTGTTTAAAGTCCTTAAGAGCTAAGCCCGGCCTTGACCCTAGCGTTTTTGAAAAGTGCTTCAAATGGGACAAACGAGGACTCATTAGACGCGGAGTTGCACGGCAAATTCAAATCTGAAAACGGATTAATTCTATCGTGCTTGGTTGCCGAGTTATTAGTGTTTAAAGTCCTTAAGAGCTAAGCCCGGCCTTAACCCCAGGGTTTTTGAAAAATGCTTCAAATGGAGCAAACGAGGACTCATTAGACGTGGTATTGCACGGCAAATTCAAATCTGAAAACTGATTAATTTTATCGTGCTCGGTTGCCGAGTTATTAGTGTTTAAAGTCCTTAAGAGCTAAGCCCGGCCTTAACCCTAGCGTTTTTGAAAAGTGCTTCAAATGGAGCAAACGAGGACTCATTAGACGCGGAATTGCACGGCAAATTCAAATCTGAAAACGGATTAATTCTATCGTGCTCGGTTGCCGAGTTATTAGTGTTTAAAGTCCTTAAGAGCTAAGCCCGGCCTTAACCCTAGCGTTTTTGAAAAGTGCTTCAAATGGGACAAACGAGGACTCATTAGACGCGGAATTGCACGGCAAATTCAAATCTGAAAACGGATTAATTCTATCGTGCTCGGTTGCCGAGTTATTAGTGTTTAAAGTCCTTAAGAGCTAAGCCCGGCCTTAACCCTAGCGTTTTTGTAAAGTGCTTCAAATGGAGCAAACGAGGACTCATTACACGCGGAATTGCACGGCAAATTCAAATCTGAAAACGGATTAATTCTATCGTGCTTGGTTGCCGAGTTATTAGTGTTTAAAGTCCTTAAGAGCTAAGCCCGGCCTTAACCCTAGCGGTTTTTAAAAGTGCTTCAAATCGAACAAACGAGGACTCATTAGACGCGGAATTGCACGGCAAATTCAAATCTGAAAACGGATAAATTCTATCGTGCTTGGTTGCCGAGTTATTAATGTTTAAAGTCCTTAAGAGCTAAGCCCGGCCTTAACCCTAGCGTTTTTGAAAAGTGCTTCAAATGGGACAAACGAGGACTCATTAGACGCGGAATTGCACGACAAATTCAAATCTGAAAACGGATTAATTTTATCGTGCTCGGTTGCCGAGTTATTAGTGTTTAAAGTCCTTAAGAGCTAAGCCCGGCCTTAACCCTAGCGTTTTTGAAAAGTGCTTCAAATGGAGCAAACGAGGACTCATTAGACGCGGAATTGCACGGCAAATTCAAATCTGAAAACGGATTAATTCTATCGTGCTCGGTTGCCGAGTTATTATTGTTTAAAGTCCTTAAGAGCTAAGCCCGGCCTTGACCCTAGCGTTTTTGAAAAGTGCTTCAAATGGAGCAAACGAGGACTCATTAGACGCGGAATTGCACGGCAAATTCAAATCTGAAAACGAATTAATTCTATCGTGCTTGGTTGCCGAGTTATTAGTGTTTAAAGTCCTTAAGAGCTAAGCCCGGCCTTAACCCCAGGGTTTTTGAAAAATGCTTCAAATGGAGCAAACGAGGACTCATTAGACGTGGAATTGCACGGCAAATTCAAATCTGAAAACTGATTAATTTTATCGTGCTCGGTTGCCGAGTTATTAGTGTTTAAAGTCCTTAAGAGCTAAGCCCGGCCTTAACCCTAGCGTTTTTGTAAAGTGCTTCAAATGGAGCAAACGAGGACTCATTACACGCGGAATTGCACGGCAAATTCAAATCTGAAAACGGATTAATTCTATCGTGCTTGGTTGCCGAGTTATTAGTGTTTAAAGTCCTTAAGAGCTAAGCCCGGCCTTAACCCTAGCGGTTTTTAAAAGTGCTTCAAATCGAACAAACGAGAACTCATTAGACGCGGAATTGCACGGCAAATTCAAATCTGAAAACGGATAAATTCTATCGTGCTTGGTTGCCGAGTTATTAATGTTTAAAGTCTTTAAGAGCTAAGCCCGGCCTTAACCCTAGCGTTTTTGAAAAGTGCTTCAAATGGGACAAACGAGGACTCATTAGACGCGGAATTGCACGACAAATTCAAATCTGAAAACGGATTAATTCTATCGTGCTCGGTTGCCGAGTTATTAGTGTTTAAAGTCCTTTAGAGCTAAGCCCGGCCTTGACCCTAGCGTTTTTGTAAAGTGCTTCAAATGGAGCAAACGAGGACTCATTACACGCGGAATTGCACGGCAAATTCAAATCTGAAAACGGATTAATTCTATCGTGCTTGGTTGCCGAGTTATTAGTGTTTAAAGTCCTTAAGAGCTAAGCCCGGCCTTAACCCTAGCGGTTTTTAAAAGTGCTTCAAATCGAACAAACGAGAACTCATTAGACGCGGAATTGCACGGCAAATTCAAATCTGAAAACGGATAAATTCTATCGTGCTTGGTTGCCGAGTTATTAATGTTTAAAGTCTTTAAGAGCTAAGCCCGGCCTTAACCCTAGCGTTTTTGAAAAGTGCTTCAAATGGGACAAACGAGGACTCATTAGACGCGGAATTGCACGACAAATTCAAATCTGAAAACGGATTAATTCTATCGTGCTCGGTTGCCGAGTTATTAATGTTTAAAGTCTTTAAGAGCTAAGCCCGGCCTTAACCCTAGCGTTTTTGAAAAGTGCTTCAAATGGGACAAACGAGGACTCATTAGACGCGGAATTGCACGGCAAATTCAAATCTGAAAACGGATTAATTCTATCGTGCTCGGTTGCCGAGTTATTATTGTTTAAAGTCCTTAAGAGCTAAGCCCGGCCTTGACCCTAGCGTTTTTGAAAAGTGCTTCAAATGGAGCAAACGAGGACTCATTAGACGCGGAATTGCACGGCAAATTCAAATCTGAAAACGAATTAATTCTATCGTGCTTGGTTGCCGAGTTATTAGTGTTTAAAGTCCTTAAGAGCTAAGCCCGGCCTTAACCCCAGGGTTTTTGAAAAATGCTTCAAATGGAGCAAACGAGGACTCATTAGACGCGGAATTGCACGACAAATTCAAATCTGAAAACGGATTAATTCTATCGTGCTCGGTTGCCGAGTTATTAGTGTTTAAAGTCCTTAAGAGCTAAGCCCGGCCTTAACCCTAGCGTTTTTGAAAAGTGCTTCAAATGGAGCAAACGAGGACTCATTAGACGCGGAATTGCACGGCAAATTCAAATCTGAAAACGGATTAATTCTATCGTGCTCGGTTGCCGAGTTATTATTGTTTAAAGTCCTTAAGAGCTAAGCCCGGCCTTGACCCTAGCGTTTTTGAAAAGTGCTTCAAATGGAGCAAACGAGGACTCATTAGACGCGGAATTGCACGGCAAATTCAAATCTGAAAACGGATTAATTCTATCGTGCTTGGTTGCCGAGTTATTAGTGTTTAAAGTCCTTAAGAGCTAAGCCCGGCCTTAACCCTAGCGGTTTTTAAAAGTGCTTCAAATCGAACAAACGAGGACTCATTAGACGCGGAATTGCACGACAAATTCAAATCTGAAAACGGATTAATTTTATCGTGCTTGGTTGCCGAGTTATTAGTGTTTAAAGTCCTTAAGAGCTAAGCCCGGCCTTAACCCTAGCGGTTTTTAAAAGTGCTTCAAATGGGACAAACGAGGACTCATTAGACGCGGAATTGCACGACAAATTCAAATCTGAAAACGGATTAATTTTATCGTGCTCGGTTGCCGAGTTATTAGTGTTTAAAGTCCTTAAGAGCTAAGCCCGGCCTTAACCCTAGCGTTTTTGAAAAGTGCTTCAAATGGGACAAACGAGGACTCATTAGACGCGGAATTGCACGGCAAATTCAAATCTGAAAACGGATTAATTCTATCGTGCTCGGTTGCCGAGTTATTATTGTTTAAAGTCCTTAAGAGCTAAGCCCGGCCTTGACCCTAGCGTTTTTGAAAAGTGCTTCAAATGGGACAAACGAGGACTCATTAGACGCGGAGTTGCACGGCAAATTCAAATCTGAAAACGGATTAATTCTATCGTGCTTGGTTGCCGAGTTATTAGTGTTTAAAGTCCTTAAGAGCTAAGCCCGGCCTTAACCCCAGGGTTTTTGAAAAATGCTTCAAATGGAGCAAACGAGGACTCATTAGACGTGGTATTGCACGGCAAATTCAAATCTGAAAACTGATTAATTTTATCGTGCTCGGTTGCCGAGTTATTAGTGTTTAAAGTCCTTAAGAGCTAAGCCCGGCCTTAACCCTAGCGTTTTTGAAAAGTGCTTCAAATGGAGCAAACGAGGACTCATTAGACGCGGAATTGCACGGCAAATTCAAATCTGAAAACGGATTAATTCTATCGTGCTCGGTTGCCGAGTTATTAGTGTTTAAAGTCCTTAAGAGCTAAGCCCGGCCTTAACCCTAGCGTTTTTGAAAAGTGCTTCAAATGGGACAAACGAGGACTCATTAGACGCGGAATTGCACGGCAAATTCAAATCTGAAAACGGATTAATTCTATCGTGCTCGGTTGCCGAGTTATTAGTGTTTAAAGTCCTTAAGAGCTAAGCCCGGCCTTAACCCTAGCGTTTTTGTAAAGTGCTTCAAATGGAGCAAACGAGGACTCATTACACGCGGAATTGCACGGCAAATTCAAATCTGAAAACGGATTAATTCTATCGTGCTTGGTTGCCGAGTTATTAGTGTTTAAAGTCCTTAAGAGCTAAGCCCGGCCTTAACCCTAGCGGTTTTTAAAAGTGCTTCAAATCGAACAAACGAGGACTCATTAGACGCGGAATTGCACGGCAAATTCAAATCTGAAAACGGATAAATTCTATCGTGCTTGGTTGCCGAGTTATTAATGTTTAAAGTCCTTAAGAGCTAAGCCCGGCCTTAACCCTAGCGTTTTTGAAAAGTGCTTCAAATGGGACAAACGAGGACTCATTAGACGCGGAATTGCACGACAAATTCAAATCTGAAAACGGATTAATTTTATCGTGCTCGGTTGCCGAGTTATTAGTGTTTAAAGTCCTTAAGAGCTAAGCCCGGCCTTAACCCTAGCGTTTTTGAAAAGTGCTTCAAATGGAGCAAAGGAGGACTCATTAGACGCGGAATTGCACGGCAAATTCAAATCTGAAAACGGATTAATTCTATCGTGCTCGGTTGCCGAGTTATTATTGTTTAAAGTCCTTAAGAGCTAAGCCCGGCCTTGACCCTAGCGTTTTTGAAAAGTGCTTCAAATGGAGCAAACGAGGACTCATTAGACGCGGAATTGCACGGCAAATTCAAATCTGAAAACGAATTAATTCTATCGTGCTTGGTTGCCGAGTTATTAGTGTTTAAAGTCCTTAAGAGCTAAGCCCGGCCTTAACCCCAGGGTTTTTGAAAAATGCTTCAAATGGAGCAAACGAGGACTCATTAGACGTGGAATTGCACGGCAAATTCAAATCTGAAAACTGATTAATTTTATCGTGCTCGGTTGCCGAGTTATTAGTGTTTAAAGTCCTTAAGAGCTAAGCCCGGCCTTAACCCTAGCGTTTTTGTAAAGTGCTTCAAATGGAGCAAACGAGGACTCATTACACGCGGAATTGCACGGCAAATTCAAATCTGAAAACGGATTAATTCTATCGTGCTTGGTTGCCGAGTTATTAGTGTTTAAAGTCCTTAAGAGCTAAGCCCGGCCTTAACCCTAGCGGTTTTTAAAAGTGCTTCAAATCGAACAAACGAGAACTCATTAGACGCGGAATTGCACGGCAAATTCAAATCTGAAAACGGATAAATTCTATCGTGCTTGGTTGCCGAGTTATTAATGTTTAAAGTCTTTAAGAGCTAAGCCCGGCCTTAACCCTAGCGTTTTTGAAAAGTGCTTCAAATGGGACAAACGAGGACTCATTAGACGCGGAATTGCACGACAAATTCAAATCTGAAAACGGATTAATTCTATCGTGCTCGGTTGCCGAGTTATTAGTGTTTAAAGTCCTTAAGAGCTAAGCCCGGCCTTAACCCTAGCGTTTTTGAAAAGTGCTTCAAATGGAGCAAAGGAGGACTCATTAGACGCGGAATTGCACGGCAAATTCAAATCTGAAAACGGATTAATTCTATCGTGCTCGGTTGCCGAGTTATTATTGTTTAAAGTCCTTAAGAGCTAAGCCCGGCCTTGACCCTAGCGTTTTTGAAAAGTGCTTCAAATGGAGCAAACGAGGACTCATTAGACGCGGAATTGCACGGCAAATTCAAATCTGAAAACGGATTAATTCTATCGTGCTCGGTTGCCGAGTTATTAGTGTTTAAAGTCCTTAAGAGCTAAGCCCGGCCTTAACCCTAGCGTTTTTGAAAAGTGCTTCAAATGGGACAAACGAGGACTCATTAGACGCGGAATTGCACGGCAAATTCAAATCTGAAAACGGATTAATTCTATCGTGCTCGGTTGCCGAGTTATTAGTGTTTAAAGTCCTTAAGAGCTAAGCCCGGCCTTAACCCTAGCGTTTTTGTAAAGTGCTTCAAATGGAGCAAACGAGGACTCATTACACGCGGAATTGCACGGCAAATTCAAATCTGAAAACGGATTAATTCTATCGTGCTTGGTTGCCGAGTTATTAGTGTTTAAAGTCCTTAAGAGCTAAGCCCGGCCTTAACCCTAGCGGTTTTTAAAAGTGCTTCAAATCGAACAAACGAGAACTCATTAGACGCGGAATTGCACGGCAAATTCAAATCTGAAAACGGATAAATTCTATCGTGCTTGGTTGCCGAGTTATTAATGTTTAAAGTCCTTAAGAGCTAAGCCCGGCCTTAACCCTAGCGTTTTTGAAAAGTGCTTCAAATGGGACAAACGAGGACTCATTAGACGCGGAATTGCACGACAAATTCAAATCTGAAAACGGATTAATTTTATCGTGCTCGGTTGCCGAGTTATTAGTGTTTAAAGTCCTTAAGAGCTAAGCCCGGCCTTAACCCTAGCGTTTTTGAAAAGTGCTTCAAATGGAGCAAAGGAGGACTCATTAGACGCGGAATTGCACGGCAAATTCAAATCTGAAAACGGATTAATTCTATCGTGCTCGGTTGCCGAGTTATTATTGTTTAAAGTCCTTAAGAGCTAAGCCCGGCCTTGACCCTAGCGTTTTTGAAAAGTGCTTCAAATGGAGCAAACGAGGACTCATTAGACGCGGAATTGCACGGCAAATTCAAATCTGAAAACGAATTAATTCTATCGTGCTTGGTTGCCGAGTTATTAGTGTTTAAAGTCCTTAAGAGCTAAGCCCGGCCTTAACCCCAGGGTTTTTGAAAAATGCTTCAAATGGAGCAAACGAGGACTCATTAGACGTGGAATTGCACGGCAAATTCAAATCTGAAAACTGATTAATTTTATCGTGCTCGGTTGCCGAGTTATTAGTGTTTAAAGTCCTTAAGAGCTAAGCCCGGCCTTAACCCTAGCGTTTTTGAAAAATGCTTCAAATGGGACACACGACGACTCATTAGACGTGGAATTGCACGGCAAATTCAAATCTGAAAACGGATTAATTCTATCGTGCTCGGTTGCCGAGTTATTAGTGTTTAAAGTCCTTAAGAGCTAAGCCCGGCCTTAACCCTAGCGTTTTTGAAAAGTGCTTCAAATGGGACAAACGAGGACTCATTAGACGCGGAATTGCACGACAAATTCAAATCTGAAAACGGATTAATTCTATCGTGCTCGGTTGCCGAGTTATTAGTGTTTAAAGTCCTTAAGAGCTAAGCCCGGCCTTAACCCTAGCGTTTTTGAAAAGTGCTTCAAATGGAGCAAACGAGGACTCATTAGACGCGGAATTGCACGGCAAATTCAAATCTGAAAACGGATTAATTCTATCGTGCTCGGTTGCCGAGTTATTATTGTTTAAAGTCCTTAAGAGCTAAGCCCGGCCTTGACCCTAGCGTTTTTGAAAAGTGCTTCAAATGGAGCAAACGAGGACTCATTAGACGCGGAATTGCACGGCAAATTCAAATCTGAAAACGGATTAATTCTATCGTGCTTGGTTGCCGAGTTATTAGTGTTTAAAGTCCTTAAGAGCTAAGCCCGGCCTTAACCCTAGCGGTTTTTAAAAGTGCTTCAAATCGAACAAACGAGAACTCATTAGACGCGGAATTGCACGGCAAATTCAAATCTGAAAACGGATAAATTCTATCGTGCTTGGTTGCCGAGTTATTAATGTTTAAAGTCCTTAAGAGCTAAGCCCGGCCTTAACCCTAGCGTTTTTGAAAAGTGCTTCAAATGGGACAAACGAGGACTCATTAGACGCGGAATTGCACGACAAATTCAAATCTGAAAACGGATTAATTTTATCGTGCTCGGTTGCCGAGTTATTAGTGTTTAAAGTCCTTAAGAGCTAAGCCCGGCCTTAACCCTAGCGTTTTTGAAAAGTGCTTCAAATGGAGCAAAGGAGGACTCATTAGACGCGGAATTGCACGGCAAATTCAAATCTGAAAACGGATTAATTATATCGTGCTCGGTTGCCGAGTTATTATTGTTTAAAGTCCTTAAGAGCTAAGCCCGGCCTTGACCCTAGCGTTTTTGAAAAGTGCTTCAAATGGGACAAACGAGGACTCATTAGACGCGGAATTGCACGGCAAATTCAAATCTGAAAACGAATTAATTCTATCGTGCTTGGTTGCCGAGTTATTAGTGTTTAAAGTCCTTAAGAGCTAAGCCCGGCCTTAACCCCAGGGTTTTTGAAAAATGCTTCAAATGGAGCAAACGAGGACTCATTAGACGTGGAATTGCACGGCAAATTCAAATCTGAAAACTGATTAATTTTATCGTGCTCGGTTGCCGAGTTATTAGTGTTTAAAGTCCTTAAGAGCTAAGCCCGGCCTTAACCCTAGCGTTTTTGAAAAATGCTTCAAATGGGACACACGACGACTCATTAGACGTGGAATTGCACGGCAAATTCAAATCTGAAAACGGATTAATTCTATCGTGCTCGGTTGCCGAGTTATTAGTGTTTAAAGTCCTTAAGAGCTAAGCCCGGCCTTAACCCTAGCGTTTTTGAAAAGTGCTTCAAATGGGACAAACGAGGACTCATTAGACGCGGAATTGCACGACAAATTCAAATCTGAAAACGGATTAATTCTATCGTGCTCGGTTGCCGAGTTATTAGTGTTTAAAGTCCTTAAGAGCTAAGCCCGGCCTTAACCCTAGCGTTTTTGAAAAGTGCTTCAAATGGAGCAAAGGAGGACTCATTAGACGCGGAATTGCACGGCAAATTCAAATCTGAAAACGGATTAATTCTATCGTGCTCGGTTGCCGAGTTATTATTGTTTAAAGTCCTTAAGAGCTAAGCCCGGCCTTGACCCTAGCGTTTTTGAAAAGTGCTTCAAATGGAGCAAACGAGGACTCATTAGACGCGGAATTGCACGGCAAATTCAAATCTGAAAACGGATTAATTCTATCGTGCTTGGTTGCCGAGTTATTAGTGTTTAAAGTCCTTAAGAGCTAAGCCCGGCCTTAACCCCAGGGTTTTTGAAAAATGCTTCAAATGGAGCAAACGAGGACTCATTAGACGTGGAATTGCACGGCAAATTCAAATCTGAAAACTGATTAATTTTATCGTGCTCGGTTGCCGAGTTATTAGTGTTTAAAGTCCTTAAGAGCTAAGCCCGGCCTTAACCCTAGCGTTTTTGAAAAGTGCTTCAAATGGAGCAAAGGAGAACTCCTTAGACGCGGAATTGCACGGCAAATTCAAATCTGAAAACGGATTAATTCTATCGTGCTTGGTTGCCGAGTTATTAGTGTTTAAAGTCCTTAAGAGCTAAGCCCGGCCTTAACCCTAGCGTTTTTGAAAAGTGCTTCAAATGGAGCAAACGAGGACTCATTAGACGTGGAATTGCACGGCAAATTCAAATCTGAAAACGAATTAATTCTATCGTGCTTGGTTGCCGAGTTATTAGTGTTTAAAGTCCTTAAGGCCGAAGCCCGGCCTTAACCCTAGCGTTTTTGAAAAGTGCTTCAAATGGGACAAACGAGAACTCATTAGACGCGGAATTGCACGGCAAATTCAAATCTGAAAACGGATTAATTCTATCGTGCTTGGTTGCCGAGTTATTAGTGTTTAAAGTCCTTAAGAGCTAAGCCCGGCCTTAACCCTAGCGTTTTTGAAAAATGCTTCAAATGGGACACACGAGGACTCATTAGACGTGGAATTGCACGGCAAATTCAAATCTGAAAACGGATTAATTCTATCGTGCTCGGTTGCCGAGTTATTAGTGTTTAAAGTCCTTAAGAGCTAAGCCCGGCCTTAACCCTAGCGTTTTTGAAAAGTGCTTCAAATGGGACAAACGAGGACTCATTAGACGCGGAATTGCACGACAAATTCAAATCTGAAAACGGATTAATTCTATCGTGCTCGGTTGCCGAGTTATTAGTGTTTAAAGTCCTTTAGAGCTAAGCCCGGCCTTAACCCTAGCGTTTTTGAAAAGTGCTTCAAATGGAGCAAAAGAGGACTCATTAGACGCGGAATTGCACGGCAAATTCAAATCTGAAAACGGATTAATTCTATCGTGCTCGGTTGCCGAGTTATTATTGTTTAAAGTCCTTAAGAGCTAAGCCCGGCCTTGACCCTAGCGTTTTTGAAAAGTGCTTCAAATGGAGCAAACGAGGACTCATTAGACGCGGAATTGCACGGCAAATTCAAATCTGAAAACGGATTAATTCTATCGTGCTTGGTTGCCGAGTTATTAGTGTTTAAAGTCCTTAAGAGCTAAGCCCGGCCTTAACCCCAGGGTTTTTGAAAAATGCTTCAAATGGAGCAAACGAGGACTCATTAGACGTGGAATTGCACGGCAAATTCAAATCTGAAAACTGATTAATTTTATCGTGCTCGGTTGCCGAGTTATTAGTGTTTAAAGTCCTTAAGAGCTAAGCCCGGCCTTAACCCTAGCGTTTTTGAAAAGTGCTTCAAATGGAGCAAAGGAGAACTCCTTAGACGCGGAATTGCACGGCAAATTCAAATCTGAAAACGGATTAATTCTATCGTGCTTGGTTGCCGAGTTATTAGTGTTTAAAGTCCTTAAGAGCTAAGCCCGGCCTTAACCCTAGCGTTTTTGAAAAGTGCTTCAAATGGAGCAAACGAGGACTCATTAGACGTGGAATTGCACGGCAAATTCAAATCTGAAAACGAATTAATTCTATCGTGCTTGGTTGCCGAGTTATTAGTGTTTAAAGTCCTTAAGGCCGAAGCCCGGCCTTAACCCTAGCGTTTTTGAAAAGTGCTTCAAATGGGACAAACGAGAACTCATTAGACGCGGAATTGCACGGCAAATTCAAATCTGAAAACGGATTAATTCTATCGTGCTTGGTTGCCGAGTTATTAGTGTTTAAAGTCCTTAAGAGCTAAGCCCGGCCTTAACCCTAGCGTTTTTGAAAAATGCTTCAAATGGGACACACGAGGACTCATTAGACGTGGAATTGCACGGCAAATTCAAATCTGAAAACGGATTAATTCTATCGTGCTCGGTTGCCGAGTTATTAGTGTTTAAAGTCCTTAAGAGCTAAGCCCGGCCTTAACCCTAGCGTTTTTGAAAAGTGCTTCAAATGGGACAAACGAGGACTCATTAGACGCGGAATTGCACGACAAATTCAAATCTGAAAACGGATTAATTCTATCGTGCTCGGTTGCCGAGTTATTAGTGTTTAAAGTCCTTTAGAGCTAAGCCCGGCCTTAACCCTAGCGTTTTTGAAAAGTGCTTCAAATGGAGCAAAAGAGGACTCATTAGACGCGGAATTGCACGGCAAATTCAAATCTGAAAACGAATTAATTTCATCGTGCTCGGTTGCCGAGTTATTATTGTTTAAAGTCCTTAAGAGCTAAGCCCGGCCTTTACCCTAGCGTTTTTGAAAAGTGCTTTAAATGGGACAAACGAGGACTCATTAGACGCGGAATTGCACGGCAAATTCAAATCTGAAAACGGATTAATTCTATCGTGCTCGGTTGCCGAGTTATTAGTGTTTAAAGTCCTTAAGAGCTAAGCCCGGCCTTAACCCTAGCTTTTTTGTAAAGTGCTTCAAATGGGACAAACGAGGACTCATTAGACGCGGAATTGCACGGCAAATTCAAATCTGAAAACGGATTAATTCTATCGTGCTCGGTTGCCGAGTTATTAGTGTTTAAAATCCTTAAGAGCTAAGCCTGGCCTTAACCCTAGCGTTTTTGAAAAGTGCTTCAAATGGAGCAAACGAGGACGCATTCGACGCGGAATTGCACGGCAAATTCAAATCTGAAAACGGGTTAATTCTATCGTGCTCGGTTGCCGAGTTATTAGTGTTTAAAGTCCTTAAGAGCTAAGCCCGGCCTTAACCCTAGCTTTTTTGTAAAGTGCTTCAAATGGGACAAACGAGGACTCATTAGACGCGGAATTGCACGACAAATTCAAATCTGAAAACGGATTAATTCTATCGTGCTCGGTTGCCGAGTTATTAGTGTTTAAAGTCCTTAAGAGCTAAGCCCGGCCTTAACCCTAGCTTTTTTGTAAAGTGCTTCAAATGGGACAAACGAGGACTCATTAGACGCGGAATTGCACGGCAAATTCAAATCTGAAAACGGATTAATTCTATCGTGCTCGGTTGCCGAGTTATTAGTGTTTAAAGTCCTAAAGAGCTAAGCCCGGCCTTAACCCTAGCGTTTTTGAAAAGTGCTTCAAATGGAGCAAACGAGGACGCATTAGACGCGGAATTGCACGGCAAATTCAAATCTGAAAACGAATTAATTTCATCGTGCTCGGTTGCCGAGTTATTAGTGTTTAAAGTTCTTAAAGGATAAGCCCGACCTTAACCCTAGCGGTTTTGAAAAGTGCTTAAAATGGGACAAACGAGGGCGCATTAGACGCGGAATTGCATGGCAAATTCAAATCTGAAAACGAATTAATTTCATCGTGCTCGGTTGCCGAGTTATTAGTGTTTAAAGTTCTTAAAGGATAAGCCCGACCTTAACCCTAGCGGTTTTGAAAAGTGCTTCAAATGGGACAAACGAGGACGCATTAGACGCGGAATTGCACGGCAAATTCAAATCTGAAAACGAATTAATTTCATCGTGCTCTGTTGCCGAGTTATTAGTGTTTAAAGTTCTTAAGGCCGAAGCCCGGCCTTAACCCTAGCGGTTTTGAAAAGTGCTTCAAATGGGACAAACGAGGACGCATTAGACGCGGAATTGCACGGCAAATTCAAATCTGAAAACGAATTAATTTCATCGTGCTCGGTTGCCGAGTTATTAGTGTTTAAAGTCCTAAAGAGCTAAGCCCGGCCTTAACCCTAGCGTTTTTGAAAAGTGCTTCAAATGGAGCAAACGAGGACGCATTAGACGCGGAATTGCACGGCAAATTCAAATCTGAAAACGAATTAATTTCATCGTGCTCGGTTGCCGAGTTATTATTGTTTAAAGTCCTTAAGAGCTAAGCCCGGCCTTAACCCTAGCGTTTTTGAAAAGTGCTTTAAATGGGACAAACGAGGACTCATTAGACGCGGAATTGCACGGCAAATTCAAATCTGAAAACGGATTAATTCTATCGTGCTCGGTTGCCGAGTTATTAGTGTTTAAAGTCCTTAAGAGCTAAGCCCGGCCTTAACCCTAGCTTTTTTGTAAAGTGCTTCAAATGGGACAAACGAGGACTCATTAGACGCGGAATTGCACGGCAAATTCAAATCTGAAAACGGATTAATTCTATCGTGCTCGGTTGCCGAGTTATTAGTGTTTAAAATCCTTAAGAGCTAAGCCTGGCCTTAACCCTAGCGTTTTTGAAAAGTGCTTCAAATGGAGCAAACGAGGACGCATTCGACGCGGAATTGCACGGCAAATTCAAATCTGAAAACGGATTAATTCTATCGTGCTCGGTTGCCGAGTTATTAGTGTTTAAAGTCCTTAAGAGCTAAGCCCGGCCTTAACCCTAGCTTTTTTGTAAAGTGCTTCAAATGGGACAAACGAGGACTCATTAGACGCGGAATTGCACGGCAAATTCAAATCTGAAAACGGATTAATTCTATCGTGCTCGGTTGCCGAGTTATTAGTGTTTAAAGTCCTTAAGAGCTAAGCCTGGCCTTAACCCTAGCGTTTTTGAAAAGTGCTTCAAATGGAGCAAACGAGGACGCATTAGACGCGGAATTGCACGGCAAATTCAAATCTGAAATCGAATTAATTTCATCGTGCTCGGTTGCCGAGTTATTAGTGTTTAAAGTTCTTAAAGGATAAGCCCGACCTTAACCCTAGCGGTTTTGAAAAGTGCTTAAAATGGGACAAACGAGGACGCATTAGACGCGGAATTGCATGGCAAATTCAAATCTGAAAACGAATTAATTTCATCGTGCTCGGTTGCCGAGTTATTAGTGTTTAAAGTTCTTAAAGGATAAGCCCGACCTTAACCCTAGCGGTTTTGAAAAGTGCTTCAAATGGGACAAACGAGGACGCATTAGACGCGGAATTGCACGGCAAATTCAAATCTGAAAACGAATTAATTTCATCGTGCTCGGTTGCCGAGTTATTAGTGTTTAAAGTTCTTAAGGGATAAGCCCGACCTTAACCCTAGCGGTTTTGAAAAGTGCTTCAAATGGAGCAAACGAGGACTCATTAGACGCGGAATTGCACGGCAAATTCAAATCTGAAAACGGATTAATTCTATCGTGCTTGGTTGCCGAGTTATTAGTGTTTAAAGTCCTTAAGAGCTAAGCCCGGCCTTAACCCCAGGGTTTTTGAAAAATGCTTCAAATGGAGCAAACGAGGACTCATTAGACGTGGAATTGCACGGCAAATTCAAATCTGAAAACTGATTAATTTTATCGTGCTCGGTTGCCGAGTTATTAGTGTTTAAAGTCCTTAAGAGCTAAGCCCGGCCTTAACCCTAGCGTTTTTGAAAAGTGCTTCAAATGGAGCAAAGGAGAACTCCTTAGACGCGGAATTGCACGGCAAATTCAAATCTGAAATCGGATTAATTCTATCGTGCTTGGTTGCCGAGTTATTAGTGTTTAAAGTCCTTAAGAGCTAAGCCCGGCCTAAACCCTAGCGTTTTTGAAAAGTGCTTCAAATGGAGCAAACGAGGACTCATTAGACGTGGAATTGCACGGCAAATTCAAATCTGAAAACGAATTAATTCTATCGTGCTTGGTTGCCGAGTTATTAGTGTTTAAAGTCCTTAAGGCCGAAGCCCGGCCTTAACCCTAGCGTTTTTGAAAAGTGCTTCAAATGGGACAAACGAGGACTCATTAGACGCGGAATTGCACGGCAAATTCAAATCTGAAAACGGATTAATTCTATCGTGCTTGGTTGCCGAGTTATTATTGTTTAAAGTCCTTAAGAGCTAAGCCCGGCCTTAACCCTAGCGTTTTTGAAAAGTGCTTTAAATGGGACAAACGAGGACTCATTAGACGCGGAATTGCACGGCAAATTCAAATCTGAAAACGGATTAATTCTATCGTGCTCGGTTGCCGAGTTATTAGTGTTTAAAGTCCTTAAGAGCTAAGCCCGGCCTTAACCCTAGCTTTTTTGTAAAGTGCTTCAAATGGGACAAACGAGGACTCATTAGACGCGGAATTGCACGGCAAATTCAAATCTGAAAACGGATTAATTCTATCGTGCTCGGTTGCCGAGTTATTAGTGTTTAAAGTCCTAAAGAGCTAAGCCCGGCCTTAACCCTAGCGTTTTTGAAAAGTGCTTCAAATGGAGCAAACGAGGACGCATTAGACGCGGAATTACACGGCAAATTCAAATCTGAAAACGAATTAATTTCATCGTGCTCGGTTGCCGAGTTATTAGTGTTTAAAGTTCTTAAAGGATAAGCCCGACCTTAACCCTAGCGGTTTTGAAAAGTGCTTAAAATGGGACAAACGAGGGCGCATTAGACGCGGAATTGCATGGCAAATTCAAATCTGAAAACGAATTAATTTCATCGTGCTCGGTTGCCGAGTTATTAGTGTTTAAAGTTCTTAAAGGATAAGCCCGACCTTAACCCTAGCGGTTTTGAAAAGTGCTTCAAATGGGACAAACGAGGACGCATTAGACGCGGAATTGCACGGCAAATTCAAATCTGAAAACGAATTAATTTCATCGTGCTCTGTTGCCGAGTTATTAGTGTTTAAAGTTCTTAAGGCCGAAGCCCGGCCTTAACCCTTGCGGTTTTGAAAAGTGCTTCAAATGGGACAAACGAGGACGCATTAGACGCGGAATTGCACGGCAAATTCAAATCTGAAAACGAATTAATTTCATCGTGCTCGGTTGCCGAGTTATTAGTGTTTAAAGTCCTAAAGAGCTAAGCCCGGCCTTAACCCTAGCGTTTTTGAAAAGTGCTTCAAATGGAGCAAACGAGGACGCATTAGACGCGGAATTGCACGGCAAATTCAAATCTGAAAACGAATTAATTTCATCGTGCTCGGTTGCCGAGTTATTATTGTTTAAAGTCCTTAAGAGCTAAGCCCGGCCTTAACCCTAGCGTTTTTGAAAAGTGCTTTAAATGGGACAAACGAGGACTCATTAGACGCGGAATTGCACGGCAAATTCAAATCTGAAAACGGATTAATTCTATCGTGCTCGGTTGCCGAGTTATTAGTGTTTAAAGTCCTTAAGAGCTAAGCCCGGCCTTAACCCTAGCTTTTTTGTAAAGTGCTTCAAATGGGACAAACGAGGACTCATTAGACGCGGAATTGCACGGCAAATTCAAATCTGAAAACGGATTAATTCTATCGTGCTCGGTTGCCGAGTTATTAGTGTTTAAAATCCTTAAGAGCTAAGCCTGGCCTTAACCCTAGCGTTTTTGAAAAGTGCTTCAAATGGAGCAAACGAGGACGCATTCGACGCGGAATTGCACGGCAAATTCAAATCTGAAAACGGATTAATTCTATCGTGCTCGGTTGCCGAGTTATTAGTGTTTAAAGTCCTTAAGAGCTAAGCCCGGCCTTAACCCTAGCTTTTTTGTAAAGTGCTTCAAATGGGACAAACGAGGACTCATTAGACGCGGAATTGCACGGCAAATTCAAATCTGAAAACGGATTAATTCTATCGTGCTCGGTTGCCGAGTTATTAGTGTTTAAAGTCCTTAAGAGCTAAGCCTGGCCTTAACCCTAGCGTTTTTGAAAAGTGCTTCAAATGGAGCAAACGAGGACGCATTAGACGCGGAATTGCACGGCAAATTCAAATCTGAAAACGAATTAATTTCATCGTGCTCGGTTGCCGAGTTATTAGTGTTTAAAGTTCTTAAAGGATAAGCCCGACCTTAACCCTAGCGGTTTTGAAAAGTGCTTAAAATGGGACAAACGAGGACGCATTAGACGCGGAATTGCATGGCAAATTCAAATCTGAAAACGAATTAATTTCATCGTGCTCGGTTGCCGAGTTATTAGTGTTTAAAGTTCTTAAAGGATAAGCCCGACCTTAACCCTAGCGGTTTTGAAAAGTGCTTCAAATGGGACAAACGAGGACGCATTAGACGCGGAATTGCACGGCAAATTCAAATCTGAAAACGAATTAATTTCATCGTGCTCGGTTGCCGAGTTATTAGTGTTTAAAGTTCTTAAGGGATAAGCCCGACCTTAACCCTAGCGGTTTTGAAAAGTGCTTCAAATGGAGCAAACGAGGACTCATTAGACGCGGAATTGCACGGCAAATTCAAATCTGAAAACGGATTAATTCTATCGTGCTTGGTTGCCGAGTTATTAGTGTTTAAAGTCCTTAAGAGCTAAGCCCGGCCTTAACCCCAGGGTTTTTGAAAAATGCTTCAAATGGAGCAAACGAGGACTCATTAGACGTGGAATTGCACGGCAAATTCAAATCTGAAAACTGATTAATTTTATCGTGCTCGGTTGCCGAGTTATTAGTGTTTAAAGTCCTTAAGAGCTAAGCCCGGCCTTAACCCTAGCGTTTTTGAAAAGTGCTTCAAATGGAGCAAAGGAGAACTCCTTAGACGCGGAATTGCACGGCAAATTCAAATCTGAAATCGGATTAATTCTATCGTGCTTGGTTGCCGAGTTATTAGTGTTTAAAGTCCTTAAGAGCTAAGCCCGGCCTAAACCCTAGCGTTTTTGAAAAGTGCTTCAAATGGAGCAAACGAGGACTCATTAGACGTGGAATTGCACGGCAAATTCAAATCTGAAAACGAATTAATTCTATCGTGCTTGGTTGCCGAGTTATTAGTGTTTAAAGTCCTTAAGGCCGAAGCCCGGCCTTAACCCTAGCGTTTTTGAAAAGTGCTTCAAATGGGACAAACGAGGACTCATTAGACGCGGAATTGCACGGCAAATTCAAATCTGAAAACGGATTAATTCTATCGTGCTTGGTTGCCGAGTTATTATTGTTTAAAGTCCTTAAGAGCTAAGCCCGGCCTTAACCCTAGCGTTTTTGAAAAGTGCTTTAAATGGGACAAACGAGGACTCATTAGACGCGGAATTGCACGGCAAATTCAAATCTGAAAACGGATTAATTCTATCGTGCTCGGTTGCCGAGTTATTAGTGTTTAAAGTCCTTAAGAGCTAAGCCCGGCCTTAACCCTAGCTTTTTTGTAAAGTGCTTCAAATGGGACAAACGAGGACTCATTAGACGCGGAATTGCACGGCAAATTCAAATCTGAAAACGGATTAATTCTATCGTGCTCGGTTGCCGAGTTATTAGTGTTTAAAGTCCTAAAGAGCTAAGCCCGGCCTTAACCCTAGCGTTTTTGAAAAGTGCTTCAAATGGAGCAAACGAGGACGCATTAGACGCGGAATTGCACGGCAAATTCAAATCTGAAAACGAATTAATTTCATCGTGCTCGGTTGCCGAGTTATTAGTGTTTAAAGTTCTTAAAGGATAAGCCCGACCTTAACCCTAGCGGTTTTGAAAAGTGCTTAAAATGGGACAAACGAGGGCGCATTAGACGCGGAATTGCATGGCAAATTCAAATCTGAAAACGAATTAATTTCATCGTGCTCGGTTGCCGAGTTATTAGTGTTTAAAGTTCTTAAAGGATAAGCCCGACCTTAACCCTAGCGGTTTTGAAAAGTGCTTCAAATGGGACAAACGAGGACGCATTAGACGCGGAATTGCACGGCAAATTCAAATCTGAAAACGAATTAATTTCATCGTGCTCTGTTGCCGAGTTATTAGTGTTTAAAGTTCTTAAGGCCGAAGCCCGGCCTTAACCCTAGCGGTTTTGAAAAGTGCTTCAAATGGGACAAACGAGGACGCATTAGACGCGGAATTGCACGGCAAATTCAAATCTGAAAACGAATTAATTTCATCGTGCTCGGTTGCCGAGTTATTAGTGTTTAAAGTCCTAAAGAGCTAAGCCCGGCCTTAACCCTAGCGTTTTTGAAAAGTGCTTCAAATGGAGCAAACGAGGACGCATTAGACGCGGAATTGCACGGCAAATTCAAATCTGAAAACGAATTAATTTCATCGTGCTCGGTTGCCGAGTTATTATTGTTTAAAGTCCTTAAGAGCTAAGCCCGGCCTTAACCCTAGCGTTTTTGAAAAGTGCTTTAAATGGGACAAACGAGGACTCATTAGACGCGGAATTGCACGGCAAATTCAAATCTGAAAACGGATTAATTCTATCGTGCTCGGTTGCCGAGTTATTAGTGTTTAAAGTCCTTAAGAGCTAAGCCCGGCCTTAACCCTAGCTTTTTTGTAAAGTGCTTCAAATGGGACAAACGAGGACTCATTAGACGCGGAATTGCACGGCAAATTCAAATCTGAAAACGGATTAATTCTATCGTGCTCGGTTGCCGAGTTATTAGTGTTTAAAATCCTTAAGAGCTAAGCCTGGCCTTAACCCTAGCGTTTTTGAAAAGTGCTTCAAATGGAGCAAACGAGGACGCATTCGACGCGGAATTGCACGGCAAATTCAAATCTGAAAACGGATTAATTCTATCGTGCTCGGTTGCCGAGTTATTAGTGTTTAAAGTCCTTAAGAGCTAAGCCCGGCCTTAACCCTAGCTTTTTTGTAAAGTGCTTCAAATGGGACAAACGAGGACTCATTAGACGCGGAATTGCACGGCAAATTCAAATCTGAAAACGGATTAATTCTATCGTGCTCGGTTGCCGAGTTATTAGTGTTTAAAGTCCTTAAGAGCTAAGCCTGGCCTTAACCCTAGCGTTTTTGAAAAGTGCTTCAAATGGAGCAAACGAGGACGCATTAGACGCGGAATTGCACGGCAAATTCAAATCTGAAAACGAATTAATTTCATCGTGCTCGGTTGCCGAGTTATTAGTGTTTAAAGTTCTTAAAGGATAAGCCCGACCTTAACCCTAGCGGTTTTGACAAGTGCTTAAAATGGGACAAACGAGGACGCGTTAGACGCGGAATTGCATGGCAAATTCAAATCTGAAAACGAATTAATTTCATCGTGCTCGGTTGCCGAGTTATTAGTGTTTAAAGTTCTTAAAGGATAAGCCCGACCTTAACCCTAGCGGTTTTGAAAAGTGCTTCAAATGGGACAAACGAGGACGCATTAGACGCGGAATTGCACGGCAAATTCAAATCTGAAAACGAATTAATTTCATCGTGCTCGGTTGCCGAGTTATTAGTGTTTAAAGTTCTTAAGGGATAAGCCCGACCTTAACCCTAGCGGTTTTGAAAAGTGCTTCAAATGGGACAAACGAGGACGCATTAGACGCGGAATTGCACGGCAAATTCAAATCTGAAAACGAATTAATTTCATCGTGCTCGGTTGCCGAGTTATTAGTGTTTAAAGTTCTTAAGGGATAAGCCCGACCTTAACCCTAGCGGTTTTGAAAAGTGCTTCAAATGGGACAAACGAGGACGCATTAGACGCGGAATTGCACGGCAAATTCAAATCTGAAAACGAATTAATTTCATCGTGCTCGGTTGCCGAGTTATTAGTGTTTAAAGTTCTTAAGGGATAAGCCCGACCTTAACCCTAGCGGTTTTGAAAAGTGCTTCAAATGGGACAAACGAGGACGCATTAGACGCGGAATTGCACGGCAAATTCAAATCTGAAAACGAATTAATTTCATCGTGCTCAGTTGCCGAGTTATTAGTGTTTAAAGTTCTTAAGGCCGAAGCCCGGCCTTAAGCCTAGCGGTTTTGAAAAGTGCTTCAAATGGGACAAACGAGGACGCATTAGACGCGGAATTGCATGGCAAATTCAAATCTGAAAACGAATTAATTTCATCGTGCTCGGTTGCCGAGTTATTAGTGTTTAAAGTTCTTAAGGGATAAGCCCGACCTTAACCCTAGCGGTTTTGAAAAGTGCTTCAAATGGGACAAACGAGGACGCATTAGACGCGGAATTGCACGGCAAATTCAAATCTGAAAACGAATTAATTTCATCGTGCTCGGTTGCCGAGTTATTAGTGTTTAAAGTTCTTAAGGCCGAAGCCCGGCCTTAACCCTAGCGGTTTTGAAAAGTGCTTCAAATGGGACAAACGAGGACGCATTAGACGCGGAATTGCACGGCGAATTCAAATCTGAAAACGAATTAATTTCATCGTGCTCGGTTGCCGAGTTATTAGTGTTTAAAGTTCTTAAGGGATAAGCCCGACCTTAACCCTAGCGGTTTTGAAAAGTGCTTCAAATGGGACAAACGAGGACGCATTAGACGCGGAATTGCACGGCAAATTCAAATCTGAAAACGAATTAATTTCATCGTGCTCGGTTGCCGAGTTATTAGTGTTTAAAGTTCTTAAGGGATAAGCCCGACCTTAACCCTAGCGGTTTTGAAAAGTGCTTCAAATGGGACAAACGAGGACGCATTAGACGCGGAATTGCACGGCAAATTCAAATCTGAAAACGAATTAATTTCATCGTGCTCAGTTGCCGAGTTATTAGTGTTTAAAGTTCTTAAGGCCGAAGCCCGGCCTTAAGCCTAGCGGTTTTGAAAAGTGCTTCAAATGGGACAAACGAGGACGCATTAGACGCGGAATTGCATGGCAAGTTCAAATCTGAAAACGAATTAATTTCATCGTGCTCGGTTGCCGAGTTATTAGTGTTTAAAGTTCTTAAGGGATAAGCCCGACCTTAACCCTAGCGGTTTTGAAAAGTGCTTCAAATGGGACAAACGAGGACGCATTAGACGCGGAATTGCACGGCAAATTCAAATCTGAAAACGAATTAATTTCATCGTGCTCGGTTGCCGAGTTATTAGTGTTTAAAGTTCTTAAGGCCGAAGCCCGGCCTTAATCCTAGCGGTTTTGAAAAGTGCTTCAAATGGGACAAACGAGGACGCATTAGACGCGGAATTGCACGGCGAATTCAAATCTGAAAACGAATTAATTTCATCGTGCTCGGTTGCCGAGTTATTAGTGTTTAAAGTTCTTAAGGGATAAGCCCGACCTTAACCCTAGCGGTTTTGAAAAGTGCTTCAAATGGGACAAACGAGGACGCATTAGACGCGGAATTGCACGGCAAATTCAAATCTGAAAACGAATTAATTTCATCGTGCTCGGTTGCCGAGTTATTAGTGTTTAAAGTTCTTAAGGCCGAAGCCCGGCCTTAATCCTAGCGGTTTTGAAAAGTGCTTCAAATGGGACAAACGAGGACGCATTAGACGCGGAATTGCACGGCGAATTCAAATCTGAAAACGAATTAATTTCATCGTGCTCGGTTGCCGAGTTATTAGTGTTTAAAGTTCTTAAGGGATAAGCCCGACCTTAACCCTAGCGGTTTTGAAAAGTGCTTCAAATGGGACAAACGAGGACGCATTAGACGCGGAATTGCACGGCAAATTCAAATCTGAAAACGAATTAATTTCATCGTGCTCGGTTGCCGAGTTATTAGTGTTTAAAGTTCTTAAGGGATAAGCCCGACCTTAACCCTAGCGGTTTTGAAAAGTGCTTCAAATGGGACAAACGAGGACGCATTAGACGCGGAATTGCACGGCAAATTCAAATCTGAAAACGAATTAATTTCATCGTGCTCGGTTGCCGAGTTATTAGTGTTTAAAGTTCTTAAGGGATAAGCCCGACCTTAACCCTAGCGGTTTTGAAAAGTGCTTCAAATGGGACAAACGAGGACGCATTAGACGCGGAATTGCACGGCAAATTCAAATCTGAAAACGAATTAATTTCATCGTGCTCAGTTGCCGAGTTATTAGTGTTTAAAGTTCTTAAGGCCGAAGCCCGGCCTTAACCCTAGCGGTTTTGAAAAGTGCTTAAAATGGGACAAACGAGGACGCATTAGACGCGGAATTGCACGGCAAATTCAAATCTGAAAACGAATTAATTTCATCGTGCTCGGTTGCCGAGTTATTAGTGTTTAAAGTTCTTAAGGGATAAGCCCGACCTTAACCCTAGCGGTTTTGAAAAGTGCTTCAAATGGGACAAACGAGGACGCATTAGACGCGGAATTGCACGGCAAATTCAAATCTGAAAACGAATTAATTTCATCGTGCTTGGTTGCCGAGCTATTAGTGTTTAAAGTTCTTAAGGCCGAAGCCCGGCCTTAACCCTAGCGGTTTTGAAAAGTGCTTCAAATGGGACAAACGAGGACGCATTAGACGCGGAATTGCACGGCAAATTCAAATCTGAAAACGAATTAATTTCATCGTGCTCGGTTGCCGAGTTATTACCTTCGCGACGAATGGTTTCGTCGAGTAGGTTATTCGATGGTGCTTGTCTGTGTGTCTGTTAGTGAACAGAATAAGTCGAGAACGCCTGGATGGTTTGTTGTCGTAGTTGGTGTGTCGGTGTGTATGTGGCAAATCTCAAGATGATTAGATTTTGGGCGAAGTGTTTTGCATAATTAACGAGAAAAGTGTAAAAATGTATTCAATTGTATGCTTTACTATGCGTTCTGGTTGCGACGTGTGGGCTGTATTGTTTCAGGGGATATTGATACGGGTAGATGGGGGGCAAAGTTGGTCATGAGGGGTCATGAGGGGTCATGAGGCAGGCAGGAAACGTCAGTTACATGTACTGCCAGGGACAAATTGGCTATCAGCCAGCTGTAGGGCAGATACAAGAGATAGGCTTGCCCATATAGGCAGTAATGCTTTAAAGCACTAAAACAAGGGCTCAGAAAAGGATTCACCTTAATTGCAAGCCCCAAAAATTCTTATGCACCAGAAAGCCACATCTGTCTACTTTAGAATCATGCAAAGAAAATAGACAGTTGACCAGCTCGTTCTCTCGTAACAGCTGACAGACGAAAACAATCGTCAACTTTGACCTACTCCCAGCCTGGAAGAGTCCACTCCGAGCATGTGAAACCAAACCACAAAGATATCTCCTTACACCAATTAAAAGACTGAAACATACAAATTTTGACCAAAGTTGGATATACACGGCCTTATATGAGTAAGAACAGTCATTAATGCAGTGCCACAGCATGGGAATACCGAGCATGTCTGTGTGTCTGTTAGTGAACACGATAAGTCGAGAATTCTTGGAAGGATTGTCTTGGTATTTGGTATGTTGGTAGGTCTCGATGAAACCTGAAAATGATTAGATTTTGGGCCCCCTATCGGCTTGTTACGGTACTGCAGCGGAACTTCCTGTTATGATATCTCGTGTTGTGGACATACTATGGAACTGATTTTTGAGTGGTAGATAGCTCGTTGGGCAGAGAGTAAGTGGTATAGGTTTGGGCCCCCTAGCAACTTTTTTGGAACTGCAGGGGTAGGTTTTGCTTCAGACTTTGAAAGGGAATAACTCAAGAAGGGCTTGATGGAAGGTCATGATTTTTTGCATGTACATAGCTTGAGCGATGATGTACATGATTGGATACTTATTATGCAAATCAGTAACTAATTTGCATAATTAATGAGGAAAGTTTATACATTCATCAATTTCCATGATAGGACTCGCAAACATGTGACATATGTAACTGAGGAAGAGAGAAATATTAATAGATATCAGCTATGCAAATGAGAACCTCATTTACATAATTAATGAGAAAATAATATAACTCGAGATGGGCTTGATGGATGGTCATGATTTTTGGTATGTAGATAGCTTATGTGATGCTTTGTATGATTGGATGATAATTATGCAAATCAGATTATAATTAATGAGGCAATTTTAAAAACCTGCTGTGTTCCATGATATGACTATTCAAATATGTGACATTTGTAACTGAGGAAGAGAGGAATGTCAATAGATAGAAATTATGCAAATGTAGGCCTAATTTGCATAATTCATGAGAAACTACTATCATTCCATACTAGTAAATAAGTAATAGTTAAAGGATGGGCGGGGCGAGTTTATGTGGATTTGGTACAGCCCCGCCCTCCCAAGGATTTTGTTGGTAGCCCGAGGGTGGAGCCCGAGGGCTACCAACAAAATCCGAGGGGGGTGCGGGGCTGTACCAAATCCACATATACGAGCAATCCGCCCATCCTTTAACTTACTTAGGACATGACCCTCTTCCGAAGCAAAATGCACACATTTACACAAGTCAAATTCTTGGTTTGTTCAAGGACATTATATTGTATGTCCTTGGTTTGTTTTGTCAACCCCCTTGATTTTGCCATGGACTTGGTTTTGCCAAGGCTTTACAATACCTCTTTGGGAATTTACAGCTGCATTTCTCTAATTTTCTCCCTTTTGTCCTCATTCATGACTTCATGACAGCCTTGTGTGAAATATGTACTTGCTTCTTCTCAAGTTTTTACAACACTTTGCTGGCATAACAATGCCATTGTCTTTTGGGTGAGGAATTCTGGATTGTCTAGCCAAGATTCATTCCCCAACTCGATCTCTAAGGAGTCAGTCATGGCGAATTTCGGTGACCAGTTTCTCGAGCATGTTGGCGTTTCAATGAAAGGATTTCTAACACAGCCCAACCCGTTTCCTGTCTTCAAGTTTGAGCCAGTAGATGATCATGCGGCCGCTCTGTTGGAGCATGTTGGCATTTCTGCTGACATGTTCTGTTCTCAGCCCGACCCGTTCGACGGACAGACCCACTCATCAGGTCGTTTTGCTGCGCTGGTGTTATGTTTATGACAACGGTATTGCATTCTTTTTATGTAGTTTAGGCTTTAGCTACAGATCATAGACACATGCCAGGGCTTGGTTCAAAAGAGTATGCTTTGTTTTCATGTACATGGTATAACCTGCACTATTTTTTGTTTTGTTTGATATGAATATGCTTTTTTTCCTGTACATGGTATAACCTGCACTGTTGTCTTGTTTTGTTATGACTATGCTTTGTTTTCATGCACATTGTATAACCTGCAATGATCTTTTGATATGACTGCGATTTGTTTTCATGTACATTGCATAACCTGCACTATTTCTTATAAATTTTGTTATGAGAAAGTGAGAGAAACGTTTTCATACCATATCACGTTTTCTTTTTGATGCAACGATCTTAAATTTGTTTCTTTATTATTCATATTCAAGTTTATTCTCATGTTAGATTTTTGATGCAACAATCAAAAGTTTCTGTCTTCATTATTCATGTATCTTTATTATTCATGTTTATTCTTTTGAATAAAGATGTCCGGGAACACTGATTAATTTGCTGTTTTCCCTTTTTGTTCATCCTGTAATTGCTTTTATTTGCATGTAAATGGTGGGCGTCTCCAACTTAGTCAGTGGGCGTCTCCAACTTAGTCAATTTATTCGTTGGTTAGTGCATGGGCGTCTCCAACTTAGTCAATTTATTCGTTGGTAAGTCCACCTCTGGTACCTAAGGGACCTTACTATGTGGATTTAATCACAAGAAATACACGCTCCTGATTGGCTGAGGAAAGAGGGTCATGTCAATAGATAGAAATTATGCAAATGTAGGCCTAATTTGCATAATTCATGAGAAACTACTATCATTCCATACTAGTAAATAACGGCAATTTCATACTTGTTGCATTTAGAAGTTGTGTGAATGTGAACACCATTGAATCAAATTATGCTAATAAGGAGCTTATTTGCATTATTGATGAAAAATGTTAGCATAACCTTCTTTGTTAAGCTCATAATCATAACAAGGAGGTTTGGACAACTTATGTTATTTGGGTGAGGAGGATCAACTGGTATGATTTTTGATTGATGAAAAACACTCCTAATACGTCAGTCATAAAGGTCAAAATCATTTCGCGAAGGTATGAGGTCGTAGAACTCTTGTTAGTGTTTAAAGTTCTTAAGGGATAAGCCCGACCTTAACCCTAGCGGTTTTGAAAAGTGCTTCAAATGGGACAAACGAGGACGCATTAGACGCGGAATTGCACGGCAAATTCAAATCTGAAAACGAATTAATTTCATCGTGCTCGGTTGCCGAGTTATTAGTGTTTAAAGTTCTTAAGGGATAAGCCCGACCTTAACCCTAGCGGTTTTGAAAAGTGCTTCAAATGGGACAAACGAGGACGCATTAGACGCGAAATTGCACGGCGAATTCAAATCTGAAAACGAATTAATTTCATCGTGCTCGGTTGCCGAGTTATTAGTGTTTAAAGTTCTTAAGGGATAAGCCCGACCTTAACCCTAGCGGTTTTGAAAAGTGCTTCAAATGGGACAAACGAGGACGCATTAGACGCGGAATTGCACGGCAAATTCAAATATCTGAAAACGAATTAATTTCATCGTGCTCGGTTGCCGAGTTATTAGTGTTTAAAGTTCTTAAGGGATAAGCCCGACCTTAACCCTAGCGGTTTTGAAAAGTGCTTCAAATGGGACAAACGAGGACGCATTAGACGCGGAATTGCACGGCAAATTCAAATCTGAAAACGAATTAATTTCATCGTGCTCAGTTGCCGAGTTATTAGTGTTTAAAGTTCTTAAGGCCGAAGCCCGGCCTTAACCCTAGCGGTTTTGAAAAGTGCTTCAAATGGGACAAACGAGGACGCATTAGACGCGGAATTGCATGGCAAATTCAAATCTAAAAACGAATTAATTTCATCGTGCTCGGTTGCCGAGTTATTAGTGTTTAAAGTTCTTAAGGCCGAAGCCCGGCCTTAACCCTAGCGGTTTTGAAAAGTGCTTCAAATGGGACAAACGAGGACGCATTAGACGCGGAATTGCACGGCAAATTCAAATCTGAAAACGAATTAATTTCATCGTGCTCGGTTGCCGAGTTATTAGTGTTTAAAGTTCTTAAGGGATAAGCCCGACCTTAACCCTAGCGGTTTTGAAAAGTGCTTCAAATGGGACAAACGAGGACGCATTAGACGCGGAATTGCACGGCAAATTCAAATCTGAAAACGAATTAATTTCATCGTGCTCGGTTGCCGAGTTATTAGTGTTTAAAGTTCTTAAGGGATAAGCCCGACCTTAACCCTAGCGGTTTTGAAAAGTGCTTCAAATGGGACAAACGAGGACGCATTAGACGCGGAATTGCACGGCAAATTCAAATCTGAAAACGAATTAATTTCATCGTGCTCAGTTGCCGAGTTATTAGTGTTTAAAGTTCTTAAGGCCGAAGCCCGGCCTTAACCCTAGCGGTTTTGAAAAGTGCTTAAAATGGGACAAACGAGGACGCATTAGACGCGGAATTGCACGGCAAATTCAAATCTGAAAACGAATTAATTTCATCGTGCTCGGTTGCCGAGTTATTAGTGTTTAAAGTTCTTAAGGGATAAGCCCGACCTTAACCCTAGCGGTTTTGAAAAGTGCTTCAAATGGGACAAACGAGGACGCATTAGACGCGGAATTGCACGGCAAATTCAAATCTGAAAACGAATTAATTTCATCGTGCTTGGTTGCCGAGCTATTAGTGTTTAAAGTTCTTAAGGCCGAAGCCCGGCCTTAACCCTAGCGGTTTTGAAAAGTGCTTCAAATGGGACAAACGAGGACGCATTAGACGCGGAATTGCACGGCAAATTCAAATCTGAAAACGAATTAATTTCATCGTGCTCGGTTGCCGAGTTATTACCTTCGCGACGAATGGTTTCGTCGAGTAGGTTATTCGATGGTGCTTGTCTGTGTGTCTGTTAGTGAACAGAATAAGTCGAGAACGCCTGGATGGTTTGTTGTCGTAGTTGGTGTGTCGGTGTGTATGTGGCAAATCTCAAGATGATTAGATTTTGGGCGAAGTGTTTTGCATAATTAACGAGAAAAGTGTAAAAATGTATTCAATTGTATGCTTTACTATGCGTTCTGGTTGCGACGTGTGGGCTGTATTGTTTCAGGGGATATTGATACGGGTAGATGGGGGGCAAAGTTGGTCATGAGGGGTCATGAGGGGTCATGAGGCAGGCAGGAAACGTCAGTTACATGTACTGCCAGGGACAAATTGGCTATCAGCCAGCTGTAGGGCAGATACAAGAGATAGGCTTGCCCATATAGGCAGTAATGCTTTAAAGCACTAAAACAAGGGCTCAGAAAAGGATTCACCTTAATTGCAAGCCCCAAAAATTCTTATGCACCAGAAAGCCACATCTGTCTACTTTAGAATCATGCAAAGAAAATAGACAGTTGACCAGCTCGTTCTCTCGTAACAGCTGACAGACGAAAACAATCGTCAACTTTGACCTACTCCCAGCCTGGAAGAGTCCACTCCGAGCATGTGAAACCAAACCACAAAGATATCTCCTTACACCAATTAAAAGACTGAAACATACAAATTTTGACCAAAGTTGGATATACACGGCCTTATATGAGTAAGAACAGTCATTAATGCAGTGCCACAGCATGGGAATACCGAGCATGTCTGTGTGTCTGTTAGTGAACACGATAAGTCGAGAATTCTTGGAAGGATTGTCTTGGTATTTGGTATGTTGGTAGGTCTCGATGAAACCTGAAAATGATTAGATTTTGGGCCCCCTATCGGCTTGTTACGGTACTGCAGCGGAACTTCCTGTTATGATATCTCGTGTTGTGGACATACTATGGAACTGATTTTTGAGTGGTAGATAGCTCGTTGGGCAGAGAGTAAGTGGTATAGGTTTGGGCCCCCTAGCAACTTTTTTGGAACTGCAGGGGTAGGTTTTGCTTCAGACTTTGAAAGGGAATAACTCAAGAAGGGCTTGATGGAAGGTCATGATTTTTTGCATGTACATAGCTTGAGCGATGATGTACATGATTGGATACTTATTATGCAAATCAGTAACTAATTTGCATAATTAATGAGGAAAGTTTATACATTCATCAATTTCCATGATAGGACTCGCAAACATGTGACATATGTAACTGAGGAAGAGAGAAATATTAATAGATATCAGCTATGCAAATGAGAACCTCATTTACATAATTAATGAGAAAATAATATAACTCGAGATGGGCTTGATGGATGGTCATGATTTTTGGTATGTAGATAGCTTATGTGATGCTTTGTATGATTGGATGATAATTATGCAAATCAGATTATAATTAATGAGGCAATTTTAAAAACCTGCTGTGTTCCATGATATGACTATTCAAATATGTGACATTTGTAACTGAGGAAGAGAGGAATGTCAATAGATAGAAATTATGCAAATGTAGGCCTAATTTGCATAATTCATGAGAAACTACTATCATTCCATACTAGTAAATAAGTAATAGTTAAAGGATGGGCGGGGCGAGTTTATGTGGATTTGGTACAGCCCCGCCCTCCCAAGGATTTTGTTGGTAGCCCGAGGGTGGAGCCCGAGGGCTACCAACAAAATCCGAGGGGGGTGCGGGGCTGTACCAAATCCACATATACGAGCAATCCGCCCATCCTTTAACTTACTTAGGACATGACCCTCTTCCGAAGCAAAATGCACACATTTACACAAGTCAAATTCTTGGTTTGTTCAAGGACATTATATTGTATGTCCTTGGTTTGTTTTGTCAACCCCCTTGATTTTGCCATGGACTTGGTTTTGCCAAGGCTTTACAATACCTCTTTGGGAATTTACAGCTGCATTTCTCTAATTTTCTCCCTTTTGTCCTCATTCATGACTTCATGACAGCCTTGTGTGAAATATGTACTTGCTTCTTCTCAAGTTTTTACAACACTTTGCTGGCATAACAATGCCATTGTCTTTTGGGTGAGGAATTCTGGATTGTCTAGCCAAGATTCATTCCCCAACTCGATCTCTAAGGAGTCAGTCATGGCGAATTTCGGTGACCAGTTTCTCGAGCATGTTGGCGTTTCAATGAAAGGATTTCTAACACAGCCCAACCCGTTTCCTGTCTTCAAGTTTGAGCCAGTAGATGATCATGCGGCCGCTCTGTTGGAGCATGTTGGCATTTCTGCTGACATGTTCTGTTCTCAGCCCGACCCGTTCGACGGACAGACCCACTCATCAGGTCGTTTTGCTGCGCTGGTGTTATGTTTATGACAACGGTATTGCATTCTTTTTATGTAGTTTAGGCTTTAGCTACAGATCATAGACACATGCCAGGGCTTGGTTCAAAAGAGTATGCTTTGTTTTCATGTACATGGTATAACCTGCACTATTTTTTGTTTTGTTTGATATGAATATGCTTTTTTTCCTGTACATGGTATAACCTGCACTGTTGTCTTGTTTTGTTATGACTATGCTTTGTTTTCATGCACATTGTATAACCTGCAATGATCTTTTGATATGACTGCGATTTGTTTTCATGTACATTGCATAACCTGCACTATTTCTTATAAATTTTGTTATGAGAAAGTGAGAGAAACGTTTTCATACCATATCACGTTTTCTTTTTGATGCAACGATCTTAAATTTGTTTCTTTATTATTCATATTCAAGTTTATTCTCATGTTAGATTTTTGATGCAACAATCAAAAGTTTCTGTCTTCATTATTCATGTATCTTTATTATTCATGTTTATTCTTTTGAATAAAGATGTCCGGGAACACTGATTAATTTGCTGTTTTCCCTTTTTGTTCATCCTGTAATTGCTTTTATTTGCATGTAAATGGTGGGCGTCTCCAACTTAGTCAGTGGGCGTCTCCAACTTAGTCAATTTATTCGTTGGTTAGTGCATGGGCGTCTCCAACTTAGTCAATTTATTCGTTGGTAAGTCCACCTCTGGTACCTAAGGGACCTTACTATGTGGATTTAATCACAAGAAATACACGCTCCTGATTGGCTGAGGAAAGAGGGTCATGTCAATAGATAGAAATTATGCAAATGTAGGCCTAATTTGCATAATTCATGAGAAACTACTATCATTCCATACTAGTAAATAACGGCAATTTCATACTTGTTGCATTTAGAAGTTGTGTGAATGTGAACACCATTGAATCAAATTATGCTAATAAGGAGCTTATTTGCATTATTGATGAAAAATGTTAGCATAACCTTCTTTGTTAAGCTCATAATCATAACAAGGAGGTTTGGACAACTTATGTTATTTGGGTGAGGAGGATCAACTGGTATGATTTTTGATTGATGAAAAACACTCCTAATACGTCAGTCATAAAGGTCAAAATCATTTCGCGAAGGTATGAGGTCGTAGAACTCTTGTTAGTGTTTAAAGTTCTTAAGGGATAAGCCCGACCTTAACCCTAGCGGTTTTGAAAAGTGCTTCAAATGGGACAAACGAGGACGCATTAGACGCGGAATTGCACGGCAAATTCAAATCTGAAAACGAATTAATTTCATCGTGCTCGGTTGCCGAGTTATTAGTGTTTAAAGTTCTTAAGGGATAAGCCCGACCTTAACCCTAGCGGTTTTGAAAAGTGCTTCAAATGGGACAAACGAGGACGCATTAGACGCGGAATTGCACGGCGAATTCAAATCTGAAAACGAATTAATTTCATCGTGCTCGGTTGCCGAGTTATTAGTGTTTAAAGTTCTTAAGGGATAAGCCCGACCTTAACCCTAGCGGTTTTGAAAAGTGCTTCAAATGGGACAAACGAGGACGCATTAGACGCGGAATTGCACGGCAAATTCAAATATCTGAAAACGAATTAATTTCATCGTGCTCGGTTGCCGAGTTATTAGTGTTTAAAGTTCTTAAGGGATAAGCCCGACCTTAACCCTAGCGGTTTTGAAAAGTGCTTCAAATGGGACAAACGAGGACGCATTAGACGCGGAATTGCACGGCAAATTCAAATCTGAAAACGAATTAATTTCATCGTGCTCAGTTGCCGAGTTATTAGTGTTTAAAGTTCTTAAGGCCGAAGCCCGGCCTTAACCCTAGCGGTTTTGAAAAGTGCTTCAAATGGGACAAACGAGGACGCATTAGACGCGGAATTGCATGGCAAATTCAAATCTAAAAACGAATTAATTTCATCGTGCTCGGTTGCCGAGTTATTAGTGTTTAAAGTTCTTAAGGCCGAAGCCCGGCCTTAACCCTAGCGGTTTTGAAAAGTGCTTCAAATGGGACAAACGAGGACGCATTAGACGCGGAATTGCACGGCAAATTCAAATCTGAAAACGAATTAATTTCATCGTGCTCGGTTGCCGAGTTATTAGTGTTTAAAGTTCTTAAGGCCGAAGCCCGGCCTTAACCCTAGCGGTTTTGAAAAGTGCTTCAAATGGGACAAACGGGGACGCATTAGACGCGGAATTGCACGGCAAATTCAAATCTGAAAACGAATTAATTTCATCGTGCTCGGTTGCCGAGTTATTAGTGTTTAAAGGTCTTAAGGGATAAGCCCGACCTTAACCCTAGCGGTTTTGAAAAGTGCTTCAAATGGGACAAACGAGGACGCATTAGACGCGGAATTGCACGGCAAATTCAAATCTGAAAACGAATTAATTTCATCGTGCTCGGTTGCCGAGTTATTAGTGTTTAAAGTTCTTAAAGGATAAGCCCGACCTTAACCCTAGCGGTTTTGAAAAGTGCTTAAAATGGGACAAACGAGGACGCATTAGACGCGGAATTGCACGGCAAATTCAAATCTGAAAACGAATTAATTTCATCGTGCTCGGTTGCCGAGTTATTAATGTTTAAAGTTCTTAAGGGATAAGCCCGACCTTAACCCTAGCGGTTTTGAAAAGTGCTTCAAATGGGACAAACGAGGACGCATTAGACGCGGAATTGCACGGCAAATTCAAATCTGAAAACGAATTAATTTCATCGTGCCCGGTTGCCGAGTTATTAGTGTTTAAAGTTCTTAAGGCCGAAGCCCGGCCTTAACCCTAGCGGTTTTGAAAAGTGCTTCAAATGGGACAAACGAGGACGCATTAGACGCGGAATTGCACGGCAAATTCAAATCTGAAAACGAATTAATTTCATCGTGCTCGGTTGCCGAGTTATTAGTGTTTAAAGTTCTTAAGGCCGAAGCCCGGCCTTAACCCTAGCGGTTTTGAAAAGTGCTTCAAATGGGACAAACGAGGACGCATTAGACGCGGAATTGCACGGCAAATTCAAATCTGAAAACGAATTAATTTCATCGTGCTCGGTTGCCGAGTTATTAGTGTTTAAAGTTCTTAAGGGATAAGCCCGACCTTAACCCTAGCGGTTTTGAAAAGTGCTTCAAATGGGACAAACGAGGACGCATTAGACGCGGAATTGCACGGCAAATTCAAATCTGAAAACGAATTAATTTCATCGTGCTCAGTTGCCGAGTTATTAGTGTTTAAAGTTCTTAAGGGATAAGCCCGACCTTAACCCTAGCGGTTTTGAAAAGTTCTTCAAATGGGACAAACGAGGACGCATTAGACGCGGAATTGCATGGCAAATTCAAATCTGAAAACGAATTAATTTCATCGTGCTCGGTTGCCGAGTTATTAGTGTTTAAAGTTCTTAAGGGATAAGCCCGACCTTAACCCTAGCGGTTTTGAAAAGTGCTTCAAATGGGACAAACGAGGACGCATTAGACGCGGAATTGCACGGCAAATTCAAATCTGAAAACGAATTAATTTCATCGTGCTCGGTTGCCGAGTTATTAGTGTTTAAAGTTCTTAAGGCCGAAGCCCGGCCTTAACCCTAGCGGTTTTGAAAAGTGCTTCAAATGGGACAAACGAGGACGCATTAGACGCGGAATTGCACGGCAAATTCAAATCTGAAAACGAATTAATTTCATCGTGCTCGGTTGCCGAGTTATTAGTGTTTAAAGTTCTTAAGGGATAAGCCCGACCTTAACCCTAGCGGTTTTGAAAAGTGCTTCAAATGGGACAAACGAGGACGCATTAGACGCGGAATTGCACGGCAAATTCAAATCTGAAAACGAATTAATTTCATCGTGCTCGGTTGCCGAGTTATTAGTGTTTAAAGTTCTTAAGGGATAAGCCCGACCTTAACCCTAGCGGTTTTGAAAAGTGCTTCAAATGGGACAAACGAGGACGCATTAGACGCGGAATTGCACGGCAAATTCAAATCTGAAAACGAATTAATTTCATCGTGCTCGGTTGCCGAGTTATTAGTGTTTAAAGTTCTTAAAGGATAAGCCCGACCTTAACCCTAGCGGTTTTGAAAAGTGCTTCAAATGGGACAAACGAGGACGCATTAGACGCGGAATTGCACGGCAAATTCAAATCTGAAAACGAATAAATTTCATCGTGCTCGGTTGCCGAGTTATTAGTGTTTAAAGTTCTTAAGGGATAAGCCCGACCTTAACCCTAGCGGTTTTGAAAAGTGCTTCAAATGGGACAAACGAGGACGCATTAGACGCGGAATTGCACGGCAAATTCAAATCTGAAAACGAATTAATTTCATCGTGCCCGGTTGCCGAGTTATTAGTGTTTAAAGTTCTTAAGGCCGAAGCCCGGCCTTAACCCTAGCGGTTTTGAAAAGTGCTTCAAATGGGACAAACGAGGACGCATTAGACGCGGAATTGCACGGCAAATTCAAATCTGAAAACGAATTAATTTCATCGTGCTCGGTTGCCGAGTTATTAGTGTTTAAAGTTCTTAAGGGATAAGCCCGACCTTAACCCTAGCGGTTTTGAAAAGTGCTTCAAATGGGACAAACGAGGACGCATTAGACGCGGAATTGCACGGCAAATTCAAATATCTGAAAACGAATTAATTTCATCGTGCTCGGTTGCCGAGTTATTAGTGTTTAAAGTTCTTAAGGGATAAGCCCGACCTTAACCCTAGCGGTTTTGAAAAGTGCTTCAAATGGGACAAACGAGGACGCATTAGACGCGGAATTGCACGGCAAATTCAAATCTGAAAACGAATTAATTTCATCGTGCTCGGTTGCCGAGTTATTAGTGTTTAAAGTTCTTAAGGCCGAAGCCCGGCCTTAATCCTAGCGGCTTTGAAAAGTGCTTCAAATGGGACAAACGAGGACGCATTAGACGCGGAATTGCACGGCGAATTCAAATCTGAAAACGAATTAATTTCATCGTGCTCGGTTGCCGAGTTATTAGTGTTTAAAGTTCTTAAGGGATAAGCCCGACCTTAACCCTAGCGGTTTTGAAAAGTGCTTCAAATGGGACAAACGAGGACGCATTAGACGCGGAATTGCACGGCAAATTCAAATCTGAAAACGAATTAATTTCATCGTGCTCGGTTGCCGAGTTATTAGTGTTTAAAGTTCTTAAGGGATAAGCCCGACCTTAACCCTAGCGGTTTTGAAAAGTGCTTCAAATGGGACAAACGAGGACGCATTAGACGCGGAATTGCACGGCAAATTCAAATCTGAAAACGAATTAATTTCATCGTGCTCAGTTGCCGAGTTATTAGTGTTTAAAGTTCTTAAGGCCGAAGCCCGGCCTTAAGCCTAGCGGTTTTGAAAAGTGCTTCAAATGGGACAAACGAGGACGCATTAGACGCGGAATTGCATGGCAAATTCAAATCTGAAAACGAATTAATTTCATCGTGCTCGGTTGCCGAGTTATTAGTGTTTAAAGTTCTTAAGGGATAAGCCCGACCTTAACCCTAGCGGTTTTGAAAAGTGCTTCAAATGGGACAAACGAGGACGCATTAGACGCGGAATTGCACGGCAAATTCAAATCTGAAAACGAATTAATTTCATCGTGCTCGGTTGCCGAGTTATTAGTGTTTAAAGTTCTTAAGGCCGAAGCCCGGCCTTAATCCTAGCGGTTTTGAAAAGTGCTTCAAATGGGACAAACGAGGACGCATTAGACGCGGAATTGCACGGCAAATTCAAATCTGAAAACGAATTAATTTCATCGTGCTCGGTTGCCGAGTTATTAGTGTTTAAAGTTCTTAAGGGATAAGCCCGACCTTAACCCTAGCGGTTTTGAAAAGTGCTTCAAATGGGACAAACGAGGACGCATTAGACGCGGAATTGCACGGCAAATTCAAATCTGAAAACGAATTAATTTCATCGTGCTCGGTTGCCGAGTTATTAGTGTTTAAAGTTCTTAAGGGATAAGCCCGACCTTAACCCTAGCGGTTTTGAAAAGTGCTTCAAATGGGACAAACGAGGACGCATTAGACGCGGAATTGCACGGCAAATTCAAATCTGAAAACGAATTAATTTCATCGTGCTCGGTTGCCGAGTTATTAGTGTTTAAAGTTCTTAAAGGATAAGCCCGACCTTAACCCTAGCGGTTTTGAAAAGTGCTTCAAATGGGACAAACGAGGACGCATTAGACGCGGAATTGCACGGCAAATTCAAATCTGAAAACGAATTAATTTCATCGTGCTCGGTTGCCGAGTTATTAGTGTTTAAAGTTCTTAAGGGATAAGCCCGACCTTAACCCTAGCGGTTTTGAAAAGTGCTTCAAATGGGACAAACGAGGACGCATTAGACGCGGAATTGCACGGCAAATTCAAATCTGAAAACGAATTAATTTCATCGTGCTCGGTTGCCGAGTTATTAGTGTTTAAAGTTCTTAAGGGATAAGCCCGACCTTAACCCTAGCGGTTTTGAAAAGTGCTTCAAATGGGACAAACGAGGACGCATTAGACGCGGAATTGCACGGCAAATTCAAATCTGAAAACGAATTAATTTCATCGTGCTCGGTTGCCGAGTTATTAGTGTTTAAAGTTCTTAAGGGATAAGCCCGACCTTAACCCTAGCGGTTTTGAAAAGTGCTTCAAATGGGACAAACGAGGACGCATTAGACGCGGAATTGCACGGCAAATTCAAATCTGAAAACGAATTAATTTCATCGTGCTTGGTTGCCGAGCTATTAGTGTTTAAAGTTCTTAAGGCCGAAGCTGGTTATCCCGAGTCCGCCATCTTTAATTGACACCCTTGAATTTGGCGGTCATGTCATGTGACCCAACAAATAGTAAGGATCGTACGTTTCATACTAGTTATCGTAAGTATTCCGAGTACAATGTCCTTGGAGTACTCTAGAATCAGCGCACTGCGTTGCTTTGAATGGATTCACAGCTACCAAAAAATCAGTGTGTAACGAAGGAAAAATATAGTAAGAAGCGATGGATGATAATGTTACGTACATGTGACGTTATAGACAAGCCTCGACAGCATATATACAATGTACATGCACATAATATCAACAAATATAACGCAAAATCAAATTATGATGGTTACCTTACAGTGCAGTGTGTTTTGGGGGTCTATTGTATGCAAAGGCCGCAGCACACAGATTCATTCGCGACGTGGCCACATCACACATTATCCATCCGCGGCGTACAGGTAAAAAGTAGTGCGCCCTAAACTAAATCATGAAATTAAATTGACAAATCAACATGTTACCGTCTTCTTTGCTACATTTGTACAGGTGTCCGCAAATTTAGCTAGAATTTGGTCCGTGTACAAGGTGAAAACATGAGTATTGGAACATGGATGCCAAGCTGAGAAAGGATCATTGCTGAATATCATAATTCTTTACATTGCACAATACATGCCACAATCAACGTTATACCTTCTGTACATCTCCCCAAAATATGTGCAAATATTTCTTGTACCAATCATACAAAAAATATTGCCACATATTTTTTGAGATTTACAGAACATATACATCAGTATTGAAACATTGCTACTAAGTACACAAAAGCTTACCTTACGCGAAAACAAAAAGAACAAAAGAAGGGCATTAAAAAAAAAACACATCAGTATTGTAACTACCAAAACACAAGTACACTTTTAAAAAACTGTTACAATGAAAACAGCCACCTACAAAATATGAAGACAGTACATCCAGGCATTCTTGAGTTATCGTCCCATGGACTTTCACATTCCTGTACAATTCCTAGAATTCTTGCAATCTGCACACAACATAGTAGAAATTTGGCTCGCCCCTGAGGCGTCGCCAAAAAATCGCAGGTTACTGATCGCTGAAGGATTCCCATTGCTTGTCGAAGTCTGATGGTATCCCTTACGGAATCTCTGCCCTCTCGGTTAGACATAAGTTCGTTGGGGTTTGCTAATTTCCAAGCAGATCTTACGTTGGCAAAATCGTAACTGTGGGCCACAGGACATAATCTTGGCAAGCGGTTACGATTTTGCCACCGGAAGATGTGCTCGGAGATTAGGAGTTTTGCGATGGATGCGAATCTTTGTTAGGACACACAAACCATAACTCATCACGACAGACATGGCCAGATGTAGACCGATTATTTTCGTTACCCACGGGAAGGAGGTTCACCTATAACTGGGGTACTGGTTTTAGTTGTATTTGTGTGTCTGCACCTATAACTCAAGATCCTTTCGATGAAATTGTATGAATTTTGCTGTCTAAGTATCAAATGGAGTTCTGAAGAAACATGGTGATTTCGGCTCCCTAGCAATATTTTAAAGGCATCCAGAGCATTTTATGAGGCTTGAAACTTGAATTAAAAAACTAAAATTTCTACACATTCGTACACATAGTAAGTTTCAATAACACAATGCCATTACATATCAACATTAAAGGGCCAAAGATACGATGTCGTTGTGTGGTGAGAACTGATAGAAAATCCAAGCCCTATTAGACTGATCCTGACTGTCCATCACAATTAACGAAAGGGAAAGGGATCTCGAACCAGTTTAGCTCAAATGAACTCAATGAACAGATGAGCTACTCTTCCACTGGTCGTCACAGAGAAGACAGACGCTATGTACAGTATTTACAGGTTCATTGTACCGGGGAAATTCCCCTAGCTCTTTGCGACAAGCACAATGAACAGTGGACCACGGCTTAACGTCCCGTCCTAGGTCCTAAGGACTGCGATCTTTAACGGTAACGTGCATGTCTGGTGAGCGACACACCCGGTATCAAACCCCGGGGCTTCTAGTTCCAGAGGCAAGATCGCTAACCACTGGACTACGCACGTTACGGTTCGACCAATGAGAGAGTGACTGCATGTCCGTCAAATATTTGCATTTTTTTGTTTTAATTTTGCATTTCTACGTTTTGACGGAGGTGGGCGGGGCCATGGCATCGGTCTATTTACACTAGGCGCGTGAAACTAAAATATCACCATGTAGCTTATTTTTGTGCCGCTTTTGAGCACTTTTGATACGAAAACCTCACGCAAATGTGGTAGACAGTGGCATTAAATGTCAATTTCATAAAGATTACAGCAACTAGAATATTTCCAGTTTTCAAGCCTCATAAAATGCTCTGGGTGCCTTTAAAGTACATGAATTGCATCATTACAGACCGACACTCCCTTTACTGTGGTATAGTCTACTGACAGCTGGTCAGACGTCCTCGATGAATGACACCTTATGGGAGGGATATAGCTGGGATTGAACACTGGTAGAATGGCGTCATCTGTGATGGCTACTGAACTATCATGTTTTTTTTTAAATCACAAAAAATGTTTAATATTGTTTCGATTTTCTGTTTCAAGCACTTTCGATCGACACGACAGGCGATGGAAGGTAAAGTGTTGCAAGCCCAGTTTCCATCGCGTGTACAACTGCATGACGAACGTCAAAACCAACGAGTGGAATAACGACTTGAAGTTCACCTCCCCCTCCGGCTACTACATGCGCGGGATTCATAGTGACGTCAGCACAGAGAAGAGGTACGTTGGACAGGGAGGGACAAACCTCAATTATTGTCTGAGATCCGCCGCTGTAGGCGGTTTACATCTCGCAAAACGTCTTTGAAACGATCAATGTCACATCACTGACCGGTCGATGTCATATCCAAGCGTATATGACTTGGGGGGGGGGTGCTGGCAAGAAGCAAAAACGTATAAAAAGCAACATTTCATGATCATCTACAAACGTACGATAGTAGTGTACAGTGAAAAATGCCAAAGGAAAAAAGAAAGTGAACCAGCTCAGGATCAAACCTGGGTCAAAAAGCATAATCCTAATGATCCCTAATCCTGATCCTCTACATCATGAAACATCACAGAGCGTGCTAATACACTAAAACCGTACCGTTCTGCGATATGGCATCGACAGTCTTAAATGGCAACGACCGTTTGCGAGAGGAAACCAGCCCCACATCTTGCGTATCTCAAGCAAAGGCCCTGGCGTATCGTCTCGCGAGGTGATGACCGTCTGGTGGTGTCAATCGGATGCCCCCCCCCCCTCGAGTTGTTGGAAGGAGAGCTGCCAGCCAATCACGTCGCCGCGTACGGCCAAGAGGCAGCGTGATTGGCTGGTAACTTTTCCTACAATGTGATTGGCTGAGGGCTGGCTAGCATAGCAATAGGGCAGTGAGAAGGACGGATCATCACAGGCTACTGCACCAGCTCCGTTGTTCAATGATGATGATGATAAAAATACTTACATTTTTGCAAACGTCAAAGATAATGCATACATATATTTCATCCCTTAGGATCATGTTTTGCTTCATCTAAGCTACTTCTTCTTGTATGAAAATGACTTACATGTAATTGATTTCGAGATTTTATAATGAAGTTGTTTGTTTACAGGGATCGCCGTTACCAGTTTGATCTCTGCAAGCTTAAGAGGAACACTGACGACAGAGGCCGTGACGTTTTTGGTTAATTAGTATGAACTTTAATCGAATTCATGCTATTGAGGAACCGCGTGGTTCTTGTGGAGTAGAGCATGATCCATATCTTTGTTCTCTTCTCTTCTTGTTTATTTCATCCCACTTACCTTTACATAAAACCAGATTTTGATGACAGACGTTTGTTGTTGTTCTTGTCTTCCCTTTTTTCTGTCTCAGTTTCTTATCAGGTATAAAACTATAAACCGAATATTACGGAAATATGCAACGGTTGACACTGCGTAGTGAAGCTCGATACTCCTTGTCAGCAAAGAGGCTCTTATTCACTCATTTGCATACATATCAGAAGAGTACGTTGATGAAGGTTAGACATCCAGCATGATCCAAGTAATAAGATAAGCAAAAAATAGTTACTCAGGCAACTGGATGAAATGTTCAGAAGTTTCAGACAGCATCCGCTGTTTTTCGTCTAAGACTAAAGAAATGACGGAGAAACCAGGTTTTGTACCAAAACACTGAATAGATATGTTAATGAGGTTAAGACAATTTAGGAGATTATAGATATTAGACGAGTGTTGATAAACAAATAGTGTAATTTTGACCTTTCCCAGCTCTGCTGTCATTCCCAGCTGACCTACCCACATAGCAAATGCCAAACAATCCATCCAATAACAACACTCATCCGCGGTCATCAGCATTGATCCATAACGGCTGTAGATATTGTTCTTCATAATGTAAGTTCTATTTTCGGCATCTGTCCATAGATTCTTACTATTCATACTGAACACAGGAATCATCAGGAAACACATACAGACATGCCAAAGAAAACAATCACTCCTATGTTCCACGAAGAAGAATAGAAAGACACAAAAGAAATGCGCAAAATGCAGGTCACCATTGTTTACTATTTTTTCCATGATCCTGCATTATGCCTTACAACAAACAGTATGTTGCTGTACGTAATAGTAGTACAACTAGTAGTTGAACTATAGCCTAGCACTTGTGTTGGTACACCATATTTTCTTGAAAACCTAAACAATTTTTTGTACCATTATCCAGAGAGCCGAAGATCAACCGCAGTTCTACCGAAAACGACTGTTCAGTTCGTCTACCTCCTCAAGAAGCGAGTAGCATTTGTGAAGCCTTGCGCCATCTTGGTTTCCGACTTCTTGTCGGTAAAGGTCCAGGCGTTCCCATTGCAATTATTAATGTACTACAGTATTGCTGCAAGTTTTGCAAAAAACGCCATTCCATAATAAAAGTTAGTCCCCACAGACGTAAATGAAATTACAGTAATAATTAAACAAAATCCATATTGCCACCTGTGTTTCTCAGCAGCAAAAGATCATTTTGTAAAATGCCTTATTATGATATTCTATAAGCTGTGAAAAATAACAGCATTAAGTATATATTAAGTATTCTCCATGGAGAGCAGGGGCAGTCTTAAATTTTTTCCACTCACACTGAGCCAGAGTCACATTTGACACTTTTATGGTTCTGAAACAGTTAAGTAGTTAAAAGTAGCTGGAAAATTCTGTAGAAACTGTTCTTGTCAGCACGGCTGGAATGGAAATGATCATACAAACAGATATATCTACAATTCAGCAGCATATCATATACTAGTAACATACTGTTATAGTATAGTAACATGTGCCTTTAACTTCATGATACCTGTTGTCTATTGGTCCAAATCTGTATCTGCATACCTGCCCTTCAGCATAACACCAGCTTCATAGCCTCCGATGCAGACTCCTCCCAGTTGTTTTGTTTTCAAGTTATTGTTTTTATACTATTACATTTTTTTCTGGCCGGGAAGCTGGCTATTAGAAAAAAAAATTTAATAGTATAAAAGCAATAACTTGAAAAAGAAAACAGCCGGGAGCAGTCTGCATCGGAGGCTACCAGCTTCACAGGTACATGTCACAGCTGGTATATTACACTGAATGACCAGTCACATCAAACCTTTTAAAGTTTGCACAATTAGCTGCAAGCAATGTTCAAATCTATGTAGTGAACGCCAATGGCAACGAGTTCCACTGTACAATTATTAGTTCTAGGAAAAAGCAAAGAACAAAAGTTACCTAGTGCCATCTTAACAATCTGTCTTCAGTTACAGTCTGGCTGCAGTCTGACTGACGATAACTTTAAAGCCGGAGTGACAGGGCAGGAAAATAGCTCTCTCAACGAGTCTGTGAGCTCTAAATGACAAGTTTGGCAGCAACATGATTAGTGTCCTCCAAATTATCAAGTGCCTTTAAAACCCTTGTCCTGCGGGGTTGCACATTACAGAGTTTGGGGTTTATTTGGTTTGTAGGTATACATGTACCAGTCTGTATGTGGGGGTTGGGGGTATTTTTCAGCTCAACGCATCACACTGTAGCGAAACGCACTGAATGCGGAAGTAAATATGCCTACAAGCAGTGCAGGAAAAGTTAAGGGAAAATGACTTGATTAATAAATAAAATAAATTGCGTAAAAAATGCCAGCAGGACACGGGTTAAGGGACAGGTATTCGCATGTTATTTAGTCTGTATGATCAATAACATGAAGATTTTCAAGCATAAGTTGTTTGACTTTCTGGCGATTTCAAAATTCAGTGACCTCTTTTGCAATCCATAAATTTGACAGAAGGTCAACCTCTTTCCTTTAATGATAATATTTTAAGGGAAACGATAATAACATTGCAACAAAAATTACAAGTTTGCATTGTATTGCATTGCACTAAAGGACAACACCCTTCTCTATGACAATAATTCACCAAATTTACCGTATAATATAATTTAGGTAAAAAAAACGTGCGTTCAGTTGTCAATTAAGCAGACTGTCAATCTTAGACTGAGCTTCAATATACCACAGTCTTGGTGACGTTGTTGTCCACATCGATACAAGCCTTTACCACCCTCCCCACACACACCGCACCCTGCTTGTAAGCCTTCACCAGTCGGAAGTTGTTGGAGGCAGCTCGGATGTCCCCAAAGATCTCGTAGCTGTCCTTAAACCAGATTTCTGTTTCTTCCACCAGATCAACCACAAAGCTGGTACAGCTGTAACAGAAAGAAAATTTACTGATTAATCCTTTACAAAAACTTCATTTCGACTTTCAAGTCACTATCACAAAGACGTATTTGATAACCTGAGCTATCCTTTTGCTTTAATTTGTTACGTCACATTGTCTTCTAATATCTGTTGCCACATCTCCGCAACGCCATCTTAAATACACCGCTTTGTCACGTGACCCAGGCAGCGGTTGCATAAAAAGACTTTGTTTTCCATAAGGTTCGTAAGTTATCGCAAAGTCCTTTATGAATTTTTTATAAGAATTATATGTCTTTGTATAGTGCTTCGTCCATTCTTACTAAAATTTGTATTACTAATGCACCCCTGAACAATGGTATTGACATGATTGATGCAGAACATTGGAAAGTCTCATTTTGTATCTCTTCTATCTTCTGACAATGCAATCATCAGTTTTCCAGTACACTCTAATGCATACTGTTATAGTACTTTCAGGCGGCATTTCAACAACTAAAGCCCCTGTCACACTTGTGCGTATGTACAAGTCTGCATGAGTTGCGCATTAACATGCGCATTAAGTTTAGGTTAAGTGTGCAGCCGAATAAGTGATTTCTTAGATCCAATCACTAGGCTGCAAAACGGTGGGTCAAAGTAGAAAACAACTTTTTCTCCGCAAACCTTACTTAAACCAAAAAAATTTTAATGCGCAGCTTACACGCACTTGAATATACGCACAAGTGTGACAGGGCCCTTAGCTTTTATCTGGTATTTCTTAATCATATTGGTAGGATATAGGTAGGAGATTTCTGTTTCAGAGTCTGTTAATATGTAATGTTTGCCTGATGGAAATAAACAAAATAATAAGTTTGTAAAAACTCTGGAGTACTTACTGTTGAGCCGTGGCACAGTTCACGAGATCAGTGACAAACTTGTTCAGGGCCTCTCCTATTGCTGTCTCCTCACACTGCACCAGGGCCGTCACCAGGTCCTCCAGGGACACGCCTAGCAACTTCAGACCCTCCCAGAACTAAGGAGAAAAATATTGAAGATGATTTCAATACACCTAAAATATTTTCGGTTCTAATTTTGTAAAACAATTTTGCAGAAGAACAAAGGAACAGAACTAATATTAAATATGTGATTCTAGGTCTATCACTAGGTTGAAAGAGAACGGTTTCCAAGAGAAGGATCTGATCTCGATAACTGGTCTATTGAAGGTCTCAAGGAAGAGACAACATTTAGAACTAGAAAGAAAAGTTTTCAGGTGTGGCCTCAAATTCTGGGATGATTCATTAACTGTTAGATATCGCAACTTCAAAATAAGATTTAAGTACAAAATTTCATGTAATAACAAAAAGACGTCATCAGTAACTGTCTTTTCCAACCAGACCAAATTCTATTGATCCGGAAGATTCTTCTGCTTTAAGTATGATAAAACTAGTTCACTGCAACGGTCCTCAATGCCTTGATGTTCACAAGCTGTCAATGAAGTGTTATAAAGTAACTTAAGCTAGACAGTGGACCAAACTATTTGTTAAGTTCACTTCAGAATCCATGATTTGGGCTGGCATTTCTATTGCGTTCTAGTTTCACCATCTCCTACACTGCAGCTGTGTTGGAAAGTTGAATTTTAACACACCTCTTTCTGCAGGAAAGCCTCCCAGGCTTGCTCAAACTTCTTGACGGTGGCCTCTCCATCTTTGACACAGTTGGTGATGTTGAGTCCCTCCTTCCCCAGCCCTACAGCCATGCCCTGGTACAGCTGCACCCAGTTCTCTTCCTCCGGTCCATTATACACCTCAACACCTACAGGGAAATGCAATATGAAACATCAGTGAATAGTATGTATATTACCAGGTCCATTCAGCATCATACGAACACGCAAAGATCTCTACACACTACATTTATTCCACTGATCACACCACCACACTGCTGTAGACTCTGGTCCTTTGTAATTGACGCCAGCCCAGGGGCTGCCTTCCTCCCCTAGGTCCTGGGTCCTACCAATATTGTGTCCGGGGTGAACACTTAACACAACACCTCCCCCAGGACGATAACACAACACAACACAACACAACACAACACAACACAACTGAACACAACACTGTAAATACTTTCATCAAGGTTGGAAACCCACTGGATGACAAGGCTCTTTATTCACAACCAGGATTTACATGTATACACAATAAAACAGCCAACATTTTGGTGACCGCCTGTCTTTCTCAGGGCAATACTGACCGGTACTAATCCACACTGCATCTTTGTTTGGGACTGCATTGTTAGCAGACACCTATCTGCATTGTGGAATAGAACCAGTCAGTATTGCCCTAAAGAAGATGACAGACGGTCACCGAACGTTCAGGCTGTTGATTGTATATAGATCCTGGTTGTGAATAAAGAACCATGAAATCCATCCGTGAATAGTTGTTTCTTTATGTAAATCTAAAGGGTATTCAAACATGGGATCCTTCCTTAACTTTTAGCAAACTGCAAGTGAAATGAAATGTTTGAACTCACAGGTTGGTCAGATACATGTACTAAAGGGTTCACACTACAACCTTCTTAACATTTATTCTATTTTATTCTATATCATACAAAACTGATGAAACATATCAATAGCAAGAAAACTTATCTTTAAAGCAGAATACAGAGAAAAGCAGTACTCTGTATCCTGTGCAATGTGCTCAACTTTGAGGTAACTTTAATACTACAACCTCCTGTCACACTTTCTTATCACTATCATGTCAGAAAGATTGATTGATTAATTGATTGATTGTTTGATTGATAACGTTGGGTAACATAAATTCGGGATTTTTCCGATAATGGTTGACTGAAATCAATCTAGCAGAACAATAAACCATCCTTTTTTTCTATTATTCTGTCAGTATCATGTACTATCTTTGCACTAATCATATATATGGTACATTTTGTCTCTAGTCCTGCTGACACCATAATATTTCAACTTGAAACTACCGTCCGCCGCACGCACAATGACGGTGCTGTCGGACAGGGGGGCACATTAATTCGGGAGAGAAGATTCGTCTTGAATATCTTACGGCTAATCACATTTTATACAGCAGCTGTTCGTTCCATCCTTGGCTTGAGGAGAGTGCTATGGATATAGACGTGTCCAAGTAAAAAAAAATACACGAAAAAACGGCCCTACCGCACGCATCAGGCCTTCGGCAACAACCCGTGTGTTGAGTCGGTAGAACGTCACTCAAAGTTCACCCCCACTGTCATGGAAATTTGTACATTATTCATCGGGGCGTTAGCTGGATGCCGTAGAAATGGTAATACTACTATGTCCATGTGTTTCTGCTTGTGCTAAGAGCAAACTTTGAGGAAAATGTCGCCATCAGTCCACTATCACACACAACATTTAGACAAAAAAGTGTTCCTTGCAAACGTTTGTCGTCTGCCGAATAGCAGGATTCTGGGTAACGAATATGGCGGCGGGAAAATTCACCGTAGTGCCGTAGCCATTGGTTGTAGCAACAAAGAGGCGTTTTGATGATTAATCACACTTGTAGGTTAGCAAAAGAGATTCTAATAAGTTGTATTGTAAATGACTGTGTTTAGCAGGAAGCGGATCGATGTGACATTTGTCTTATAAACCAGTGAACAACTATGTACATATAATTCTCCCACGAAGCCCTCAGACTGTGACAATAAGGGACGGAGAGTTTTTGACGTAGCCAACTTCTAATGCATGGTTATCAAAGCTTTTCAGGCAGTGTTCTGAATGCGTTAGTCTGTCAGGTTTGCATTTCTAGCGGTATTACTGATGTTGCATCTAGCACATATCCCTAAACACCCCGTTTTCGAAAAATCCCGAATTTAAGTACCCCGCGAATTTATGTTACCCAACGTTACCTGTGGTCATGACATCAGAGAACTTCCTGTTGACCAGGTAGCGCAGGTCGTATTTGCCATCGGGAAGGTACATCGCCATGGTAACAGAACCCTTCGGCACAGGAGGCTGCTTGGGATTCTGGCCACCTTGGACATATCTGTGTACAATACAAAATTTAAACCTTCCCAGTGAGCATGAGGGTAACAAATTGTACTTTGTAGACCGGTCTTACATGACATGAGTTTTACATACAGCCAAATCTGCACAAGCCTCTACATAAGGACAACCTGGCCATTATATTGATATACAGTCAAACCTGTACTAGTGACCACATTTACATAAGGACAACCTGGCAATTTCTTATACAAACCTGTACAAGTGACCACCTCTACCAAAGGACCACCTGGCCATTGATATACAGGCAAACCTGTACAAGTGACCACTTTTACATAAGGACCCCCTGGCCATTGAAATACAGTCAAATCTGTACAAGTGACCACCTCTATACATGTATATGTACCAACTGGTCAATGTGACCACTTTTAGATGATTTTTCCCATTTACACACAAGCATTAAGAATCCTGTCTACAGTGACCAACTATCCACATAGACCACATCTTATTGGTCCCCCGAGTGGTCTTTTTCCGCAGTTTTAACTTTAACTAGTTTTGGCACTAATTCTAGTGTATTTTTGTGACTTCTTTTCTTCTAAAAGGGTAGCCTATAGTTAGTACATGAAAGTCAATACAAGAGATATATTCACGTGATTTGAAATCTTGAGCTTGTCTTACCTGAAGTCCAGGTAGTTCCTGTTCTCACCGTCGCCATGTCTGTAGACGCCGAGCCAGTCCGCCCCGGCGGCCTCGTCTTCAGGAACTCGCCACGACACGGTCAGGTTGGAGCCTGACGCCATCTGCTCCACGGAGAGGGACAGGTTCTTCTGCTGTTCAACAATCCCAACCTGCAAGAGGGGACATTAAAAATGTTGCTACCATACTTTATTGCATATTGCTTTTTCAAGTAGCCAGTAGTAGTGCAACTCGGCTTCGCTACAGCTCTTGTTTTTAGCCAACCACACCAAGTCACCCCTACTTTTCTCGATAAGTGTGTCAGGGTTTTTTTACGAGCAGAGGTTTGACGCTTATGCCTGAAGGCTCTTATACAGGGGTCCGCCAGCTTTATGTAACCATCCGAAATGACAAATGCAAACCCTTACAACATATCTGATCTGGGGTTGACCCTAGAATAGAACTCAGGCCCACGGATCCATAGAATTTGATCCAAATGCACAGGGTTGTGTTAACACTTGCGCCACAGGGGCAAGCCTATCATTCCTTACCTCCCCCTTATTGGTGATGACGTACGCCCTCCACCAGCCTCCCGTTCTGTCCTGCATGATGGTCGGCAGGGACGCGATCTCCCCCTCAGCTGGCCGGCCAACCAGGTCAGGTCCTTTCCAAACGTCGTCTCGGAGGAGCTGCCAGACATGCCACAGGCTGAAACATAGTCACGACAAACCAGGGCTCGAAACGATTTTTGCACTGCATACTTGTAGCACAAGTGCAAGTGATATCTAATATCACCTGCACCACACAAGTTTTACCTGTGACAGTTATTGCTTTTGTCGTCCAGTCCATGAAATCAATGTTCGGACAATGTTTGTAATAATGTATTACCATTTTGAGTCTTCTTATCTGCTGTGTTAAAGGATGATGCTATGAAGAATACTGGCATTTGGGGGCCACTACTGGCCATACCTTACCGTAATTACATGAAACTTCATATATCTTTTTTTAAATTATGGAAATTCAAAATAGCCAACAGCTATCAGTGCACAATTCTGAAGCTTCTCACATTGCTTTAACAATATAACTTTGATCTTTTCCAACACGTCTGGTTAATACCTGCCGTTCTTGCCGACAAAAAAGACCTCGTTTCCCAGGTGCACGTTGTGTCCGGTGGCTAAGACGTTGACCTGTCCCCGCGGCTGTGGCCTCTCCATGACGCTTTCGTACGCCACCCGTACGTCGTTGGACAAACTACCTGCTATGTTTCCCCAGAGGCCCCAGGTACAGTATCCCCATGGGTTCACCACCTGTGTGTAGAGTGGTAGTAGCAGTTTATTGAGATACCCTTTAGCCCCCAAGGGGGCTAGTCTTCCAGGGTTTGTACTTTCATACATGCATACAAACAGTGGTACAATGAGAGAGGACAATTGCATGGATCTGTTTGCACGGTATGCAAATGATAACTTTGTACATTTCAAATTTGCATTTTTATCTCCCACTAGGTAAAATCACTGAGTACAGTTTCAGGAAATGTACATGGAATGTGCAGGGGTAAGACAGAGACCTATTTGATCTAAACAACGTCTTTCCTTGTTTAGTTTGATATTACTGAAATGTCAATGTCCAATGATAACTGGGATAAAACAAATAAACAACAACCAGTAACTGAAACAACAAAGTGATAATGAATACATGAAAATAACAAATAATGAGTAACAAATAACAAGCAAACTGGCATGGTGCTGTTTTTATACAGATTGTACAGCTGCATTTTTTCCATGGTGCTGAATTGCCTTCCGCTACTACATGCTGGAATCCACATTAGGCTACATTCAGAGATGTAATGGAGACATTTCTGTTGTTTAGAATAAATTCTGTGTGTTTACTAGCTTTTAATCCCGCAGCTATCTATATAAAGAATGTCAACATTACCATAATCATAATGTAGGTTTGAGAAGGGTCAGAAGACTGATCGAAAGCTTGTTAGTAGGTGCTTCACTTTGCGTATGGAAATAACTTACATGTATCTAAAATCTTTATAAACTCAATATCAGACAAAATGAAAGTAAAAGTATTTACTTTGTCACATGTGGTCTGCCAGATGTGCTTGATTTTCCCATCAGCCCCCAGGGCGAACACCTCCGTCATGCCGTGGAAGATGGTCTCACTCATGGCGTGTGCAGCTGGGCGCGATGTGTTCACCATGTCTGGCTGGCCCACACCTGGGAAAGACAAAACACTGATGTGAGACCACAAATAGCCTATTCTTCTATGCAGCCTGCAGCCAATACAATATACTTTGGGGAGGCTCTGCAAAACTGCGCTGAAGTTTCCACTTTTGTGGGCGTGGTCTCTTACCAGCTGTCCGCCAATCAGAGAACTGCCTAAATGTTTTCTTTAGGTGAAGCCGATTCTCTGATTGGCTGACAGCTAGTTAGAGACAACGCCCACAAAAGTGGAAACCTCAGGCCGGTATAGCAAAGCCTCCCCAAGGTATATTGTATTGGCCGCAGGCAAGTCTCTGCATAAGAGAATGAAATTGCCTGGTATCCTATCTCTTGGAAAGTTAAAATTGTTACGGTTCTCTTGCCACACCTGCTGTTATTCCTAAATACTCTTCTTGATTTTAATTTTTTGGAACAAATAATAACCCTTTATCTTAGTATGAATCATAACATACATCGGAGGGAACAGGTAACGTTGGGCAACATAAATTCGTGGGGTACTTAAATTCGGGATTTTTCGAAAACGGGGTATTTAGGGATATGTGCTAGATGCAACATCAGTAATACCACTAGAAATGCAAACTTGACAGACTAACACATTCAGAACACTGCCTGAAAAGCTTCGATAACCATGCATTAGAAGTTGGCTACGTCAAAAACTCTCCGTCCCTTATTGACAGAGTCTGGGGGCTTCGTGGGAGACTCACACTGCACGGTTGTTCGCTGGTTTATAAGACAAATGTCACATCTCCTGCCTGCTAAACACAATTATTTACAAGACAACTTATTACAATCTCTTTTGCTAACCTGCAACTGGATTCTAAGTGTAATCAATCATCAAAACTCCTCTTTGTTGCTACAACCTACGGCACGTGTATTTTCCCGCCGCCATATTGTTACCGAGAATCATGTCGTCAAGCAGACGACAAAAGGTTTGTGAGGAACACTTTTTTGTCTAAATGTTGCGTGTGATAGTGGACTGAAGACGATATTTTCCTCAAAGTTTGCTCCTAACACAACAAGGAACACATGGACATAGTAGTATAACCATTGCTACGGCATCCAGCTAACTTGCCATGAATAATGTACACGTTGCCATGACGGTGGGGATCGACTTTGAGTGACGTTCAACCCACTCAACAAACGGGATGTTAGCAAAGGCCTGATGTGTGCGGTGCGGTCGTTTTTTCGTGTATTTTTTTTACTTGGACACGTCTATATCCATAGCACTCTCCTCAAGCCAAGGATGGAACGAATAGCTGCTGTATAAAATGTGATTAGCGGTAAGATATTCAAGACGAATCTTCTCTCCCGAATTAATGTGCCCCCCTGTCCGACAACACTGTCATTGTGCGTGCGGCGGACGGTAGTTTCAAGTTGAAATATTATGGTGTCAGCACGACTAGAGACAAAATCTACCATATATATGATTAGTGCAAAGATAGTACATGATACTGACAGAATAATAGAAAAAAAGGATGGTTTATTGTTCTGCTAGATTGATTTCAGTCAACCATTATCGGAAAAATCCCGAATTTATGTTACCCAACGTTATCACAAAATGAAATCTCACCTAAAACAGTCCAGTCTTGCCACTTGTCGTCGTGCACCTGGTCTTTACGGTTGACTTTCCCATCGCTCAAGACAGCGTAGGCCTCCATGTACCCTGAGAACGGGTTGTACACCACTGTCGCATCTGTAGCCAAGTTTCCTCCCAAGTCCTGCCATGGAGTGAAGCTGAAAACACAGGAAGCAAATCAGTAATCTTCAAGCAGATGTAGAAAGGCAAAATTATGACGTTTTTCAAACCCCCGGTTCAAGATGTTACGATTTGGCATTTCAATAGTAAAGGGATGAAAGCAATGAAAGCAAGCTGCAAATCAGTCCCTTACTCAGTCCCTGTCTTGCTTATAAGGCATGGGTCCCAGCTTTAATTTTGCAGCGTTCGGAAAAGTGTACATGTATTTGAATTAATTGAAGGCTGCACTCGTGTCCAATAGCTAAGCTTAAAAGATGCAACCTTTAATCAACAAACATTTACAGCAAACAGCCTTTTACTAGTTTTAGTGGCATTAGAACTTATCAATATCTGAGTATTAAACGTGTTGATATAAATTTTCAATTCATTCTTTTATGGCTCATTTCATCTGTGTGCAACCATTCACAAATCACACTTCACCTTTTTGCAACACCTGTCAACCAGTACAGGCGTGATGCCACCTGCATGGATCTCACGAACACGGCCACCTTGCCCTTCCATGCCAGCGCACTCACAGAGTCCCTCCCCACCAACGATGCCGCCCAGCCCGCGTCTACGGGCACGGTCCCGGGGAGCTTGTACCAGGTGACGAAGTAGATGGCATGTTTGGGCATCTGTTCCAGGTAGTACACCTGCCCGTCAGAGCACTGAACAAACACCTGGATGTAGGATGAGAGATAAGGAAGAGAACATAAACAAATCAGCAGTGACGGATCACATCACAAGAAACAACTGCGACTGGGACAGGGCCAAGGTGATAGACTGAGAGGATAACAGGCGCACTCCTTGGACTAAGGAGGCTGTATGGATCAGAAAATTCATTCCAATCATGAGCCGTGATGAGAGGGGATATAACGTTACATATGTAAACTCAATCATGTTTGGGACCACGTTCTTCAGGCTATGTAGCACCGACAACTACTAGTAGCAGCAGTACAGGTAGTATTGCCTTGAGGAAGGTGACAAACAGTCGCTGAAATGTGTTATACCCCCAGATAACCCCAACCGGGGTAGAGTAGGGGGAGACCCCAGGCTAGTAGGGCGGGCAGGCCTCCAGCCTTGGCCTGGAACGTCTCAACTTTTGGGAGACAATGCGACCACCGAGGTAAAACAATTTGTTGTGTACAATTTTATACTACAAAGGACTTTGCGAAATATCCACCTGGATCGTCTTGTTGACGGAGTAAGTGGCGGAGGGGTTGGAGACCACCTTGACGTTGGAGCTAGGGGAGCCCAGGTCTACCCACTCAGAGTACATCTCCTGTCTGGTGCTGTTGTCCAGAATGCCGACGCTAAGCTGCAGAGTGGCGTTGTCGGAAGTACGGAAGGCGGCCGTGAAGTTCACGGCTTCGGAGCTATAAAATGGTCCGCGGTTCGCCGAGGGCGGCACGGCGGGGATCAGGGACTCGATAACCGCCATTCGCCGCAGGTCGGCGTCGGGAGCCCCGGCGCACGCCCCCGAGAGCGCCAGGAGAAGGACCGAGCCGAGCAGGAATGCGTGCGGATACTCCATGGTTCTTGTAAACGCCAGGACGAGAACAACAGACGTCACAAAACTATCACATGATTGCAATGAAGCTGACCTTATCAGCTTGCACCTTCACCTTCGTAGCTTTTCTACTCAACCGCTGTAAAACGTAAACAAGAAAAAATAATGTTATTACTGTCCGCAACTGTCCCAAGCCAAATAGGATATAACTACTTCATCATTAAATTCAATTTATATTCAACGTTATCATCCACATTTATAGAGATGTTCACAATGTATCTCAATGCTGTGAATTCACACAATACTAGCGTTGCATACGTTTTGCTGCTTTCTTTCGATCATAAATCAAACGCTAATTTTGATTGACAGCTAGTAGAAGGAAGAAGTTTCCAGAACGACTAGGGAATGAGTAAAGTACTCTACAGTAGAGTCAAGGAGGTTAAAATCTTAACCTCCTTGGTAGAGTAGAGTAGAGTAGAGTAGATACCCCCTCGTGACCCTCCTTAGTAACTTTTAAATGTTAAAAATAACAGGGTACTTTGATTTCCGCTGATCAAATGTTATTTCAAAACAAACGCCGTTAACGTTACTTACAATACATGTTGTAACCTTTTTTTGATTCTGAAAATCTTAATAGACATTTCTGAAAAACGTTGAAAAAAACCCGGATCACTTTTAAATGAAACAGGTTAAGGTTAAATGCGAGAAGCAAAATACAGGCATCACTGGTAACTAAACCTAATGTAATTGCAAGCTGTGCACAATGACTATGGGGTCTATGCACGCTCGTACCCAGCGCCCCGGAGAAGCCATAGGTTTAAATCGTGGGCTTAGAAATAGATTTATGTCAGATCAAGCTCAACAAAATAAACTTTCTAGAATTCACAGCTGTCTGTTTTCTTTTGTTTTGTTTGTTCTTGACAGATCCTCAGAATAGTTAACTATGTGTGCACGCCAGAATGGGCGATCTTCTACAGTTAACCGTTATTTCTTCTAACTAGCACGGCCTAAAACAAGACGCAAGTTGACGATTTTGGGGGGTAAAATGCTGTACAATGGTGATACGTTCTGAGAAACGAAGATCTACAAAGTACCTTATTGTTGGCGCTGTTAAGATACCCCGTCACAAAGGGGAGTTATGTCACGGAAGGGATTTAGCCACGGAAGGGAGTTTGCTACGGAAGGGAGTTTGGCATTCTCCAATAATCAACACGTTCCCAGGACAGTTTGCTTCTCCCAGCATGCTATTGGCGGAAAATACGATCTCTTTCCCAGGACCGTCTGTGCGACGAACCCAGGCGCCGCGCCACTTAGCGCTCATGCGTATAATGTATTCCAGAAAAGACTCGTACACGCATTCAGTGTTGGAATAGTGCTGTTTATTAGGACGCTGCGGAGGAGCGTGGGGTCTATGCGAAAACCCTGCTCACGTTCTTGGCGGACGTGGCCTACGTGCGACCCCGGTCTACCAGGTTACCAAAAAAACAGGCATTCGTGCCAACTTAAATATACCAATGAGGTTATATATTGCTTTGATATATCCCATTTCCACTAGACCGCGCTGCGACCACTGAACGACCAAAGATTCATAGATAGAGAACATTTTTCTAATCGCTGTGAGGTCACTCAGAGACCGCCGCCTAGTGCAAGTGCACCTAACTGCACCACACTCGTGCACGGGTTGTTTTGTTTATTTACACCACGTGACACGTGCCAGGTGAAGACGTCACCAGATGTATTTACATAATTATAGTCAGCTGACTTTGATCACGTTACCTTCCGGCACGCTGATTGGTTGTTCGTCGAGTTAATTCCCGGGGTCAGATGTTGATCAGCAGGGAATGACGTAGCAGGGAAAACAAGCCCTGCCTGCCAGCGAATCCAGGGGGGACAATTTCGACAGATTTTCGTCAATTTTTGGCCTATTTTGTCCCAGTGACGCCGAATTGAGATGGCGGAGACATCCAGAGAGCTGTCGGACGACAACAGCTGTTTGAACGGTGAGTATTTAGTACGTTTCGGCTTGTAAACAGACAGGATATGTGCACAAGTACTAGTTCTTAGGACGCAAGTCTAGACGTATCTCTCAGCTAGCTGCATCTTAAATCTTGTTCAGGCCAGGGTGGACAGAAAATTATGGACGCTTGATTGGAGCCCTGAGGGCTTTTCTTATGGCCGTACCTGCTTATCTGTGACGTGACACTGGAAAAATAGATTTTAATTGCTGTTATTTTCACGGCCTTTCAAACACCGGAAACACCCGAAAAGGGCCTCTTTCAAAATGTAAACAAACTGGGAAGTGCGCCAGTTTTCAGTCTTTAAAGGTCTGTTTATTAGTGTCATACGTGTAAGATGATGCAACCCTTGTTCTAATGTTTTTGTAAAAATATCCAGTAAATAAAATCTAAAGGCAGCGATGCACAAAATATGTTGTTGTTATGTTAAAAATATAACGTTTTATTGAACCGACATCCTGTTCTAGTGCAGAATGTACTAAGATGTGTTTTTGTAGTGTCATCACAAACCAATTTGCTCATGTAAGCAAGATCGAATGATAAATATTGATTTCCCTACAGTTTGTAAAATTGATATGACACAGAAGATTACAATGTGCATTATTGTTGTGTGGATTTCAAAACCAGTGACACGTTTATTCCACAAACAAACACATTAGTACAGATTTCCTATTCATGCTAGATTGATGATGACATGAAAAATCTGGAAGAAAATTCCTGAAATCGATTTTACATGTGTTTACATCTTTACATTATGGAGCGTGTTTGACATAAAAAGCATTGCTTTAGTTTGAGAATTCTATTAGTACGATCTTGGTACGATACTGTAGTTGCTTCCTCGATCCCCCTTGATATTGTTACTCTTAGACATTCATTGTCAGTAACAGTCACACGTAACAGCATGACTATCTATGGAGTCCACTTTTTACTTTATAGCTCAGGAAAGTTTGACACATAAGTTATGGTGTCAGAGTGACATCAAAGTGTGCCCTGAGGAAAGCATCTCTAGATCTCTCCATGGTTCACTGCTTGAAGCCACGCCCTTACCTCAACCTGATCAGGAGGGGGACTGGACACAGAAGCCCTCAGGGGAAAGAAGGGTGACAGCTAGCAGCTGGACACCAGAACTTAGAATGACACAATGAAAAAACGGAACCCCCAATTCTTATTAGTACTGAATTTCACATCAAACATCTCTCTGAAGTCTATAATAAAGAGAATTCAGACTCTACAACTGGATAAGAATCCACAAACGTATCTCTCTGAAGTAGATTGTAAACAAAAATTTGATTTTATAGTACAGTACTTGTACTGTAAACCTTGAAATGTTTGCGGTGGTTTTATTTTCCCAGACCTCTTCACAACAAAAACATAACACCGCAAATATGCGTTTCCATTGTAGTACTATTGAATAAAACTGTACAACAGAATTGTTTCACCTGTGAATTCAAAACACTGCAAAAACTTATTAATAACCCTCCTGCCATGGAAGCACGAAATTAGTAATTTGACCAGTACAGACATGTACATCACTCATCAGTCATAAAGGTACATTACTAGCTTGCAGCCAACGAGAGATGGCCCACCTGTCACCAGTGATGATTTCAGATGATGCTGAGTTCTTTGTAAAATATATCTGTCCCGACAGGGTTTAAGTTAACCACAATAGTCATGCAACCTGCAATTTGCTGGAAAATTTTAAGACTTCGGAAAAATGTGCAGTTTGGCTAACTGAATGAATCCCTTCTAATAGTCTGTTTGACTAATGTCATTAAACTATCACAGCCTTTGAGTTTGAAAGTATCAATCACTACAGTCTACCACAACCTTGGAGTTTGACAGTGTGACAGGCCGAGTGACAGTGTACTATTACATATACTAGGTGTAACAGACCGCTCCGTGAAATACAACCAGCTGCTGCCGTGCAATGTGCCTGCGAAGCTGGTGTGTTACGCCGAACGGCGGTTATACAGGCTATATAGATACAGATACAGACAGCTTTAAGATAGGAAGTTTGACATCTAGTAGTAGTAGTAAAGGTATTACCTGATCAAATATTCAAAATGCTAGTGCTTGCAGATTTGGAAGCATTATGTTGTTAATGTCGACATTCCTGTGACATGTGAAGGCTATTTATGTTGGAATGATGTCCCATAAGTCTGATAAGACCTATTCAGGCCAGGGTGATACAAAGTCCTTGGCAGGTATGTAGGACAATGACATGGAGTACATTACCTTATTGTGTTTCAAACTACATTTTGTACTTCATGACTGGTAAATGCATTAACCCCCCTTCCACTAGAGCCTAGTACTCATGATCAGTAGTAGCTACTACCTGGTTGCGACCGCTTTGCGATTGCTAAGCATGATCCAAACATTTGATAGGTCACTCAACGATAACGAAAAAATCTATTTACGTTTTGTAAATTGTTTTGTTGTCTTTTAAGTTATACTTTACATGGAGCATCATACAGACAATTTGTCAAAGTTTATTTATAATAGCCAGTGTCAGCAAGTCACATAGTATGGTATGTAGGTTTTCCCTACTCTACATTTGCAGGTTCTCCCCACTGTGTCTGCCTCTTTTTGGAAAGAGATACACGTCGGATTTTAATATAATTGTGCAAGACAAACGTTGGATTTAATTGTGCAAGACTAGATATATCATGTCTGCAAGTTGGTGTAAGACTATCAAGTAAATTTTGGTAATGTAACACTGTAAGATGCATACCAACAGCATCTGCTGGAGTTCACATTTGACCCTGAGGCCTGTGGAAACTAGGTCAGCTCATTGATCAGTCCCATGATGAAGTCTAACTTGACTCTAAGGGGCCCAGAAAAGGTAATACAATATGTAAAGCAATCAATACCATCAATCATTAGATTGAAGATGATTACCCAGTCTGCATTGTTGTTTGAAATGGTTACGTTTGAATTTTGCAGTTGGCATTTTGGAGGGTAGCAGAAGGATGTCAGGGGCTGAAAATGAAGGTAAAAGCAATTTTGAAGAAGAAGAAGAAAAGAAGTTTTTGTCTTTTCACAGATTTTAGTTTGCAGTGTTGAATTTCTTGGTTTGTGGGTGTTCATGTTGACTCCATTGTCATGTCTTGACAGTGTGTCCTCCTGCTTTACTATCCTTCAGGCCACAGGAATATAATTCTAACCTGAACTAGTAAGAATATTATGTTTGATTAATAATAATTTAGAGATTTGTTTCTTTTCAACAGGGTATTAGACTTTTAGAGGGTGCATTATTGTTGTTTTTACAGGCTGGTCATATATCTACCTGAACTGTATTGGGTCTGTCACCACTTGCTTGAAAATCCTCTGACAAAATTGTACGACAACCTATGATGAATATGACCACGCCGTATCATTTTTTAGTTGTTACGGCGTTAATTGTTGAGGACAGAACTGTAATAGACCGTCCACCGGCCTCCGTCAAAACATACAAATGCAAAATAAAAACGCAAAAATGTAAAGATTTGACAGACACTCTCTCATTGGTTGAACCACTAATTGGCTAGCATTGGTTGGACTGCAAACTTAAAGTTTGATGGACAGTCAGGATTGGTCTATTACTAAGTATTATGACTATTATGTGATCTCTCTGTATTACTGTAGACTCAACAACTTGTACATGTATGTGCCAGGTATGTAAGGAAAGACTGTTGAAGACAGAACAGTATGACCGTGAAGATTTCTGTATTTATGTAGACTCGTGGGTGGAGCTCCACTATGCCAACAATGGAGACCAGCAGCAGGGGACCAATGGGAACCTGACGTCTCCTCACAACGGGAACATGGAGAAGCTGCTGATCGAGGCGCAGCACGAGTCGCCCAGAAACAGCTCCAGGGGCAGCAGGTCAGGGTCTAAAAAATCTTCTTGCCTTCGTTGCCGACGGTCTTGATGACGACCATTCTGGCATGCTGGTGAAGTAGTGTTAAGTGTCTTTCCCAAGGGCTCAAAATCGGTGACACAGCAGGACTCGACCCCGGGACCGCTTGGTTCTGAGCTGAACATGCTGCAGTTGCGCCACACGACCCCACGTCGTAACTACTTCTTGTTGAATATCCCATATATATTTAATCTATTCTTAGTTTTTAAGGGCTGAACGTTGTGTCCTTGGGAAAGGCACTTTATAGGACTTTCCTCACTCCACCCAGATGTGAAATGGGCACTTGACTTCAGCTGGAGAGGTTATGAAGAGATGAGGTTATTAAGATAAGATGTATTAAGGAGAGGAATGGGCTCCACCTTCCAGTACCGTGCCCTAGACAGCCCTACAGCCTCAAAAAGGCTATGGGACTACCTTTACCTAATAGTATGTGAAACATATTCCCTCCAGAATACAGAAGCTTCAGCTCAGTTGTTTTTATTCTTCCACTATACAGCAGCCCCAGAAGTCCCAACAGCCCACCCCTACCAGCGAATGGTAGTGACCATGAAATGGGGAGTCTGAACGGCTCCAATGGACAAAGTGAGAAGTCCCAGGTATGTAAATTAGCTTTATCAAGCTCCAAAGAATGATATTTGTACCAAGTACTATATATCATCATCATCATTGAGTTCCACTCTATGATAGTTCTGGAAAGAGTTCCACTCTATGATAGTTTGAGGAAAATGCAAATTGTTTAACACATCAATCCTGACGTTGTTGTATGGCTTGAATCATAATTTTCTTTCCGTCTCCAGTCTGAGACAGGCAGTAGCAACAGTGCCAGTCTGCCGCCACTGCCAGAGCGGAACACTGCCGAGTGGATCTGGGACTGGTCATCACGACCCGAGCAAAACCCACCCAAGTAAGGACCCTTTACTCTGTAGTCCACTATAGGCTGCGACCTCCCTGCACGCTGTGACCGTTGAGAAACCAAAGATTTCACAGATCCCTCAACGATTTTCATACATAAAGCACAAATTTTTATACGCATTGTGCGTTTCTTTTCAAATCCTATTTGTATATCTTGCATCATATTCTGATTATGAGATCAAGGGTCACACAAATTTTGGACGCTGTATGGTCGCTATGACTCCTCTGCTCAATACTTGAGAGAGATGGGAGAAAACAGTAAATCAAAGTGTATACTATTGTAATGCAGTAGTCTTGCCGTCTCTATAAATTCACTTCAGCAAACTAATAAGGTCAAAGTCAAGGCAGGAGGTTTCTCCACAAAGTGTTCTTGAGCAAGCAGAGGGTCAGCAGGTTACGTGCCACCCAGCAACAACAAAGTCATGGACTTTAGAACTGTTTTTCTTTGACGTTTGATGGCAGAAGTTAAGCTATTGTCCAGTTTGTTACTCATTTTCAGGTTAAATTTTACCAGTAAACCAACATAACTGTAAGGAGTCCCAAAGCATAAAGCATCAGCATAAAATCAGCTCAATAAACAGTTTCCATCAGCAGATAATTTATTAGTCACCTCAGGCTACAACTCATTCCAGCGATGTCGCACTACTCTGAGGACTTCATCATGTGTCACATAGTAAATTTGTGTTGCCCCCCTCCCCTCTACAGACCCTAAATCTCAAACATCAAGCCACCTAACAATCCCTTTAGTATCCAAAAGGTCATTATGATTGACTGTCTTTGTAGATGTCAAATGTTAGAAATGTCCCATAAAAGGACACCATATTTCTTCAGTGTGAAGATTGGGATGCTTGAGTTTCAGTCTAGCTTGGAGTCTGGTAGTGCTGGTCATATATATATAGTGATATGTTGTGTATAACGAGTAGCTGTAGTTAATAACGGGGCCATCAGGATGCATTGCCACTGCTCACAAGACTGCCATCATGATGGTAACATGCATGTATTCTATCCAAGGTATGTGAAAAGTGAAGAAGCAAACAAAATTTTTTTTCACATGGTTTAACTATGATTGAAACATTTTCAGCTGTAAACCTAGTATTGGGCCAAAATTTGTGTTTTACTTCCAGTCTTACACAGGTCTAACTTCTTTGCAGTTTATTTAAGTAAACTGAGGATACTGTGGATTTCCTCTTCAAAATGCAATTTTTTTCAGAACTACAATTCATGCCGCTGTAATTTAACATGTATTTTTTTTGTGTGTACCTTCCAACCTTGTACTTCTATATTGTATTCCCTAGCTTGTTTCTGTTGCTACTATGTAGCTGTGTGTAAGCTACTCGACTAATTACCTGTTGTGTGCATGTCATTGATATGTGTGTACCAGTGTCATTGATATGTGTGTACCCTGTCACTGATATGTGTGTATTCTATCATTGATATGTGTGTATTGAATGTGTGTATCCTGCAGGGACTGGGAGAAGAAACTGAAGCATCCGAAGCACCGGCTGAGCATGAGGCACACCAAGGCTATGAAGAGGTGGGTAGACCCTGACTCATCTTCTGTATAGTCACAAATACCTATTGGATCATACATAATTAGCCCTTGAGTGCAACTATGGACTGGATAATGGATTAATGACTTAATTATGTACTATGATGTATTTATTTATTTATTTCATTATTTCTTCAACGGTTACTATTTATTTTGATGTATTTTCTATGATTGTATTGATATCGGTTACGTTAAGTTTACGTTAAGTTTATTTTTGTACCATGACTCCTGCCCCTCCGTTTCACTTTGACCTTATTGAAAAGCGGCCATATCATGGCCAAACAAGCACTCGAAGTAAAATAAAGGCTTTGACTTGACTTGACTTGACTACTGGTTTTGAACCAGTCAGGAACCGTGATGAGGGGGGATATAAACTCATTCACATTTAGGACCGCATTCTTCACACTGCAGCAGCGACACCTAGCTGCAGTGTGAAGTAGATTCATCATTCATATGGCTTCCGTCAGTCATCATTGACCATGGTAAAATCCTAATTCATATCAGCCAGTGAAGTAGAATCAGTCAGTATTACCTTGAGGAAAGTGACAGACGGTCTCTGAGGCATCATTGACTGAGGTGCAAACACTTGGTTGTATACAAGGACCTGTTATCCAATGACTGACATGGTTCTTGTTCCACACAGTGATGCTGCTGACTTCCTGACTCTGTACTTCAAGGCTCTTGTGATCAGCCACATAGCTGTACTGGGCATTGGGATTGGCATCGGGTAGGTTGGAAGCTATGTTGTGTTTGTACTAGAGCTGTGTACCGGTACAGTGTACCGATACAGTACCGGGTTCAATTAATTAGGTACAGGTCCAAAATACCTGACCCTGCTGTATTGGTACTGGACCTGACTCAGGGTATGGCCACTTTGACAGATAAAATTACTATGAAATTACCGTGGCAGTGCTTTAATTAGCCACTCTAAAGCACAGAAAACACATTTGCATGGCTGGAGTCAAATTTTCATCTGTGTTTTCATAAAAATAATACCTAACACAATGAAATATTGCAATCCCCAGAGCAATCTTTTTTATGTTGTGTGTAAGGCTTAAATGTTTGTCAAAAATATGAAATATTATGTTTTTACCAGTTCAAACATGCTTTTGTCCTATTGAAAATCTAGCATTTTCCGAAGAAGTAGTTAAGGTACAGGTTCAGGTCCGGACCTGTACCTTAACCCGAGTACCTGTACCTAAATTTTTTTTAGGTACACAGCTCTAGTTTGTACCAATACTTTCAGTGTACTTTTGTCTTGTCCAGATCCCTTATCTATCTACAAGGGCCAATACAGTCATAACGCTATACAAAAAAGAAACTGTAATATCCCTAAATGAGATTTGACGAACGTTAAGTCGTAAAGTAGCCTAGAAATATGCAATGTGATATCTAGAATAGTTCCGTTTAGTTATCACTGTAGATTATATTGGAATAAAGTTAGTGTAGTAATTAGAATTGTGGAATGATACACATAGATTGTTAATTATGATTGTTATCTGTACATTGCCATACATTTTCACCGTTGCAATTGTTGTGCAAATAAATCATTCAATTCAAATAAAGATTTTTGCTAAAAAATATAGCTGTAACCATCAAGTTTTCGATCAGTCCTCAAGTTCAAATGAGCTGTTGCTGATTTAACACTTCTGATCAGGTCACATGACATAGACTTCGGGTCATTTTCAACTTTAGAAGGGTCAGAAAACTTTTGTGTTCCTTTTAATATTTTCCATATTGTTGTCCCCTCCCAGGATCTACCTCGGCCATCGGCACATCGGCTCCAGCACCTTTTGAAGACACCATCATGCAAATCAGAAAACATGCAAGTCCGCCAGATAGCTTGCAAAGGACATTGTACAGCTTTAACTGTTATGTGACATTCAGGTTTGATGACTTTGACATTGACAAAGCCACATTAATGTGTAAAATTTTAGGCCATTCTAACTTCTGTCAAAAGGTGCAGGCATTGTTGTTTTAATTGCATAGCCTACATGAAAATAGAAAGCTTAATATGAGAAGTCCTTTTGCAATTGATCTAGATCAGTACTACAGGAAAGCTAGATGTGAAGAAAATTGTATTTGAGTTACAGTATTCACGTTAAAGCATTCTGAAAATGAAAATATACAGGACTTGTATTTTTGTTTAATTGCTGTTTTAGTATGCTCTGTCAATGATTGTTAGGTGCCGTTTTAAAGGTCTAAGTATCGTTTTTAGGTTACAACATTGTCATGAACAAGGCTTAGTAGAGAATTCTGTTTTCTTTTGTTTGTTTTAACAATGGCTTCTCCCTGAATTCCCATAAAGGGAAATAGAAATGTATGATTCATATATGTTTGAGCCATGTACAACGTAGATATTTCAGCTCATGTCATCTAGATATGTCAGCTCACCCTCAACTTGTCTGTTTTTGATTTGAAGAAAACGAAGCAGTTGTCCATAATATAAAGCTGCTGTGAAAAGGCTGCAAACTTGTCTCACAATTCTCTTCAGATTGTCTCCCAGTTCCATTTTTCCTCGCCCCTGCAAGCTTGTAGTCCACTGGTGGCCCTTGCAGCTTGCTATGTGCTGTAGAGCTTGTGATAACAACTTGATATCGATGTGTTGCTACCTATTCTCTACTTGCAAACCTTCAACATAATGTAACACACTAATGCTTGGACATGATATTTGCCCCCAAAAGAGTCCACTGTACACAATCGGATGGGGGTCACTTTGTGGAGGCACATTGCACAATAGACTGATCCTCACTGTCCATCACAATTAGCAGTTCAACCAATGCGAGCATCATAGCCATTAGCAGTTTGACCAATGAGAGAGTGGCTGCATGAATTTTTATTCTGCACATTTCTATCTTTTGATGTAGGCGGGCTGGGCTATGCGATTGGTCTACAGTGGCACTGACTGTTGCTTCCACTAATCTTGTTAACCATTCCCAGAAAGCAAGTAGCTTGGTAATGTGCCTATTTATAGATTATGTAAATTGGCAGTTTGATTGTAAGAGTAACTTGCACCATGGATAGCCTTGTAGATGTGTTGCATCATGAGAATTTCCTTTTAGCCATTTCTTGTGTTATGCTATGTCTCAGCTATTGTTATGGTGTTACCCATTGATAGTTAATTGTACACTGTAATGAAACAAGACTGACTAGTCACAGGAAATACTAGTAGACTAAACTTACAGTTGTAAGTGCCAAGTGGTACCTTGCTGTTCAAACAAAACAAATTGTAGCGCAAACCTTCATTTGGACAAGGCTTGACCTCCAAAGACACAAATGTACTTTTGATAACCCCAGAGAGAAATTGGTTATTGTTCACATGGTTAACATTTGAGAGGGAAAAAAGTTGAGGATTTGTACTTGACTGTTTCGAGAGGGAAAGGTGAAAAGTTGGGTGTAAATAAAAGTCTAACAGTGGTAAGTATTTTCATTCATGATCAAATAGATGAAAATGTGAACTTTGCATGGCTATGGTGATGCATTTTTCTACAGGTTGAATCATATAAACCAAAGGAGAAAACAGACATTATGCTTCTCAGAACACAAGTTTAAAAACCCAATATGGACAGCTGATTTGCAGTTCATTTTTGATATAGAAACTTGGAAGGCCAAACACACGTACAAGAATCTGAGCTTAAAGAGACATTCAAGTTCAAAGACATTTTATTCCACCAAACGGTAAAGCCTCTGTGTGTGTGTAACTGAATACAGATAATACATGTACCTTTTGGCATTCCATTGCACTTGCATTTCATACCAAGCAAAAGTCACATTTTTGTGTTTAAAGAAATGGTAGTTGTTAGCAAAAAGGAGATTGGTAGGAGGGGATAGACAGATGGGCTGGAAAAGTGGTATTTGTACATATCCAGTTTATGAAATTTAAAGTACAGTGAGTCGGTAGTAAGATGTGGAGACAAAGACACAAAGTGAATGCAGTGATGGGGAAACAAGACATTTGTGGTCAAGTAAATCTTGCTTTACAAATAATTAACGTTTAATAATCCGTGATGCAAAGCAAAGGAACTTTGACTTGTAATTGTGAGCCATGAACACTTGCATTTTCACTCCTGTTGTGTCATGAGTCAGTGTGCAACATGTTCAGGTCTCACAGTGTGGTCTAGATGCACCCTTCTGTTTTTCTTTGTTGTTGTTGTCATTACATGTATTGACAAACAGTGTGGTGAGAATAAACGTGATAAAACATCTGGAAACTTGCATGATGTGTTGCTGTTTTGTATGTCAGTGTGTTGATGATTTCAGCTTGAGAGCATGTGTGTACTGTGTAAGTCATTTTTCTGTTGCCTTGTACAGTCTGTGCAACGCAAATGCTGCTGTCTGAGGCTGTAATGGCAAGTAGAAGAAAAACACTTGATCTAGATATAATTTAACTATTTATTTATGGGAACTTAATATATTTCTTCTGTCATAAAAGATCATGGAAGACCATATTTCTGACTTTTTAGAAGTCCAAGCTCACAAGGTTGTAGCATGCGCTGTCCAGCAGTTAGCGACCCTGACCAAGAGGTTGGGAGTTCCAATCCTGGCTGTTGATGCCCACTCGGCATACACGTTACTGGAAAGGCCCGTGGTCCTTAGGGAAGGGCGTTAAGCCGTGATCCACTGTTCATTGTACATGTGGAAAAGAGCTAGGGGAATTTCCGTGATACAATGAACCTTTTCTCTGTGTCACAAGCTCTTCAGTGAGCTAAACCGGTTCAGGATCACTTTCACTAGGTCAGTATATGTCCATCTGATTTTGTTGACTGTGCTGTCCTTGTCCAATATGTGACAGTCCAAGTTCTGCCAGTATCATCTCAGCCTCCATGTTGTTTTGTAAGGAAAGTACATATTCCTACTGTGACAACTGTGATGATCATACTGACTTTTTGATGATGCATCCAAGGTCAGTATACATACACTGTATATCTGATGCTGCTGATTGTGCTGGCCATGTGTAATACGTGACAGCCCAAGTTTTGACATGATCATCTCAGCCTGCATGCTGTCTTATAAGGAAAGTACATATTTCTGTTGTCATAAAAGAATATACAATCATGTACAATGTATTTCTGACTTTTCACAAGTCCAAGGTCAGTATACATCCATCTGATGCTGCTGATTGTGCTGGCCACATGTGATATATGACAGCCCAAGTTCTGACAGTATCATCTCAGCCTGCATTAATAATATATTGTGTCCTATAAGGAAAAAGTACAATATATATCTGCTGTGAAGGATCATACAAAAAGTCATGTACTTCTGACTATCTTGTCCGAGGTCAGTATACATCCATCTGATTGTGCTGTCCATGTGTGATATGTGACAGCCCGAGTTCTGCCAGTATCATCTCAGCCTGCATGCCGTATTCCTCCTGCGGTCGCTCGGGGAAAGACGTGTGCATGGCGTTCACCCCTCCGAACAGCGCCGCCCCCTGCATGGAACATTCCATCAGCGTCACGGCGACCACCGCGTCCTGAACTCCGACCTCCTGGTGCATCATGACACGAGCGTGCGCCTGCGCCAGTCTCACCAGACTCTCCAAGAGACGGATGGTGGTACGGGCCGAGTTCATCTGGTCGGCCTGGCGCTGGCGTTGGTAGTACCTGCATGCAGAGGAAATAGATTTTAAACACAACGCAAAATTAAAACCATGCGAACTTGAATGCATTTACAGACTATAAATGCATTTAAGTTCACATGGTTTTGATTTCGAGGTAGGGAGAAGATGGAGTGCTTGTGGTAGTTTTAAGTTCGTGTTTGAGACAATAGTTGTAACAGTGGGGGTTCAAGCGCCTCCAACTGACCAGTCTAACTGGTCGCGACCTTGCGTGCCTGTGATCTGGGCTGCCGGTTTCGGCGTGAGTTCGAATCTCGGTTGGGATCACTTGTTTCTGCTCGCTCCTTTGATTTGTTTCACTGGTTCCCACACCGGGAATCGAACCCGGGCCTTGGCGGTGAGAGCGCCAAATCCTAACCACTAGACCATATACCACTGCGAACATTTCTGCATTTTTACAGTACCGAAATTGCCATAATTCTTCGAGACCTCAATAACCACCCACATATGAAAATTCATAGAAATCCATGAAAAGGATCTTGAGTTATAGGTGAATAGGTATATAAGTAACACAAATACACAACCCAAAAAGTACCCTTGTCAGAGGTGAACGTCCTTCCTAGTGGTGAAAAAAAAGGCAAAAACTTTGGAATCCGTGAATAGTTTCATCAGACTGGTAAATCAATGGATAAAAAGTTCCCTACACACAACCAGTACATAATCAGTGCAAAGTAACACCAGTCAGTATTGCCCTGAGGAAGGCGACAGACTGCCACTATAACATTGGCAGAGGTGATTACATGTACTCGGGTTGTGCGGATGGATGACAAAAGCCCTAGTCATACTGACGGACAAGCACCACTGGTTGTGTGTAAAAACACTTTCTAAACATTTGTAGACTGTTCTGTAAAAATGTTCCTTTGTGCTTCAGAAAAGACCAGTGAAGTCTTCAATTACTGAAAGCCCTTACTTTTTAAGGACCAGGATGGATTCCTCGGTCATCTGTGGCCTGAGAGTTTTGATGAGTCGGAAGTACAGCTGCATGGTTGCCATGGACCAGAGTTCACTGTTCTCTGTCCCCTCCTCCTCATCCCGAGTGGAATCTCCCAGCCCCTTCCCATCCAGGATGTACGAGGACACCATGCGGTCCCAGCCGTCATTGCAGGTGTCAAGGAGCACAAGAACAAGATCAAATCTGCAACATAAAACACCAAATGCATTACAAAGAGTAAGCTATAATGGTGGCAACTGCAAATGTCCCAATATTCTATCACCTTCTAGTCTGTGTAATGCAGACTCCGCGGACTGACCGGTTACGGGGCAGCTGCTATAAGCTCGATTAAATCAGGCTAATCACCTTCGTGGTAGGGAGAAACAGGAGTGTTCAGAACAAGAAATTTTGCGGTGATGAGGTTACTGCAAAAAAACGTGAACTTTAAACCACCACAAACTAAGATGCACTGATAGCCTATATCTTCACTTTTTGCAATTGTCCATTGCAAATTCATCTCTTCCACACTATCTATTCCCTAATTCTTTCTCCAGCCCTGTCAAGCTCTAAATTTTTCTCTGTCCAGTCTCATCAGTTTTGCCAAGCACTTCTTCTTTTTCTTCTTCTCGTGTCACCGCTTCTGCCTGCTACACGCTCCCCCTCCAATATTCCGCTACTGCAATTCCTCTTGGGGTCAGGGCTTCAAGGTCCTCTCTGGTGCAAGGCTCAGGCAGGAGGGGACAGACGAGGAGGTGTTCCATGGTCTGCTCCTGCCCGCAGTCACATGCCATCTGTCCATCTGGACTGAGACCCCACTTGTTCATAAGGGTCTTGCACCTTCCTGTGCCTGTTCTGAGGCGGTTGAGACATATCCAGGTTGGCCATGACCAAGCACTGAAGGCATGAGTAATCTACATTATCTATGGGGAATTTGTATTACTAGTACCCTGAGGAAGGTGGCATACTGACACCAAAATGTTGGTTAGGTAATTTTAAGTACATGTAACTCCTTGATTGCATATAAAGAACTTTGTTATCCATGATGTCTTTTATCATTCAGCAATTACATCTGACGCACTAACTTACCTGCTGAGCAGAGGACTTGCAATGGCCACGTTCACACTGATGGATTCTGCTGGGTCGTATTTCCCCTTGGGGTTACAGGCTGCCAGGATGGTACTTCTGGTGTTCAGCTTGCAGACCAGGCCCGCCTTGGCCACACTGATGGTCTGCTGCTCCATGGCTTCGTGGATGGACGCACGGTCGTGTTCTCTGATACTGTTGAACTCGTCGATTGCACACAAACCTGGCAAAGGTGGTCTTGTAGTTTGTATTTGTATTAATTTTTGTATTTATTGAAAATGAAAGACAGGTCATTACACTGGGTCAGCCTGGGCAGCTTTCGCTGGTAACGGCTGACCCACAAATACAGACGAACATACAGTAAGATCCTTACACACATACTGTGACATACATATAGTTAATGCGATACAATACAACGCATAAAACAATATAAAAATTTAGGGTTGTTGACTTGGTTCAAATCCCTAGTACTCACTGGCCCCAATGTTGTGCACACATATTTCCTCACTCGACTGAAATGAAGTGAAAATGAGTACACAGCTATCATTTCAGATGGGACATAAAGCCGGAGGCCCTGCGTTTGAGAAAACCACACCATGAATATTGAAAAGAGAAGGGGTCCTTCTTAGTGGGATTGGAACATCACCTTACAGTCCAGTCTTATGCAATTTGCATTTCCTGTACAAAAATGGTGTGTTATGCCTAAAGGCTGATTGCCAGTTATGATAAACAAACAAACAAACAAACAAACAAACAAACAAACAAACAAACCTCCGTCTGCGAGAACCAACGCCCCAGCTTCCAACTGCCACTCTCCGGAGTCCCGCACCGCTGCCACGGTCAGTCCCGCGCTGGTTGACCCTATTCCCGTGGTGAGTACCGAACGTGGCGTGATCTTCGCAGCGTACTTCAGGAATTGGGACTTCCCGGTGCCAGGATCGCCCACGAGTAGGAGGTGAGATTCGCCACGGACTTTTGTACCGGAGTCGTCGACTTGTTGGACGCCTCCAGCCATTACAAGCGCTACTGCCAGTTTTACCACGTACAAACCAAAAACCTGTCATGCAAAAATAAAAAAAGTAAAGAAACAATGAGCAACAGAAGAATATCATAACCCAGCAATTATTTCACCCCAAAGAGAGTGAAGTATAATTGTTTTTGGTTTGTATGTCTGTCTGTCTGTGTATATGTGTGTGTCTCAGACAGACCTACAGTGTATGTGAAGGGGTGAAGTCATATTGTGAGTGTTTTCACATTTTTTTAAATTACAAAATCTATCTGCAAAAAGAAATATTTTCTATTTATGCAGAAATACATAAAGCAATTTTTTTCATTCAACAAATTGAATGTAATCCTTCTTTGACTCAGAGTTTTCAAATTTTTTAGCCAAATTACGAAAGTTTTCAAATCACCTGTGGACATAGGGATGCCAGGATGATGTTCCTCCCCTGCAGTGGTGCATCATGGTATTTTTCCCAGAAGTCCGTGAACTGCTGCCGTACCTCCTCAGTGATGCTCAGGTGATTACTCCGGTCGTTATTCACCTGCAGGTGAACATCCAAAGTTAGCATGATCATAGAACCTGACTTTAATTTGTTTAAGTTGTACCTTCAAGCTTGTGTCACAGTCACCAGGAAAATGGCTTCCCCCAGAAGTCTGCAAGACATTTTCAGCAGCAATAAAGCCATAAGTGTCCTCCTGATCACTGCACAATTATTAGGGATCAGCTGATGTTTGCAAATCACCGAGTTCTGGCAAATGTAACGGTAGATTTTCAGGCCAAAAATATGATCCATTCTCTGGTAATTTTGAAACCCGATCAACAAATTCATCAGGTTGGTACAAAATTTAAAGCACTGGGTAACAATTGAAAGTTCCTTGTACACAACAGAGCTGTGTGCCTAAACAAATTTTAGGTACAGGTACAGGTACACAGGTTTAGGTACAGGTCCGAACCTGAACCTGTACATGTACCTAAACTACTTGTTTGGAAAATGGTAGATTTTCAATAAGGACAAAAGCATGTTTGAACTGGTAACAACATAATATTTAATTGTGCTAGGTACTATTTTTAATTTATGAAAACAGAGATGAAAACTTGACTCCAGCCTTGCAAATGTGTTTTATGTGCTGGAGGTAATTTCATAGTAATTTCATCTGTCAAAGTGGTCATCCCCTGAGTCAGGCCTGACCTGATTAGTACCAGTCCAGTACTGGTCCACCAGGGTTTTAGGTATTTTGGACCTGTACCTAATTGATTGTACCCGGTACTGTACTGTACCGGTACACAGCTCTAGTACACAACCAGTACATACTTGTAATGATCTGAAAATGTTTTGGTGACTGTCTGTCCCCTTTCTCAGGACAATGCTACATGTAACTGGTTCTACTTTACAATGTGTCACTGCTGCAGTGTGATTTAGAACTCGAATGCGGTCCAAAACATGACTGAGCTTATGAGGAAGGTGACAGACAGTCACCAAAACGGATGATTACAATCATGTATGTACTGGTTGTATGAGGAGTACTTTGTTATCCTCTTCAGTTTGACATGTAAGGCACAGTCTTCACGTGACTTCTCACCTGGAGATGGTTGGCTTTAAGAACCATCTGTATTTCTGGGCGCTGGTCTGCATAGAGAGACTTCCAGCGCTGTAGTACCACGGCTGTGATAGTGATGTCATCACCTGTTGGACATGGCAGAACACACAAATACTGTGGTCAGTCACACTCACTATTCGGGTTGTCATCATTCTGTTGTTCCCTGTCTCACAAGGATATTGAAGTAATAACAAGACATAGTACATGTTACTTTTCCATACGGTGCTAGGTAATACCTAGCAGTGGTGCAGTTTTGGTGCAGTGTACTCTCTGAGCAGAGGAGTGGGTCCGGCTGGTTATTCACATGTTTTTAGGTGTTTTGTAAGGCTTTCTATTTTGTTCCCTTTCCGTTATGTCTCAACCCGTGTGTTGGACAAAAATGCCGAAACTGAACACTTTAAAAACCAACCGGACCCACACATCTGCTTGAATTGTAGTGAGACTGCCCCATTTGTTTATTTATGTACCCCATCTGTTTATTTATGCTTCTAGGCAAGGCCTTCTGCTGGCCTGTTTCGGGAACCCTGTCACATGCCCCATTATTGAATGTAATGGATTTACAATTATCCTTACTAATTATGCAGATTAGCCCCTGTTTTCTATAATTAGACATCGATTGTGCAAAGCACCATCTGAGCTCTCTACATACAAAACTTCACGACAATCTCTTCACCCCTTCTCAAGTAATACGTGTCCGAATGTCAAAACAAAAACACCCACTGCAGTTCTGAACAAGCCGCTAGGGGGCCCAAACTTACAGAACTTACTTCTTGTGGCATGAACTATCTACCACACAAATATCATGACCATAGCACTTTCAGAAAATATGCCAGTAAATTTTGAAGCTCCGCTGCAGTACCTTAGGTACTCGCTAGAAGGCCCATCATCGAACTTGACCTTTCTTTCCGTAAACCCTACCCATCCACTAAATATCATACAGATCCATCAACAGCTTCTCGAGTTATGTTGTCCACAAGAAAATACACATCCACACAAAGCCCGCTGCAGTACCGACGGAAAATGCCAAGAAAACCATTTTTGAACTTGACCTCCGTTTCTACAACATCTACACACCTGCAAAAAATCATGAAGATCCATCAACGTTTCCGTCACTTTTTTTGCCTACATACAAACGCACGAAAATTAAAAGTCCGCTGCAGTACTGTTGAAAAACGCATGGTGAACCATTTTTGAACTTGACCTTCCTTTGCACAACCACTACACACCTACCAAAAATCATAAAGATTCATCAAAGGTTTCTTGAGTTATGCTCTTGACATACATACAGACCCACCAAACAGCTGGCTCAACCGAAAACATAATCTACCCCGAGTACTATAGTACTCGGCGAAGATAATCAGGAAAAAAAGTCAGGATCATTATATTCAATCAAGGTACATGAAGTGCATGATAATTAGATATACAAGGGGTACAGCTCAAACATTACACAGAGCTAGGTTCTAACCCAGGATCTACATGTCATACATCATTTGAAGGAATCTTGTTACTTATACATTACTTTTTCTGTCATTTATTATCAATTATCATGAAGGAACTTTTAAAATATTGACAGACACAGTTGGAATTTCATCAGGAGGTGAGCAATGGGTTTGCCTGAAGGATGGAAAGAATCTAGGGCTGGGCAGAACCCTACATGATTTCTTTCTTCAGAGTTCACCTCAGAACCAGACCTAATAGCCTGGAAGCACCCTTGAGGAGGCCCCAGAAGAAAGTGGGAGGACCATGAGTCTTCAACAGTCAGAGAGCTAGCTATAGGGTCATCAGAGCCAACTGGAGGTCATATGCCGAAAATGGAACATCCAGGAGAGAGATGTCTACAGCTGTCAAGCGCCAGCAGTTGATGCCCGTGGGTGATTGATTAATTGATTGATTGATTGATTGATTGACAGGTATCTTTCTTACCTGGTTTACAACAGTCGACCAGATCATCCTCCAGAACTACAGCCATGGAGCGGGGGATGGTACCAACTGCCAGCCTCTCCACCTGAGATGGGGAGGAGGAGAATCCAAACTGAAGATTTATGGCTGCAGAGAATATTTCTGATAAAACTTGGGGGAAATTCCATTAAGACATCACGTTTGAAAATAGATGCATTTTGTATACGGTCAACCTGTACAAGTGACCACCTGTATATAAGAAGCACCTCAGACTACATACAGTATAAGAACCACCTGTGCAATTGTGACCACTCTTTGGTGTTCCCCTAGATCATTTTCTCATGGACCCGAGCATTAAAAATCTTGTCTATCGTGAACACCTGTCCACAAAGTCCTGATTTTTCATGGTCCACTGAATGGGTCTTAATTCTTGGGTTTGACTGTACCCTTAAGACTTAATGTCCCCTGAGTGGGTCTTAATTCTTGGGTTTCACTTAATGTGTTCAAGACATCTTGTGCCACGTCCTACCTGCTCCTGCACCTTGAGTTCCTGGTAGTCCCTGCAGCTAGAGGGCGCTGCTGAGCTGTCTGTGAGGCACAGCAGACGGGTGGAGTCACAGCCCTCTGGGTTGGGACAGCTCGCAGGTTTGCTGCCTGTATGGAGACAAACACAGAGAAACTGATGTTCATGACAGGTCACTTCACCTAAACACTCAACTCACTCAAATTTCTGAAACTTGCCTTTTGTTGTACATCATCATCATTGGTCATCATCATCATTGGTCGACTGTGGAACAGGCCACTGTGAGTATCCTTGTTGGCCAGTGAATAATCTACTTTGGTATGTAATTTGTAAAACTATAGTACTGTTGTAGACTTCAATTTTGCAATACTATTAGAAAAGCTCCATGGTAATTATTTCCTTTGCCAGGATGTTATATTTTCAGTTTGGCTATGGTGGAGTGTAAACAGCATGACTCAAGAACTATTGATGGATGTTCATGATTTTTTATAGGTTGGTACATGTATGTATTTAGGAGACGAAGGTCATGTTCCAGAATGGGCCTCCTGGAGGCTTCCTACAGTACGGCAGTGGATCTTGTGTGTGTGTATGTCTGTTTGTTTGTTAGCAGCATAACTCGAGAAGCTGTGGATGGGTTGTCATGATAGTTGGTAAGTGGGTAGGGGTGGGCAAAACAAAGGTGAAGTTTGATCATGGGCCTTATCTACATTCTAGTGCCTATCTCCGGTACTAGTACGTTGTAAGTGTTAACTGTATTATTTAGTACTGTTGTGAGTGTTACCTTTATAGTACTGTTGTGTTACCTGTATAGCACTGTAAGTTGTAAGTGTTACCTGTATACTACCATTGTGTTACCTGACAGTGTATAGTACTGTTGTGTTACCTGTATAGTACTGTTGTAAGTGTTACCTGTATAGTACTGTTGTAAGTCTGCCCTAACAGTGAAGACGTGGTGACACTTGCTGCACTGGTAATCACGCTCGTCCTCTAACACTCGCACCGGAGAGGTACGAATTACTGTCCCTGGGGTAAAAAAGGAATCACTGTTAAAATCATTTGAAGTATTGGATACTCTAGATGCCAGACTCTAGCAGGGCCTGCAGAGAATTTGTTTCGCAGCCCAGACAGTTAACCTGCCCTCCTACATTTAATCTAAGTGCTTGACTGTCACAGTATTAATCACAGTTACCTTATACAGACAGGAGACTGCCGATGTCAGGGTTGTACAGCTCTGGAGACACCAGCAGACCTGAGATAGTTAAACACAGTTACCTTGTACAGACAGGAGACTGCCGATGTCTGTAGTCTGTGGCAGGGTTGTACGGTACAGCTCTGGACACACTGGCAGGCCTGAGATACGGGCATGGATGTGGGGCTTCAACACCATATCATCTGGAGGAAACAGAGTTAATATAGTTCAATGATATCACTGTGCACAAGTCTGTGCTCAAACCTCTAATTGGAAACACTCAAAAGTTAAAATCCTTCACACACCTTTCAAATGCTGAGTGTTGAGTGGAGAATGCAGTCTAGTGTACCTGTTCATTTTTAAAGTGTTTTGTATGACCTGGCCAGGGTTTGAACCCCCATCCTTCCTAATAAATACTCTGCCTAGGCAGCTCATAGAAGTACATGTATTTCGTTCTCTAATTTTTGTCCTTGAAAAGCATTTTGGTATTTATATAATTTAGAATTGAACAAATACATAACGTTACCTACTAATTCTAAGAGGGTCTGAAATTTTCTCCCTTAACCTTAACTGTTTTTTCTACACCTCAGTTTGACTGAATTGCAACAAATACTTCACCCCAAGGAAGTGAAGAATTGTTTTTGTTCTGTCTGTGTGTGTTTCTGTTGTATGTGAAGGGGTGAAGTCCGCTATCTCTAATTGCGGTCTTTCTAAAAGATTCACCAATGAGGACCTTGTGTGGCATCGTGCGGTATAAAAAACTATTAATAATAAAGGTTAGTGTGTTTGGCCCAAGTGCAAAAGGTTCAGGGTCTGAACTCCTGACAATGTGACATGGCCCAGGAGTATGTTGTGCTCTTGGAAAAGGCATTTTACATGAATTTCCTCACTTCACTTAGGTGAAAATGATTACCTTAAGCTTTGGGTAGGGATGTCCCTGGGACATTAAATGGAGGTCCTGTGTTTGAGGACAGCCACACCTCAAGCACATCAAAGAACCAATCACTAAGGAGAGGTGACAGTCGGGGGGCTTAGTGGCGAGATTTTTTTGTCTGCCTCCCTTCCAGTACTATGGATGGCAAAATATGGATTCATATCCTAAAAAGTACAAAATATTTCTTCAAATCTAGAAGCCTACATGGTGTGACCTATTACATATGCTGACTCATTATGCGAATTATATTCTCAAGTACCAAACGTTCCCATGCGACCACTTATAGCCCATGCATCCACCACGCTTGCACTATGCTGTTACGACACAAGACTACATGATGTAGATTTCCACTGTTAGGCCACGATATGATTTCTTGGTTCCCAGCTTTTAGCAGGAAAATTATGGATGGAGCAGGCGATGTGGAAATGAAATGAAAACTGTGATAGACTCTATCATAGAGCCAGAGAATCCTTGTCCAAGACCTATATCAGTTATGTTGTTTCAAACTTAAACCTAAGTATGTTGACTTCTGTGGTGGTATTTGGGACTATCACCGGGTGCTTGTTTCTTTCTATTTTTTTTCTTCTCCTGCCCACTTCATTATTTTCCAACAAAAATACAAGAACCAATGAAATGAATTGGTACGACCTTTTACACAATGAGTAATGGAAAAAAACCTGTAACAACTTTCCCAGCCACCCTAGCAGCACTTGTAGCACATGCGTCCACCACGAATGTACCACGCACTGACACACCAGTAGATTTCCACTGTTGTCATTGCCAAACCAATCAGAGAATGACACAGCGTCAATCCTCTGGTCAGCAGAGTGCAAACTGTTCGTAACCGTTTCATCTGAGAACCATTCTACCAGAAGACACGGTTGTGACCAGACTTGCCTCACGTTTTTCTTGAGAGTCTTATCCGTCGCACTTCGAACCTGAACTTAATGGGCGCTATGGGTAGTCAACTTGCAAAGGTAAGAAGAAGCCACTTAAAGTTTCTTGTCTTTTGTATACTACTAGTACCATGTACATGTACATGTACATTTGTAGTACTACTATAGTACGGTAGTACCATTTACCAAAAGGTAAAAGAAATGTGTGGAAGATTTACTGACCTCTTTTGTTGCATTTCATCTCTTTTCTATGCGTTGCTTTGGGCGTACAATGTACATGTTTATAAAGATTATGCAATGTAAAAAGTAATGACTGAGCTAGAACGTTATTCTATCTTACAGCACTTTTCACCATTAGTTCTTGCGAACTTAGCATTGATAAACCAGTTACTATTCTGTGTAAGTGTGACTTCCATGGTCGAGTCTGTCTCATAATGTACGTAGTACATGTACATGTCACTAGTGAGTACGCATCTCATATGGGTATTTCCAAGACAGCAACTGATGTACTGTTACCTATCTATTCATACAGACTGCAGGCAAGGCAGCGGTACCGGTAAGTCCTTTTTGTTTATACATTGTGTATGAGTGTGTAAAGCATTGGAGAGCTTTACCCAGTTGTAAGTTGCCCTGACAGTGTTGTGACCCAAGTAAAATATGGGAGTATCTAAATGATCAAATGTGAAGTGGGAAGCTTGTGGCTGCATGTTCCATTAATGCTACAGATTAAGTCACATTTGACATGTATAATGTCCTGTTTGGTCTAGTACAGTAGTATGGCAGTCTATCAAAATGATAGTCAAGTCAAGTCAAAGGTTATACACAACAATTGTAACGGCTACAATGTAAGGCAAAATACTACTGGCTACTTAAAGTATAGTTTGAGTTTACGTAGTCAGATGAACAATTTTCTCCTGTTTTATTTTCCTTCCCAGCTCTTTGGAGCATCTGCGGTCGGTCTGGCCAGCATGCCGGGCCTGCCTAAGCCTGACAAGGCCTTCGGGCCGAAGGTCTGTGCCTTCAGCTCAGCTGATGAAGCCAGGTTAGTAATCATCACAACGCTTCAAACAAGCAGAAAAAGCATACTAGTATACAGTCAAACCTGCATTGGCGACCATCTCGACATTTTGACCACTTTCTGGTCCCGTCTTTTACATTGATTTCTTTTTCCCCTTAAAATTCAAGTGAAATGACCAAAGAACTAAGAATCCAGTTATGATCACCTTGAGTGGTGACCATAGATAAGTGCCCATCATATAAACTGTTCACAATGTCATTAATAACTAGAGTATCAGGGGTTAAGAAGTTCAATATATCCCAGGGGATCGAGCCTCTGGACACACCTAGGTCCCTGGCAACTTATTAAGCCACTTGACAGAGCTTCATTCCGTCACAATGTTAGAGTCCTGGTCAGAACACAAAGTGATGCCAGCACCAGAGATGCTTTATTACTTCCTAGTTGCTATCGATCATGAAATCTATGACCATTGAGTGACATGTTTGTTGTCTGTTTTTTGCAGCATCAACCCTGGCTACAAGGTGTACAAAACAAAGTGTTCTCAGTGTCACACAGTGTAGCCTGGCAAACAGGTAACTTTAGATTCCACAACTTAATTTCTGTCATACTTAGTCATTTTTTTACGAGTAGGGGGATTAAAGTCAAAATTTCCCACAGTGCGATCATCATGATTATCTAGTCACTGTAATTCTCATGGGAATTTCTAGCCTGTTATATAATTAAATATTAGATTAGATATCAGTATGGTCTCATTCATGCGTGTGAAACACAGCAATACATGTACATGCTATTTCCTGACAAATTTTGAATTTCTATGTCTAACATCATGTAGTGGAAAATTCTTCCTAATGATGGTCTTTATCAATTTCGTCTCAAGAAAATCTGCTAAGTTGCAAATTGCAGTTATGGGATCATTGGTTAGAAAACACACACTAACGTATCGATGTTGCATGAAAGCTATACAGAAAGAAATAACATAGATTCTCCATGAATATAGTGTGAGGGATTGCATTAATTTTTTCTGAAGGTACCGCTCCACCTTACTATGCCTTTTGTCTCTACTCTCTACAGCGAGTCGGGAACATCAGTATGCTGCCACCACGACACCCGGCACCGATGATGTCCACCTTAAACTGGAAACTGAGCAGGCATATATGAAGAACATTATTGTGTTCTACAGTAAAAGTTGACACAATAAAATCTGTTCAGAATTCCTTTCAAAACATACCTGTTGCGTTGCCTTCTTTTCTGTCGAGAAAGTAGCTTTGTTAAATCATAATTAACTGCCATGAACAGCTTAAATAGTTTGCTACTCATATACTAAATCACGGGTTCATCTAAATCAGGAAAGAGGGGCGCTGTACCCTCTTGTTTCAGCCCAGTGCCTCCTTGTCAAATTCAGATTTAAGCTTAATATCCAGCATACAGCCTTCACTCAGCAATCGATTATTTCATAAATACATAGAATTCGCGCCCTCGCCTATGTGTGCTCCCCCTTATTCAATTTTTCTAGAAAAACCCCTGTAAATAATACTAACTTTATGAAACATATAGAGCACAGTTCAGATTGAGAATACATATTTCAGAGACAGTAAAATCTGACGAATATTCCAGCCATCCTTTAGGTGTAACCTCCATTAGTACATGATGTAGTTGTTGGAGTGGAACATGTTAATACAGTTTTATGATTAAATAAGAGTTCCGCGACCTCATACCTTCACCAAATAATGTTAACCTTAATCAATAAGTAGTGTATTTTAAAGGTTTTTATTGATTATGCGCATATGGTCCTCATCTGCATAAGCCATCCAAGAAATCAGAGAACCAATAAACTGAATTGGCCTCATGATAACTGTAAAAACTGTTACAGTAACAACTTTCCCAGCCACCTTAGCAGCACTTGTAGCCCATGCATCCACCACGAATGTACCAGTAGATTTCCACTACTAGTACTGTTGTCATTACCCTGGACAGACACAGGGTGTACTTAATCATTTCATCTCTTCTACCAATTCTCCAATCAGATGTTGCGGTTGGGGGGTGCTAGCATACCGTAGTGGCCGAGGTTTTTCTAGTCTGCACCCCTTCACTCTAAAAAATCATGGCCACTATACTATTAGCCCCGACAGTAACCTCTACTTGGTGAGGGGGGGGGGGGGGGGGGGGGGGGGGGGGGGCAGACTCAAAAAATTTACTAGCCGCCCACCACCTCCCATCTGCTTGAAGAATATGGGTCCTTCCCAGTGTTAGTGGATCAAACCTTACAGGATAGAAGTATAAAATTGTTATCATAGGCTTCAGAATCTTCAGAAAGATGAAGGCGATAACCTCAACAGAAAGCAGAAGACTACGCAAAAGGGTTTTCTGATGTATATTTGTATTTTTTTCTAGTCTGTCTGTGTGTGTTTCTGTCTTATGTGGTGGGGTGAAGTCTGCTGTCTCTGATTGATTTCTTTCAATTGACCAGCGAAACCAATAATTGATAAATGAATAAAAAAACAATTATGACCCTGACCTTTTTGTGTGTGGTCCTGGTACACGGTCCTGGCAGCACGGACTAGCGCCGCATCAAACTGAGGCAGTACCTCCCGCGGATGGTGCAGTAACGCATCGCTGACCGTCATGTCTGTCGTGTCAAACAGTGTCATGGCGTTCACGACCACCGCGTGGTGAGCGTTGTCATCTTCCTCTAAAAGAACCTCTACGAGGTCGTCCTTGTGCTGGTTTAAAACAAACCTCTCCAGCTTCAAGGTCAGGTTCTCCTTGTCCTGGGTGTTGGGGGCTGCTGGGATATCATGTTGGCTTGACATTTTCTGGAATACATCAGTAATAAGCGAACTGCAAACATAAAACCACTGGGAACATAATTTTCTCTTTTTAGTTTTACAGTCATTTTTACCTTTTACATGTACAATCATAATTTCTAGTGATGCTGAAGAAGTGTGATGGATGTCACTCGAAACGTCCGAAGAAGGTCTCCGAATTCTATCCAGTTGTAGAGTTTGAATAATTTGTCTTTATACAGTACATACATGCAAGGAGGTTAAAATATTTTAACCTCCTTGACATGTATACAGACCTTTTCCTGTTTACTCAAGGTACAGTACAGTACCTCCTAACCTAGCCGCGGAGACTCTAGTGGAAAGACGTATTTACTTGTATATTATACAGTGTCTGTTAGAAGACACTGTATAATAGTAAATACGTCTTCCCACTAGAGTCACCGCGGCTACTCCTAACCCAACCCCCCTCCCCAGATCCCAGTAAAACTACACACCAAATTTTAACCTCCTTGCCTTAACAACACACACAGCCAAAGTACGCCTACCTTTCAACTATAGGACCACAGCCTACTTCCCAATTAGCATATAAACATATTGATACTCAATTTAGGTTTAGGATGGACCGAAATGTGCCTTTACGTCTGGAGCTCCGTTTTGCTTTCTTGTTTCCCGCGCCAATGACGTCACTAAGGCGCTACCATATTGATTTTGGGATCCCTTTATCCTTACAGTGTTAAAATTTGCAGTATTTGAGTATCATCCACTATTTTTGAAATATTGAATTATGTCATTATTTTTAATATATAGAATGAATTTTATTTTTATTTTCTTTCTTTTTCTATAATTTATATCAACATTTACCCCTATCTCAGATTGTTAGAGTCAGTCGAAATCTCGCGTTATTTGTGACGTCATTCGCGAGAAAACATTGGCAGTTACGAACCAATATGGCGGCGGAATTTCGAATTTTGAAAGTTTCAAATCGTAAACATTGATGTTCTCGAGGACTTATATATTTGCGTGAGTAATAGGTAGGTACATAACGTTAAGAACAAGTCCTAGCTACCACCAATGAAAGTTGAGAAGTTGCCTTTTTCGACATAACTTGCAGAAATAAGTGTCTTAGGTTGCGTTCTTGTTGGGAATTTAGGGGGGGGGGCAGGTGGTAAACAAAAGATGGCCTGGAAAAAATATTTTAGCCAAGATTCTAGAAATGACTTTTGACTAAAATTTTGCTTTCTTCAACGCTTCAATATAATGGTAACTGTGTTGCACAGATTTTCTTGTTTGAAGAGGGAGTCGGAAATGAGAACTATTACTAGCCAGCTACTAGTACTGGTATCGAAACTATATTAAATTTGGAAAATTTTCGGTGTTGCCATGTCGCTTGTGTTGATGTTGTCTAGCATGCTTCGTCGTTTCCGCTGAACCGTTTTGGGTCCGAGGACGATTTGATGAGCCAGCTGTTCATATTTTGTTGTTGCTGTACAGTGTTCTCTCTAATAAATTTATGTGGCCATCAATATATCGCCATTCTATCTTACAGTAACACTAACAGTTACAATTTTTTCTCCTACATGTATGGTTGCACCCACAGATGATAATGGACTCTGAGAATGAAAGTGGCAGATCTGGTGGGTCCAGAGGATCATCACATGATGGGGGAGGTTCAGGAGATGAGGTGAGGGGGTGGGGGGGGGGGGCATGTTGTTATTAGGTGGCCTCTACTCTACATACTACAACTAGTAGTGGTAAGGTTGTTGGCTCAAAACCTGGAAGATGGAATCGCTTGACTGGTCCTGATGTTGTGCCCTTGGGGGAAAAGCACTTCACATCAATTTCCACACTCAACTCAGGTCGATTAGTACCTAGCTTTGACTAGGGGCGCCCCTTGGATAGGACGTTAAATTGAAGTGTTTGTGTTTGAGGAGAGCCACAACCTTGAGCATGCAATAAAGAACCCACCACACTTATCCAAAACAGTCGGGGTCCTTCCTGATGTGAGTAAATCAAATGAATTTGTCCGGATATGCAGCATATTCGAACTTTCAAGTCAAAATCCGTCTACCTGAGTTTATAATTTACAACTACGCTGTCTGCCATTTTCAGAGCTACATGCACGACTTCCAGCCCCTGGCAGCTCAGGCGGCGTCCACGCGGTCCCTCCCTGCACACAGGAAGGACGCTGACCAGCCTCCCACATTCCAGTCTCCCCAGGATCTCATCGAGTTCTCGGAGCTGGAAGACTATCCCTCCCTGGAGCAGCTTCCCCTGGATCAGTCTCCATCTCAGGGTGACGTGTCGAGTGAGGAGTCCCCGCCACACGTGAGGGTCCTCAGGGCTGTCGCCTCACACAAGTCTCCGTCAGGGGAGAGCTTTGCACTTCCTCAGGTGGGTTCAGGCTATTACTGTATTAGTTAGCATCCTCTAGATGCCCTACACTAAGAATACAAGAATGTATTATTAGACGCCCTGAACCTCCCTTTGCAGGGGAAGCTGAGAGGATGCCCTGTTTCCCCCCTGTTAATTACATACACATCACTGTCATGTACATGTGTTCCCTCCACACACACTGTCACTTTTTTGTTAATTGTTAATCCGTAGAGCCCATCATGTCTGTTGTTCTGCCAGTTCGTGCTAGTAATACTGAAGAAGAGTGATGGATATCACTCAAAACGTCCAGAAGTAATCACCGAATCTTATCCAGTTGTAGAGATTGATTTGTCTTCAAATATTCCTCAGGTGGGTTTTGAGGACAGCATGGAGATGCCTGGATTGAGCCCGACTGGTGGTGCATACACAAGTTTTCGCTCACCCCACGAAGAAACTAAGTCCTCAGAGGATACACTCGTTGGCGAGGGTACAAAAAGCTCAGACGGAAGTCACCACAGAGACGAACTCTCCATGGAGGGAGGCTCTCTGTCGCAGCACACGACCAGCAGTATCTCTCTCCCTCCGCTCAGCAAGTCCAGTCACTCCACTCTCTCACAGCACACCCTGTCCAGTCAGTCCACGCTGTCTCACCCAGGCAGGGAGGATAGAACGCTGCTGGCGGAGCAGCCAGATCTGTCCGAGTACCCGGATCTGTCCGAGTACCCCCTGCCTGAACACGACGAGGGAGCAGATGCAGCTGTAGATCAGGTGATGAATAAAAAAACTCTTTGTACATAACCTAGTCTGGATGCCAGACCCCCAATCTCTAACATATCTATCGTTTGGGGGTCTTGTCAAATGGCTGGGGAAATTTTCTCGAGCCAGCTCAAATGCTGAGCAAGGATATGTTACTTTTTTGTTAGAGATTGGGGGTCTGGCCTCCAGGCTATACATAACCAAGTGTTTTATTCCACCGACATTTCGTTGACTGTCTATCACCTTCACTGGTTGGCTTTGCAAGGTATTTACTGATCATGATGTCCTTTGGCTCACCTGTGACAACAATATTCTAAAGAATAGTTTTAAATTAAAGTAGCAACACTTAGTTTGTGTCTTACCAGTAGCCTAATCTGAGTGCATTTGAGCGATTGGTACATCATAAGAATCTAGTGCTAACCTACAGGCTCTGATTTGTATTGCTTAATCTTTTTTTCTGCAGGTCAGCAAGATGCTGGACATGCTGGGACCAAGGCCAAGTGTGACCGGAGAAGAGACGACGTTTCCTACGTCTTCCAAGTCAGACAGGAGTCTCCGGAGAGGCAGTTTTGAGAGGGAGCCGTCAGGAGTCATGTCGAGAGTATCCCTCCTGTCTGCAGGAAGCAGCAGCAGGATCCACGGGATATCCCAGATGAACCTGGACAGCATGGAAAGCCAGGACTCGCTAGCACACAGGGTCAAGGATCTGTTGGGAGACTCCACTCAGGCTGGCTCAAGGCTGTCAGGTTTGTGTTTTTGTTTGTTTGTTTGTCTCTTTATTTAGGAAATGAATTTAGTAGCATACATTATATTATTCCTGGAGTCCTATATAAACAAAAGTGCATATACAATTACAGATGAACCTCACTCGATCATGAATGAAATTGCTACTAATTAAATGAAATTGCAGTTGATGTAATGAAATGACTACTAATTATAACTACAGTACATGTGATAGCCTTATTGTCCTTGTAGGCAATGAGGATACACAATTCTGTACACTAAAATCTATAATATAATCTGTAACTCACATGCTTACATCTTCTGCTTTTAAACACCAGGTTTGAGCACAAGGCAGTCTGCTGCTGGAAGAAGTGATGATGGCGTTACGAGCAAAACTGGTGCCAGTGAGAAGTCAGATCGGCACCTGGACTTTGACATTGATGCCGACGTGGTGTCGTCGAGTCAGGGTAATGAAGACGTAAACATTCATGACTCCATCGCTGGGAGGAAGCCCCTGAGCCAGTCCACCCCGTACATGCTTCTCCCCGTCGACCCACTCACACAGATCAAACTGCCGACACCCCAAGTCAAGGAGGTCGAGGAAGAACAACCCTCCCTCCCTAGAACGAGAGACCTATCTGGAACGACTTCCACAGCTCCAAAGCCTGGCGACATTGTCTTCAAGAGGCAAGCGTGGAGCGCATTCCCACCACCCTCCCAGGAAAGCAGGCACAGCCAGATCAGCCAGGACTCTCTAAATCCCTCGCAGGAACCTCAGAGAAAGTACCTGTCTGAAGATATACAGAGGTTCCCTCCCCTGGGATTGGTTGAGCTGGAGGCAGGTCCTCACAGCCAGGAAACCTTGGCAAAACAGCTGGAAGAAAAGATTGATAACGTTGGCAAACGACTGTCTGACAGAAAGCCGTCTCCTAGAGACTCTCCTTCCGATCCAAAGAAACCCAGGAGCGAGGAAGATGGAGCCAGCACTACTCAAGGCCAGTATTTACAACCTGAATCAGCTCGCACCTCTCGGAGCAGCTACATCAAAGGCATGAATCTGGAGAGCATAGACAGCGAAGATTCCATCGCAGACAGGGTGAGGTATCTGTTAGGCGCCGACTCACCGGGTGCAAGCGAGCACCAGCTGTCTGCGAGAAGTGAAGCCAGCAGCCACGGAGTTCCCAGAGAAATCCAGAGGACCAGTTCTACTCAAGGGTCTGCATACGGTGCCAATATGAGGCCGGTAACTGATAGTCAGACATTGGGCGTGGGTGTCTCACCTGGAGGAACCTCCCCCCTTCATGTCACATCGTTAGGAGGCAGGGAACACACCCTGAAGAGGTCCAGCTATGAGGAGTTCTGGATCGACAGACCAAGTTCTGCGAACGGTTCTCCGTCCAGGCCCGTTGGACTGACGAGTTCCCAGAGAAGTGCGAGCGACTCGGAGCTGCACGTCTCGCCCCGAGGTGGCAGGAGGAGCAGGAAGGAGAGGTATGAGGAGGTGAGGAGCCAGGCGAGACTGAGCAGAGCTGCAGACTTCGCTTCCTCTGCAGACATCGAGCTGGAACACGGACACCAAGAACCCGGAGGTAGCCAGCAGCCAACAACAAGCGATTTACCTGCAAGTTCTTACACTAAGCCATATCAGTTTGTCAGCACAGCTCCCCAACAAGACAACGTATCACACGAGGGAGGAGCAGGCCCGTTTACAGCCCCGAGTTTTGAGCTCGACCAGCAGGAGATGTCTCGTGTTAGCGGTCACACGCACTACACCGTGGACACCTTGTCTCAGAGCGTGTCCCTCCCTATAGGCTCTGTACACAGCCCCAACACTCCCGGCCAAGCGGAACACACCATGGCACACTCAGTTGAGGATGGGAGTAACAGACAGGAGTTCAAACTACAGCTAGACAACGATGTGTCAGAAGGGGAGAGTGCTGTGCAGACTGCACGTACTGACAACACTGCCCATACAGCGCGCACACAGAACGGCGGTATGACGGGTCGCACGCTGAGCCCTGCTAGCAGCCGAGATTCACTGGCGCAACAGGTGTACGACATTCTCACGTCCCCTTCGTACTTAGACCGGTACAGTAACACGGACGGACCCACCTCTCCCTTACTCGCCGACCCTAGCTACAAGGTGGACTTACAGACCAGGCTGGGCTTGGGTAGAGATGACCAAGAGACCGTTAGAGGGCCCTCGGTGGCGGAACTCCACGAGAAGACCAGGCAACTGTTGGAGCAGTACGACAAGGAGATGGCTGAGAGAGGGTCGTTTGAGAGCGACAGTGTGCCAACAACCAGACATTCTACCTCAAGCCAGTATGCTGACAGAAGGTCTATAGAAAACAGGTCAAGATTGTCTGGATTGGACAGACCACAACACACTGGTCGAACCTCGGGAGAAAACGTGCCCAGATTGTCGGGAATGGAGAAACCACAACACACTGGTCAGACCCTGGTAGAGGACAGGTCCGCACTGTATGGTTTGGATAGGCCGCAATACGCTGACCAGACCTCAGTACAAAACAGACCCAGAGTGTCCGGAATGGAGGAAGCACCACACACTGGGCAGAACTTAGTAGAGGACAGGTCCACACTGTATGGTTTGGATAGACCACAATATGCTGACCAGGCCTTGGTAGAAGACAGATCAAGATTGTCCGGAGTGGACAAAGCACAACGCACTGCCAGGACTCCAGAAGAAGACCAGCCCCCATTGTATGGAATGGGTAGACCACAACACACTAGCAGGAGCTCAATAGAGAACAGGGTGGATGGAGATGAAGAGGACAGATACCAGTACTCTCGAAACAGCAAGTCATCTATTAGAGTGTCTGGCATCAGTGTTGGGGAGGAGAGAAAAGAACCACGCCTGATGACGGAAGGAAATCCTGTTTCTAGAATGTCAGAAGAAGGGAATGTAAGAAGGGAGTCTAGCGGGAAGGAATCGCCCTCTCCGGCTCGGAGTAGGGCGTCTGAAAATGAAGCGCGTACAAGTCGAGGTTCGGTGATGAGTCAGATCGTGTCTCCCAGAAGGGCGCCGAGTCAGACATCGACGGTGTCGCAGTTGGACACAGCGCGGACTACAGACACCATGGACTCACTCGCCTACAAGGTTTGTTTGTGTGTTTGTTTAGGATAGTAGGAATTTCCATTTACAATTGTAACATACTTTTTAGCTACTATTCTTCCTGGAGTCCTATAGGTATAGTTGAGTAGTATATACAAACATACTTACAGTACATGACATTGTATGATTACAGATGTACTGTAAAATTCAATTTTGACCATACTCAGCCTATATCTTTAACATCATTAAGAGACAACAAAAAAGTTTCAAAACCCATGTTTTAGAATTAGATTACTATTTGAAGTCTTGTCACTATATATATACTTTATTACTACATTTGTTTCTGTATGCCAGGTGTCCTTAGCCCAATACGGCAGGAACGTATAATAAAGGCTAATCATTCATTCCATAACCCAGGTGAGGCACCTGTTGCAGCGGGAGTCCCCTGAGCGGAGGGTGGACGCCATCCTGAAGGAGGCGGAGATGGTGGAACAGACGGCCATCACCGAGGCCCTGCTGGAGGAGGCAGAGAGAACCGAGCAGGCGCTGTCGGGCACGCCGACGCGGATCTACGACATCCAGCGGTCTCGGCGGACCAGCGAGGGCATGATGTCATCACGTTCGTCAGTGTCAAGCAGACTGAGCGTGGACTCTGGGACGTTCGCTCCGATAGGACTGCCCTTCACCGCCTTCGACTTTGCCAGGAATCTGATCTCGAACCAGCTGACAAAAGTAGCAGAAAACAAGTTCGACCACAGCGTGAATCTCCTGGGAATGACACCCCAAGTGTCGCAAGAAACAGCTGAAGTAACGTCAGCTGGTGTCAGAGGTGACAGGTCATCAGGGGTCAGCTTAAGGTCAAGTGAAGGTCATCCAGGTGTCAGAGATGACAGGTCAGGGATAAGCCAGAGGTCAAGTGAAGGTCATCCAGGTATTAGAGGTGATAGGTCAGGGGTCAGTCAGAGGTCAAGTGAAGGTCGTCCATCCAGGGCATCCCACCACTCCACACGTTCAGCAGACAGGGATGACACGTATGGCTATGGAAGACATGACGCAAGAAGTAGCAGGCACAGTTATGACACGAAATATGGGGAGGAAGACGTCAGAAATGCTGATTTCTGGGCCACCCCGCAAAGATCTCGAGAACCCAGCAGACAGGGGTATCACGATAATTCAGCAAAGGCCATGGGCGCGAGAGACGTATATATGCATGTACCACGGGAGGAGCAGCCACATGTAGACCCAACAATGCAGTACCCTGACAGACAGACAGGGGGCATCAGAGGAAGCCTTGCAGGAGGACCAAGAGAAGCCAGCAGGGAAGGAAGGTACATGGACTTATCGCCGCCTAAGACCTTATGATATGTACATATATATTATGTACTTTGTTGTTTTTCTTGTAAAAAAAATGTAGTTATAAACATAGTTTGTTTATGCCAAATACTTCCTGTATGATGTCCTGTTATATTGACGTAGACTTAAAACAGAAGTTTCTCCCTTAGCCATCATCATCATACTGACATTATCATTTTTCAGCACATCGACTTCATTTTCCATGCTAATAAAAACAAGAGGGATGGACAAATTAGACGTTCTCCCCACCAACTGAAGGGCACATGTCAAATGTTTACCCTGTTAACATGTCAAATGTATCTTATATACTCTCTCCTGTCATGAGTAACAGGTAGAGACAGTTACGTTGACCTAAGGCTGCCCGGCATGTCAAAATATTTGACATCCCTAATTGGACAGGCTAGACCATTTTCCTTCCCTTATTAGCATCAGTGTTTACCCAGGATTCTTCCGTTAGAATGGATTTGGTTTGAATTTGATTTGCCATCTTGAGTACAATGTACCTGTCTCTAAAACGCTTCACAACGTACCAGATCATCACAGAGGAATGATACAGGTAACCAGGTGTGAATCATGTGGCTTATTCAAAAAGTTACTCAAGGTTCAAGCAACTGGATACCAGTACTAGTAAGTTTTGTAAACGGTCAGATGTTGCGGAACCCAGACAGCAGCTGCTGTCTTTCGTAAGTGACTGTCAGTAAATTGCTTGTCAAGTAACTTTTGTATTGTGTATCTCATTCCCTGGATGTCTGACCTTCATCGACGCATGTGACTAATCAGTTACCATGGCAAATTTTTGTTTCAGACCGGGACCCAGACTGCAGCTATATCGACCGGTGGGAAGTCAGGACGTTTTCTACGTGCCGCTGGCGGAGGAAAAAGGACCGGACACGCCGGTCTCACAGACCACTCTGGAGAGCACCCATCTAGGTCGGTGGGAATTCGAAAGCTTTTATGGCAAATGAATTTTGTGACGTTGGCACTGTGGTTTTGTTTTCAAGGTTTTGTCTCCACCTCAAATTCATGACACCCTGAATATGTGTCTCCAAATGTATTGATAGTTTTTTTGATACTGTACCACAGAATTGTTTAAACCGCAAACTTTAAACACAGTGAGTGAAAACCTCCTCTCCCCTTCTACTGTGAAATTAAGTCCTTATGAAAATGAATGAATTTACAATACTTAGGTATGAGAAATGGTTTTAAGTTCATTAGAAACAATTACATCTGTTCAGTAATGTGTGCAGTATGTACGGATGTATGGCAAGACTTTATTATTAGACGAGTGTTAACACTATGTGAAGTAAGGAGCATACAATATGAATTACAAATGTACACAGCAAACGTGTGTAAAACTAGCATGCCAAAAGAGGCACAGGTACGTACATATACTATCTATATGCAGGTGTTATACATCATTACAATTTCCCAGTTGCACCACATAATCAAATTTTGTTTGGCACAATTTATTTGCAAACTCATAGAGACTAAAGTGCAGTGAGCTACATATTGGTTTTGAGGGCAAAGACTGCATCAAGGGGTTGAATTAGGGCCTTAAGTTAAATGCTTCATTCAAATGATGACATAGTGACATAAGGATTTATGCTATTCTCTTTCAACAAGAATTTTCAATGTGATTACTTGCCACAAATTCCAACTGAAAGTTGTATAATATTCCAGTTGAAAAGTCCTTGAACCTTGATTTCTATCATTTGTTTCCAGGTTCTGATGATGCTGAGTCCCCCTCCTTCCCAGCCAGCTACCTGGGAACCCGGAAGGACACGTTTGAAGCCATGCACTCGGTGGGGATCTACGGCACGCGCAAGTCACCAAAGTACCTGTCAAAACTGTCCCAACCCCAGCAGGGCTCCCCAGACTACCAGACAGACAACAGGTCGGGTAGGATTGGAGACAGGGAGCTGCATAAAGAAACCTCAGGTGAAGAGTCTGACAGAATCAACGAAGAGAGAGTGAGGGCCATCATAGAGAGGGAGAGGAGAAGTCTGGGTGGGGAGGATGGTACTCTGTCAGCCGCAGACAGAGAGGAAAGGTTTGGGGTGGAGGAGAGAAAAGAACAAACTCCAGGAGAAGGGAGAAGGGGTGATGTAACACGAGGCAAACCAACTGTCGCTGAGCACAGAGAAGGACACAGAGGGCGTGATAGTTGGGAGAAGGCTCGAGACAGGCCAGTAGATCATCCAGCTAGGTCAAGGGAAGGTACAAGAGAGAGACCACGTCCTAGATCTACTGATATTGGTGACGTCGCCAAGACCAAGCCGGCAGCGTCCTTTATAGAGTACCCTCCCAGTCTGCAGAGTAGGTCTCCACCAGAGGACAGGGCCAGGGCCATGGAGGAAGACTTCAAGCCGCTGGAGCCCGAACCTCGGTCACCTCCGAAAGGCAGGGGCCTGACCCGATCAGAGCTGGACGGCCGGAGGGCAGGGCGTCCAGTCAGGGATAGAGGCCTTGAAGACCGACATCGCTCTCCACCTGCTGACACCTACCAAAGATCAGCAGCGAGACAAGAGTCGGGATACAGAAGAACGGAGATGTCTCCGTCCAGGTACAGAGGTGACCGAGATGCTGGCTACGGTAAGGACAGGACAAGGGATTACGTACGAGAAAGACCGACTGACGTTAGGCCTCCGGATGTATCGAGTTATGATAGACTTGGATCTGTGGGAAGGACGAGGGCTGATAGATCTCCCATCAGAGATTATGTCAGCCGTAGTCCTGACAGAGACAGGGGTGCAAGAGCCAGCCCGCGGAGATACCAACCCACAAGCCCGGGAAGGTACAACAGAGAGGCAAGACCAGACACTTACCGACAGGAGTATGACACAAGAAGAGCCAGGGATGCAGCTCGTAGGGACTACGACGTCTCGACTCTGCGTAGGAATCAGGACGTCCTTCAGGAGGTGCTTGAGCTTGAGGAAAGGGTCGAAGGGAGGTTGCAGGGGAGGCCGAACCTGGACGAGCTCTGGAACAACTTCAAGGAGGAGGTTGTGAGTAAGCTGGAGGATGAGGAGAACCATTTGGAGCCGGCGCAGCTGGAGGAGCTGGCAGACATGATGAGGGACCCTCTGAAGTTCAGCCTGCAGCAGATGTACAAGGTTAGGATCTATGTTGGCTTGTGTTATGCATTATGTATCTGTCATATATTGTTTATAGTCTACATCTATTTGCTTGCGTTTTCACAGTTACATGTATATAAAAAAAATGTCATATGCTAGCCTCATATAGCCTTGTAGTGTAGGAGTTTAGTAGGCTTGTTTTTGGTGAATCTGATTATGTGCTTGTTTTCATGTATTATAGCTGCTTTGGTGTTGAATGTGATTTTATTGATATCGTAATAAATCATTTGTTCATTCGTTCATTCATTCAAGGATCACGTCCAGCGCAGGGCAGAGCATAAGCAGAGAGGAGAAACAGCCGAGGACACGGCAGCTCCGGAGGAAGGGGAGACATCATGTGAACTACGCGATGCCATCAAGGTGAAGATGAAGGACCTGGAGCAGACCGAGGACCACGGTGGACAGACTCCAGACACAACAAGGCCTGCCATGGCAAAGAAAGCCCAGAAACCTAAAGCAAAGCAGGGACCAAAGGATAAATCCCACGACCTCTCAACCACTAGTAGTACACTGACCGAAGGGGACGAGACGTTGACCGAAGAAAGGCTAAGTGAGAAACCAAAAGAAAAGCCACACAGAGACAGACCAGTGGAGAAGAAGCCTTCAAGAAAAGCCAAAGGTGAGATCCCTCGAAGAGATAAAAGGGAATCTACAGAACCTCCAGCAGAAGAACCATCAGCCTCGTCTCTGCTCGACAGCATCAACACCCAGCGGCTGACTAAGATCTTTGGAGACTTGCACAGTCCAGCCAGCTCTGACGCCCATTCCCTAGCTTCAGACAGTTCCAGTGTATCCAGCGTAGACTCTGTGCGTTTTTTCCAGGTATTCGGACAGAGCAACCCAAAACTGCAGGATCTAGCCAAGAAGATACAGAAGCAGAAGGATCGCCATGGCAAGAAGAGGGAGAAGAGTGGGTTGTTGTACTTAAGCAGTGGAGCGTCCACGCTGACCTTAAGTCCGGTGCCGGAGACAGATAGAGACTTGACCGATGACGCTTCTCCTGTGAGTACGGCAAGCTCGGATGCGGGAGATGGGAAGAAGCAAACGAGGAAGACATTGTACCCCCAGGAAACAGAGTCCAGCCCCACTGACACAGACAGCAGTGCACCATGTCAGTGTAAAGCCAAGAAACAGGGGAGACAGAAGGAAGGGAGGGAAGAGAGGCAAGAACGTATCAAGAAATACCAGGAGACCAGGCACAAGGAGCCAAAGAAGGTGACAAAAGAGGAGGAAGCCTTCAAGAAACCAGCCCAACCTCCTCAGAGGAAACAGAAGACTGGAAAACAGGAGCGGTCCAGGCATCCCAGGAAGGAGAAGAAGAATGACTTTGGAGCTGTTTTCCCTTCACCTGTCATTGCTTCCACTCCTGCTTCCCATGGCAACAAGGTTACCATAGGGATCCAGACCACGCCCTCCCTTAACTCCAGCGTCGACAGTTCCGTCAGCACTCCTCGCGAGAGAAACAGGGCAACGCAGACCACACCCTCCCTGGACTCAGGCAGCGACGCGGAGCCAAAGAGGCCACGAGAAAGAAAGAAGCAGAAGCCTGACCAAGCTAACTATTACCAATCCACCCCCATGCCCAAGTCTGGAGCAGCAGATCGAGTAAGGCCAGTCGGTGAAGGGGATGTCTCTGCTATCAGTAGCCCAGGGGGGACGGCCTGGTTCCAGCCTATGGTAGACGATAGACCCTGGCGGCAACGGAAATCCAGCGGCGGTTTTGATGGTACATGTAGCCATACGGAGGACGATCAGAGAGAAAGAAGAAGAGCAAGGTCGGGTAGTCATGATGAAAAGCTGGTTGTGTCCGTTCCAGTTATCACTCCTGAACAGAAGGGCCAGGACAGACAGGCACAGGAGGCCCCGCAGTACCCAGTCCTGTTTGAGTCTGTCAAGAAGAGGAAGGAGGACAGGGAGACCAAACCTAAGTCTACAGGGGAAGGGGAGGAGGAACACTCAGAAAACGCTCGACCAGGTACGCTCACTGATTGCTGACATGACTAAAATATCTTACTACATATCTGTGGTATTTGACTGTGATCTTGACTGTTCATACTTTCTCTTTACATTGAAAAGAAAACCATGCTTTGACCACAATTTATACTTTGTGAGTTATTTTAAAGATAGAGTCTCTTTTATGCATTCTGTCCTGAATATGTACATTTTGTACTCTCTTATAATAATGAAATCAGTTGGATGTGTGTGTGAAAATATGTATGTTGCTAACTTGGAACATTTTTGCCTGTGCTCAATTTCTCGAGCCAGCTTCAACAAGTGGTCTGTTCATGGTTTAAACTGCATACCGGTATGTGCTGTAAGATGGATTGTGGGTCATATGTCAAAGGTGAAGGCTCTTATGATAATTAAACAACTTCTTTTCTAGAACTGTCGATATGCATGCTTTAAACATGTTTCTGTCTCGGGCCTTTGCCCTTGACATATTACCCACCGTACGTCTTGCTGCTCATGTGCAGTTTTAACTGTTAAAAGGCTTTTTTGTATTTCTATGAAAAGTTCACTATTCTGTGTTGTTACTGCAGGCCTGGCGTGGTACGTGCCGGTTGCCCAGGACCTGCCGTGGCGGCGCCCGTTCCAGGAGCGTCAGCAGTACGCCCAGGACAGACAGGACCAGATCGTCAGGTGGATGGACGACATGAGCCCGCACAGGAGGGCCAACCAGCCACCCAGGCCTCTGGAGAGGCTGACACTGCAGGTCTGTACAATACTGTAAATGCAGAAATGTTCGCGTTGGTTTTATGTTTGCGGTTTTTGCGGGGAACTCTTTACCGCAAGCTTCAAACCACAGTGACTGCAAAAAGCCGTTCCATTTTCTGACTGTAGCACTACAGTAACTATGGTTTCAAACGCAAACTCAAAACCACTGCGAACACTCCATTTTCTCCCTACCGCGAAATTAAAACCTGTGAACATTTTCGCATTTACAGTGTGTCATTACCTACATGTACATGTTAATGTAACATCCGGTAGAGGCTCCAATACAGGGGTTTACAAATGTAGGTACAGAAGAGTGACGAAATGTAAAATGAGTATAGCATATATACCAGTGTTGTATAAAAGAGTGTAATACTTGCACTTGAAGCTTTACAATTGGATGAAAGAGTTTGAAATCGTTTGCCTAGAAAAAGTGGTTGTTGAAAGTGAAAACAACACCCAAGTGTTGATACCTAGCCGACATTTTGGTGACCGTCTGTCACCCTCAGGGCAATTTTGACTGGTTCTACTTCACACTGCAGCTATATGTCACTGCTACAGTCTGTGTAAAGAATGCATCAGTCACGACATATAGGACCACATTCTTCACGCTGCAGCAGCTACACCTAGCTGCAGTGTGAAGTAGAACCAGCCAGTATTGTCCTGAGGACTGTAACAGACGGTCACCGTATTGTCGGCTAGGTATAAACACTGTTCTGGTTGTGCACAAAGAACTCTGTTATCCAGTGATTAAAATACCAAGCTGATGAAACTATTCACGGATGAAAACGACAGTACTGTTGTAACTAATCTTCCTGTGACTGTAGGAGGCACTGAAGATGCCTCACCAAAACATTGGCAGGTATAAATACTTGGTTGTGTACAAAGAAATGTGTTATCCATTTATTTACCAAGCTGATAATACTAATACTGGATACTACTACTAATACTACTGATAAAACTGTTCACGACATGAAAATGACACTGTTGTAACCAATCTTCCTGTCACTGTAGGAGGCGCTAAAGATGCGTAACCCTGCCTTCATCTCAAAGTCCCGTGAGCGCATGCGACGGATGGAGCTGGCTGCGGAGGAACGTCGTCACCAGGAGGCGTTCGAGATGGAGAGGATGAGGCTGTTTGGTGAGGAGAGGAGGAGACTCCAGGCCACAGAACCTGCACCTCTGTCTGGTCAGTTCTTACCACCAGGCTTTTAGCTAGGCATGCGTCCATACGTCTTTTGGACGCATGATACTTATATTAAATAACAAGGAAATTGGACGCCCTCTCTTTCAGCTGGATGCACAGAGAACCCCATTTCCCTGGTAATTACATACAGATGTTACTGTGTTACAGTGTTACTGTTGCTTTTTTAGTCCTACCAGACGTTGGGACAGTGGGTAGCTATAGAATGCATTGGGTAGACTACAGGTTCAATTCGTTGAACAAGTCATACCAAAGACATAATCGTTACATACTGCTTCTCTTCACTCAGCACTTCTAATAAGGGCTAAGCAAGGAAAGCAAAATTTTGTTTCAAGCTTGAACCTACTTCGAGTTACAGTGTATGTTCAAAGCCTTTTTTCATAGAGTTTGGATACATCCCTATACTTGAGTATATACTTTCTCACATGCTGTTAATTCCAATTGCAAAGATGCACCTGACCAATTTTGTTGAATCTGCAGAAAATCTGCACAAGCCCAAGAAAAGGATCATTACCAAGAAAGAGATGGCTGCGAGAAGTAAAAGGTTTGTGTTTATTTTCATTGGACAATCTTGCATATCTTATTACCTGGATGACTAACCTTCATATAACGTTGGGTAACCTAAATTCGGGATTTTTCCGATAATGGTTGACTGAAATCAATCTAGCAGAACAATAAACCATCCTTTTTTTTCTATTATTCTGTCAGTATCATGTACTATCTTTGCACTAATCATATATATGGTAGATTTTGTCTCTAGTCGTGCTGACACCATAATATTTCAACTTGAAACTACCGTCTGCCGCACGTTCAATGACGGTGCTGTCAGACAGGGGGGCACATTAATTCGGGAGAGAAGATTCGTCTTGAATATCTTACCGCTAATCACATTTTATACAGCAGCTATTCGTTCCATCCTTGGCTTGAGGAGAGTGCTATGGATATAGACGTGTCCAAGTAAAAAAAATACACGAAAAAACGGCCGCACCGCACACATCAGGCCTTTGCTAACATCCCGTTTGTTGAGTCGGTACCGGTAGAACGTCACTCAAAGTCGATCCCCACCGTCATGGCAACGTGTAACGTTACATTGTTCATGGCAAGTAAGCTGGATGCCGTAGCAATGGTTATACTGCTATGTCCATGTGTTCCTTGTTGTGTTAGGAGCAAACTTTGAGGAAAATATCGTCTTCAGTCCACTATCACACGCAACATTTAGACAAAAAAGTGTTCCTCACGACCTTTTGTCGTCTGCTTGACGACATGATTCTGGGTAACAATATGGCGGCGGGAAAATACACGTGCCGTAGGTTGTAGCAACAAAGAGGAGTTTTGATGATTGATCACACTTAGAATCCAGTTGCAGGTTAAAAAAAGAGATTGTAATAAGTTGTCTTGTAAATAATTGTGTTTAGCAGGCAGGAGATGTGACATTTGTCTTATAAACCAGCGAACAACCGAGCAGTGTGAGTCTCCCACGAAGCCCCCAGACTCTGTCAATAAGGGACGGAGAGTTTTTGACGTCGCCAACTTCTAATGTGTGGTTATCGAAGCTTTTCAGACAGTGTTCTGAATACGTTAGTCTGTCAAGTTTGCATTTCTAGCGGTATTACTGATGTTGCATCTAGCACATATCCCTAAATACCCCGTTTTCGAAAAATCCCGACTTTAAGTACCCCCACGAATTTAGGTTACCCAACGTTACATGTATGTGATGATTTTTATTTCCAAATCGAATGAAACACTGGTGAATCCAAGAATGGAGGAATTGAATTGGCCTGGCCTGGCTTTAGCTGCAAAGTCCTTGTGTAATTTGTTCTTTAAGTTAACAATCTCGCATGTTGTCGTTTAAAGGATGTATGAAAAGCTGCCTGAAGTGCAGAGGAAGAAGGCTCAGGAGAGGAGACAGGCTTCTTACAAGTCCAACAGGATCAAGGCACAGTTATTCAAAAAGGTGATATACATTTGAAGTATCCTTTTGTTTTTTAAGATTTTGATTTTCATGGCTACTTCTTCACTGTAAATTCATTACAGTTTTTACGCCCACTTATGCTAGGGTCACATTTTCCAATCCGGGGCCTGGCTGGTTTGTTGGAATGAAAACTGAAAGTGTATATCAAACACAGATTATGCCCATGACTGATTTTTAAAAAAGGATGTGTGTATTACTAGATTTTAGATGTATGTCTGTGTGGATGGGGGTCTTGTTTCATGTACATGTAGGATGATGAGACAGCCAAAAAGGCCTTTACATGTTAGGTCTATGTATACCATATTTGAGCCATTTTGCTGTTTACATGTAGCAGATGGCTGTAGCTGGTAACGCCCCATCACATTATGTTCACATAGTCTGGGGGTGTTGGAGATTATGAACTATGATAAGAATTGTGATGAGCTTTCTGCAGTTCAAATCTGGGCCATTTATGTGCACACAAACATGTACCAGTTTACCGTTATTTCTGCAGGACACTCACTTATTAATCAGGTTATTTTCTTTCCTTTTTACAGAAAGTGTTGGACAGCCTGAGAAGGAAGAATGACCTAGCTTACTGATGCTTCCTGGAAATATTTCATTTCTGATTCTATCAGATTCTACCTTTTTACATTGAAAGTGTTGTGTGTTTATAACCTTTAATTTCACCCATTTTACACTGTGCAATCAAGAATGTTTTTAGACGTCTATCTCTGTGTGTATTTTGAGTGCGGTGCTAGATGAAGATGTTTAGAGTTTGTTATTGCCTGACAAACATGTATATGACTTACAGTTACTGTAGCACAAATGGGCACTATTTTCTCTCTACCCAACATCTTTGTTTTGCTAAGTCAAATTCATGAGTTTGGAAGCAGTGTTTATCTCAATAGAGGGATCTGAGATTATGTCAAAGTGGTACCGACGTTAGTATTGTTTACGAAAAATAATGTAGAAACAATTGTTATGTGCCAACTATACATGTACAGTGTACATATCCCAATTTGCAAAGTGTGTATTTCATAGTCATTTATATCACTTGGATGAAATTCATTTTCTTGAGAACAATCTTTTTATGCATTGATTTTTTATAGACGAACAATATTTTAAAGATGTCTAAATTTGAATAGAAATTCTGCCAACTAAAATAATGTTGATGACATTTGGGAGGAAGGTATATTTTTAATAGAATGGTGTCAAAATTCTGTGAACATTTTCCATGCCAAACTGTTTACAAATTTTTGCAAGAGTGCACTTTTGTACAGGAAAATAACAAGGGCATTGTTTAACTGTGTTCAAATAAAGATGTTTAATAAGAAATTTTCATGTGTTTTAAGACTGTATGCAAGACTTTGAATAACAAATATTATATACACGATTATACGACATCAGCTGATACTTATATAAACAACCGCAGTTCATCATTTTTCATAATCGTGTGAAAAGTAGTCGTGTTGAGGAAACCGAGTTAGACCATGTATATACAGAATAAATTGATCAAGAACACCATCAAGTGTGGACAAAAATACAGTGCTTTATACAGTAAGTCCTCTTGGCACCATGAACACATGTACAATATCTAGCAGCAATGTCTACAATATTCAATATCAACAGCAGATAAATAGACCTGTCCACAAGGATTACATCTTAACTTCTATAAATGATCAAGTGCTCAACATAAATCTCCAAGAACAGTAGATTAGTTTGTGACATACATTTTTGGTATCCTCACATGCAATGCAAGGCAGTTGCGACTACCACACTGATAGTTATTTATAAACCAACAAACAGTACAAAGTCATGTACATGATAGTATAGTTAAGGTAGTGCCTATCCAAAGATACAACACATTTAACCTTGGTTTTGAGAGATCTTGACCTTGAACATAGGGACAGAAAAAAGCCAGACTTTAAATTATGCCAAATTCTTCAAAATGAGAACTAGAATAGTTGAGGACAAAAACCCATTTTCAACTTCTCTATGTTTGCGGTTTTGATGAAGCTGGCAATGAAACCTTTGAAATATTTTGGACTATGAAATATTTACATACATCTAATACAGTTATCAATAGATAGCCAGAGTGCCATCCAATTTAGTTCCCAAGGGCTCGTATATCTGAGGAAGCAAAATGGGATGGCATCCAGGCTATTTCTAAGGGACGTAAATCCATGCTATGCTGAGACTTTCCTAGCAGCAGGAGACCTGTTGAGGATCTGTGCAGACCGGGTCCCAGGACGGATCCCTTGGGTCACCAGCTTGGCCTGTTTCTCCTTCGTTCTCTCCAGCTCCTTCCACCTGTTCTCCTCAAGAGCTTTCTGTCAATCACAACATGGAAACAGGTGATTAATTGCAGGAAAGAGGCATGCAAAGAAACAAATCAGTATCACACTGGTTATGGCAGTGGTCTATATGTACTACCCTAGCAGCCTTCATACTGAACCCTTAGCTTCTCCTATTGGGTCAGTTAGTCCTCACCCTAAGTGAGGTGAACTTGTCTCGCACATTGATGTTTCCAACTTAGGTACAAGAGATGCTGTTCCAGTCACCCAAACTTAATTCAGTGCCCAGAAAAGGTCTCTTGACGGTGGCACATCAAATTTTTTAACAAAAAAACAACAACTTATGCATAGACCTTAAATAGGATACAAATGTAGGTGTGTGTAGTCTCATATCTTAGAACAGAAACATAATATACATGTAGCCCTTGTTGTTTTCTTCCTGCAGTGCAAGAGTGGCTTTACTGTGAGTTATGTGTTTTCCATCATTCTGTACTGAAGAAGGTATATAGAAACAGTTTCCAACAGCCTAAAACACTGATACTTGTATTCAATCTGAAGCCAGGCAAGAATGGGAGGAAATTGAAACAGAATGGACAAATCACTCTTGACTGACCAAATGTACATTTACTGCCCTCTCTGGCTCCTAATGCCGTAGCTAATGGAAACAGGTCCAAAAGGCTGCCCGAGGAGGGAGTAGATGAATGACTCCAGATCGGGCTCATGGCAGTTCTCAGATTGACCATTAAAATTATGGTAACTTCTAAAATGTAGTCCTGTAGCCTTTTTGAAGCTGTGAGGGCAGTGGCTTATCAATCCACAGTGTCCAGGGCATGGTATTAGAAGATGGAGCTTCAAAATAACAAATTGAGACATTCAGTCTCAAGAAGAGATATGCCTTTACATTTGTGCCAAATGTCAACTCATTTCATAAAAACATGAATGCTATGAAGCTACATGTATGATACTAAATGGCTTTATATGTACTTTCCAACTTCCCCTCATGACTTAGGTACCCATTTTTACACCTGGGGGGAGTGAAGAAACTCGTGTGAAGTGCCTTTCCCAAGGGCACAATGTCTAGCCAGGAACGCCAGGAATCAAACATGTGATCTCGCGTCTGCTAGCCTATAGCCACTCAGCCATTCAACACCACCATTGACCATTACACCAACCTTTTCTCTGGCCAGCTCTTGTGTTCGACCAGCCGACTTCTTGTCAGACTTGATCTTCATCTTCTCTGCTTCTCTCAGACGCTCTGCCTTCTTCTCCTGCAGCTTCCTCTGTAGGTCCTCCAGTTTCGGGTCTTTCACTTCAGGCTTCTTGCCACTGGTTGCTCTCTTCTTCTCCAGCCTGTGGATATGAAGTACATGCTTAGTAGAGAACAAAGTTTATGCTAATTGGCAACAACAAAAAAAGAAGTAGCATGCGTAGTGCAGTGGTAAGCGACCCTGCCCCAGGACCAAGAGGTTGGGAGTTTGAATTCCGGCTCACATAATTTGCACGCTACTGGAAAGGGTTGCAGTCCTAATAAAGACTGGATGTTAAGCCACTGTTCATTGTACTTATTGGAAAGAGTTAAAGGATTTTACCCTGGGCAATGATTCTTTGAATACTATACATATTGTCTATCTTTCTGTAACAACCAGTGGAAGATTAGCTCTTCAGTAATCTAAAAGGGCTCGATATCAACTTACTTTATCATGTTGTGATTTTGAAAGAATTTCAGTTGAAGGTCTTTACTGAAAGGCTACAACAACAGAGTAACTCTGACTTACTTCAGGGCTGCAGCCTTACTGGTTTCTGCCCGATGTCTTGAAATCTGCTCTAAGGTGTCCATCAACTTCTTGTCCTTCCCCTGTCAAACAAAAAGAATGGAAATTAAGATCTGTACAAGATGTCACACCACTTCACTAAGATTATGTATGTATTACTACCACCAGTATAGTATATGCATGATGCATGTATATATCAGGGTAGAGAATGCAAGCTGGTAGAATTGTGGATTCTACAAGTAAAGATCCCAATCCAAATCTCTGCCAACAAAGACTCAGAGCAGGATGCTTGGAATGTGTTAACCTTTAGCACGCTGAAGTAGCTGTTTGGCAACCAATTCTGTATTGGTTACAGAGTTAGGCAGCAGGGAAAAGGTTAAGGTGGTCTCCCATTCATACGTCAAGAAAAACCAAGCCCTCACCTGTTTGGCAGTAAGGATCTCGTCCCGTTTCTCCTCTTCCGATTTTCTCTGTGTCTCTTTCATAAGACCGAGTCTCTCCTTCAGCTGTAGGGAAAAATACTTACAATCAGACTGTGCTATCTACCATTAGTATGGCCAACATGTTTGATAAGTTGTTTAATACATGAATTCTCTACCTCAGCAATTTTCTTTAAGTATGTACTACCATGCCTTTAATTTTCCTTGATTATAGAAGAACTTGTTAGACCTCAGAATCTGTTCAGTTACTGATGAAAGACAGTGGGTACAAACTGTACTAATCTCATCCCCTGACGCCACCGATCCTGTGCCCTTGGGAAAAGGCACTTTACACGACTTTCCCCACTCCAGCCAAGTGCAAAAAAGGGCTACATTATGTGTGCGGGTCACGACATCAGCAATAGCTGCCTGTGTCCCACCTATATTGCACCGTTGCAATTCTAATAAAATACTATTAAAAAAATACAAAATCTCATCCAGTTGCTTGATTAACTTTTGTATCTCATTACCAAGATCATTGATAAACAGTAGATTTGCAAAGGAAAGAAAGAGAAATGCAGATCTATGTACCTCTAAGATGGAGAGTTCGCTCAGCAGCTGGTGTCCAGCGGTGGAGGCCAGGTCCACAAACTTCTGTCTCACCACGGGCACGGCCTCCATGGCGCGGATCTGCTGGATGATCTCGAACTTACGCTTCATCTCCTCTTCCTCCTGAAATACAGCAAGTTTGTTTTAACATCTTGCTATCGAAAATACCATTGCCGATGAGAAATTCTTATTTCTATACAGTTGATAATAATTTACAGAGAACAGAAACAACATTTACATTTCTATATGCAATATATGGCTTCTGTTGGTCGTATTGACCATGGTAAAATCCTAATTCACAACAGCCATACAGCATCAACTATGGCTAAATAGCCCTATATGAGAATGACAGTATGCAATATATGTGCAATATGAAAACAATAAAACAATAAAAGTTATACTGATGTATTTGATAAAGACTGTCTTCAAAGGATGAAATTCATCACATAGCAAGGTGTAAAATTGTTTCTTTTCTTCCCTTTCTACAATTTGTTTTTGCCTGTGAAACATTTCATAACATTTAGTCACTAAAAGAAACTTGTTCATGATAAAGAAAGACTAACGGTGAGAGAGAAAATCAGAAAACAAAGTAGCTGAAGACACCTCTTGAGTTCACTGTAAATGCATTTACATGTATTTTTGCAGTGGTTTTATTTTGTGGTGGGAGGAAGAAGGATCTTTTCCCTGTGCTTTCAGTTCACAGTTGAAACAATTCTGTAAAACAGTAGAATTACAAAACACATATTTGCGGGGTTACGATTTCGCTGTAAGAGATCACCGCAAAAATGGCGATAATAAAACCACGAGAACATTTCTAGATTCACAGCACTTACATCTTCCAGGGCTTGTCTCAACAGCTCTTGGCTCTCGATGTTGACTTCCTCCACGATCTTACGCTTGTACTCGCGGAGCTGCTCGCGCGCCAAGATGGTGTTCTTGTGGCCTGACATGACGATCTCCACCAGACGTTTCATCTCCTTCTCATCCTGCATGCGCTGGTGTACATACTCCTGCATCAACTGCTGGGTCTGAAGGGGATGAATGGACATATGTTAGATATCAGTTTGAGAGTACTAAAATCATTCTTTATTTGGAAAGAAAGTAGGTGACAAACCCCAGGTCACGATGGTCATCACGATGTGATGACCAAATGTGCAGGGACGGACAAATTACAAATACAATTCACAGTTAAAATCCAAATACATATTTACAGAGGTTACAAATTGAGATTGCACTTAGAGCAGGACTACGGCTGCTTCTACAATAAGATGTCTGCTTCCCAGTGCGGCTTGTGTCGCGAACTCCATATGGCATATGAAGATAGAATAGCTATGCGGCTAATGTCTCTGAAAAGGTTCTTAGGTACTTTTGCCTGCACTGCTTTAAACATTGTCCGAAGTCTGCTTTTGTTAATACTAATGTGCTAATCCAAAGGATATAGGTTATTTATCTAAACTTCTAACATTCTACTCATATTTCAAACATCCTAGTTTCAAAGATTCAAAGCGTTACAAAATATCATCTGAAATTCCTTTCCATGCCCTTTCTTCATCAAAATTTCATGACACTAGAATCAACATGCAATAGAAGTTAACAAACCTTATGTGATTAACTGCATGTAAAAAAATGGCCTACAATAGCAGTGGTGCTAGCTTTAAAGACTACATGTACATGTAGCATGACATTTGATGACTTTTCATATGGAGAAAGGAAATACAAATAGCAGCAGCAGTTTCAGCACTACGGACAGTAACATCCCTAAGAACTTGTAGATTTCCTTTACTACTATCCTGTAACAAGACTTTTTCCCATGACTAAGCCTAAGAAAAAGATAGAAGCACAACAAACAAGAGACACAAGCAAAGTCTGTTTCTTGCATTTTTCATTTTTGCCTAGTGCTTTATGCGTTTTTCATAAAATACGTACAAATTTCATACAATTCGTATGAAAGCTTAGGCACTGCTGTAAGGCCTATCAAGGGAAGAAGTAAAGATCTAAGACTATGTCTTACCTCCTCTTTCATGTCCTGCACTTTCTGCCTGTTCTCCTTCACCAGCGTCTGGCGCGCCAAGATGGCGTCCTCGTGGCTCAGCTTGCCCTCCAGGCGCCGTCTCTCGATCTCCGCCAGCTGCTCGTCATAGTCCTTCTGTCGCATCTTCTGCTGCCACTCCAGGAACTCGCTTGCGTCCTTTGCCCCCGCCTCCAGATCAAGCAGTCTGGGGAGGAGGAGAAGATTAGTTCCTCATTCCTATTGTCATCGGGTTGGTAAATGAACGAAGGACAAATAACAGCCAGCCTTTCGGTAGCTGCCATCATCCTCATGGCACTAATGACTGGCCCTACTTTGCACTGCAGCTGGGTGTTGCTGCTGTAGTGCAAAGTAGCTGGTGCGTATAGTTTAAGGTGTGACTGTTCTAGTCATTTTTCTATATTTTGCATCAAGTGACCAGACAGAAAACTACAATGAATTCATTCATCCTTTGACCAAGATTGGAGTTGCACAGTCAAAAACAGTCTGATTTGTCTGTCTTGGAAGTTAATGCTTAAAATCTGTTTCAAAAGACTTACTTCTTGAGCTCACTGTCTTCCTTCTTCTGCACCAGTGCCCCCTCCCTCAGGATGGCCGCTGTGTTCAGCTTGATGGGGATGTTCTCGGTCTGGAGACAGGGACAACACAGGTTACCACAGTGCCTCAAGATGCATTTTATCTGTTGTTTGTATGTAGTAAACTTGGAACTGTAGCAATACTATGATATGATGCAGTATTTCTTATCATAGGGAGGTTCTACAAATTACCAGGCAATCACAAATATATAGAAAATGGTCATGCCTATTACTGTACAATATGTCATGTTACAAATAGTTATGAAGCAAAATGATTTATTGGCTCATTTATTGATTGAGAGATTGACAGAGAGTTAGTTCTTACCACATGTCTTGGCAAAGGTCTGGCTCGGTTTTTCTCGAAGTCTAGTTTGGAGTCTTCTTCATCCATGATCTCCGCCATGATTTTCTGCAGGGGGAAAAACACAGATTGAAATCACGCTACGTGTCACGTATCTGCTTGGAATTGTTGGTCTCATGTGGGCTTGGGCTATCTCCAGGATCCATCCCTCTGTCCCGAGACTGAAATGCACTTATTGGGATGGGAAAAATTTATCTCTGTCCATAGAAAAATATCTGACCTTCATCACATGAAAACATATTTTGTAAGCTAAAAATTAGCTTTACATCAATTTGGCTTCCAAACTGAATTCGCCCCTTTCACTAACGGTACAGTAAGTGGGAGGGATATAAATCTAAAGCTACAGACAACCCAGGCCTATAGACATAGCCCGTCTGATATGGCTAAAAGGAAATGTCATCACTGGCAGTCAAACAACAGTACTGACAAAAGTTAATGGTTCTCACTCGCTTTGAGAAATCCCTGGACATCTCCCTCCCAAAACTGGGGCTTTTAACACAATCATTTATGGTAGAAAAGCACTGACCTTAGTCTTTGCTGACTTCTCAGAAATGGCAGCCCGGAACTGAAACCTGTTAGCATCCATTAGAATCTCCTGTGGGGGAAAAATAGAAGAAAGGAAGTCATGAAATATTGTTCAAAACTTGTCTGTTTGAATCAGTTATCATCTGTTGCTGTTTGCTACATTACTCTAAAAGTCTAGATCACTTAGAAGAAAAGTCAAAAGGGGAGGGAGTGCCGGTGGTATATCTAGTGTCATTTTCAATCATTGTAACATGTCCCTTCCATATCATTTCAGTCAACTTTCCTCAACTTTATTACAATATAATTATTTTGATTTTCCCTAACTTTAGCAAGACAGCAACTTCAGGAGATTGCAATAAACAACATGAGTGTACATCAGTTCTGTTCATCGACACCCCTTCAGTGTTAGAATGCCAAAAACTGTGTAGTTCCAGGCTCCAACTTTTGAAACCAATCTAAACCACTTAGTTCATGTAAGCCCAATATTACTCTTTGCACACCCCAAACACTATTTCAATATGCATGTTGTACATCGTTTTCAGCCACCTCTATTGAAGCACCTATATGATGAAGCACCCCTCGCCATAGTTAATCTGACCAATCTCCTCAGTGGTTAACACCTAATACTTCTCTCAGCTCACGTAACAGGTGATTTAGGTACATTTGTAGTGTAGCCTGATGGAGTAGAGCACTCTGAGGAAAACAGCATTCCAACAGATGAAACACCCCCTGGTCCCAAGTGATCCCCTTCATTTATCAGCTGGGAGAGCACCATTACACTGAGAGGAAACACGACTGTAATACAATTAACTACACTAGCTTTCGCAGCTGACACTGGATTAGCTACCTCTGGTACCAGTTTTGTCAGACACTACATCACAAGGTCTTTATAGATTGAACCGATGCTTTCTTGTTGATTCTAAGTATTAGTGGCCTTGTAGTGAATGTGGCAGACTCATAGTCTGGAGGCCCATGGGTTTGAATCCTTAGCAGCTCCCAATGTTGTGCCCTTAAGAAGAGACACTGAACAACACAAATTCCTCATCGCACTGAAGTGAAAACGAGTACCCTAAATGCAGAAATGTTTGCGGTGGTTTTATGTTCACATTTTTTTGGCGGTGAACTCTTAACAGCAAACTTAAAACGACAGCAAAAAGTTGACCCACTGTGTAACTGTAGCACTACTATGGTTTCAAACACAAACTTAAAACCACAGCGAACACTTCATTTTCTGCCTATAGCGAAATTAAATCCCCATGAACATTTCTGCATTACAATACTTAGCTTTAGTTACAGATCATATAGCTTCAGTTAGGGGCATGATATCCCTCAGATGGGACTTTAAATGGAGTTTAATTGTGTTTGAGGAGTGCCACACCTTGAACATGTGAAAGAACCCACCACACTTTTATTGATAAGAGTAAGGGACAGTACCAGTGTGAGTGGATCAAACCATTCAGTCTGCTCTGATGCTGGTAACGTATTACTTACTTAAGTATGACACTTGTCTGTTAGTTGCCTTAAGGCAGTAATTACTAAGTCTAAGGTTAGACAAGACAGACATTCAAACAAAACCAATAAAAGTTGGTATAAGCCCAAGTGCTATGGCCTTGCAACAAGAGCACTTTTTTTTATAGCACTCACTGGATGCAGCGGGTTAGTTGCTCTTTGGGGAACAATGCAATGCCTGATGCTTCCACTGATGCCCTTTGCAATATACTCCCACATCATGCTTTATAGAGGGGAACCTTTCTCTTTCCACAAGGCGTAAAAGATAACTAATCCTATCTTCACATTCTAAATGTCCTTTACATTTCATTGCAGATTGATACGATCATTTATCTGAACACAAACTAAATCCCACAAGGAGAACAAAAATGGTTGATCATTCCTTGACAAAGACTGGAGTAAACTGTCGAACGTCCAATTTTTGTGTTGGCAATTACAGTTCAACCTTATTCAGAATAATAATTAAAAAGGATGATGTTTCAGATAACAGACTTAAGTAATTTTGATTATCTTAAATGTGTAAAAGTAATTTAGTAAAAGAGTAGATCATCAGATAATCAAGACTTAGTATGGAGATTGAACTGACTCATTTATAACCCAGTGCAATAAAAGACATTCAAGACATTCAAAAAGAGACTCCGTACATCATGATAGGATGCCGGCAGACTTGTTCTGGTGTACCGGGAACTGGTGCGGAGCCAAGCTGATTGATCAAAATGAAAAGGTCAACGACCATGAGATGATGTCTCACCACACTTCACTGGTCCTAAGTCCTGGGGTAATAATCTACCAGACGGCCGCTTCCATATATAACTAGGCTGGAAACGTCCTTCCTAATTATCTCCACTAACCATTTTTACAACACCTGGGGAAATGTCACGATGCCTTACTGCAACTAACATTGCAATCCTCATTCTTTTTATCTGCTGAGTTTTGTGGACTAATTTTCTGGGCAGTTTCTGTCAGGGTTGTCTCGAAGACACGTACTTCGTCCCGGGATGAAAATTTTCTTGTTTGGATGGAGGAAAATTTCAACCCATTCGACCAAGAAATCTGAACTTTATGACATGAAATTGTAAATTAAATAGAATACTAGGAAACTTGAAATGACTGATATAACAATAAGAATTAACAGCATGGGCTTGCAAACAATGAGTGTGACAGAATAACAATTTACAGCTGGAGACACCCCTAGTTTATGTACGAACTGCTTTCTGTTTGAACTTCATGCTCGTAATCACACAGTTTTTCTGCCTCAGCGGTTGAGTCTGGAAATTACACCGCGATCGATGGCTATGGCCTACTGAACTTGATTGAGAGAGAGCAGTTACTGGTGTCATTATATGCAGCATGCATTTTCCACTTGCAATTTAAACCCCAAACCCTATAACCAATGCAAAGTCTGTGCCAAAAGGCTACTACACCAGGGATAAAGGATAAATGAAGGCTTGGAGTTCAAGCTTCTGAGTAGAATCATGTTTTATTGGTTCTATATCCCCAAAGGTATATTCTGTCAACAAATATGCTAATATGTTCGCCACAAATTTATGTTATGATCAGTGTATTATGTACGGACATCGTCTATAAGCCTTCATTTAAGGTATAGTAAGATATCCATGGTATTAGGCCACTCTAATTGATTATTGTGTTTACCATCACAGAATGGAAAAAAAAAATTCTGCTTTTCCTTCTCCAAATGCTTAAGGTCAATGACCTGGACCAGATGGCTGTGACACCATGGTTACTAAGAGGCGTAGTTTACATCAGGAAAAAATTTCAGGCAGCAAATCAGGGAGCCAAGAAATTCAATTGGTGTGGCATAAGAAATATAATAATTAAGACACACAATCTAATACTCATATTCATGATCAACCATACTGCAGCCTGACTTGATGGAATACAAAAATACACGTTGTTGGGGTGTCAGCTTCTGGAATGCAGACTAGATTTTGAAATTTAAACATTCTATGTATTTTTCTATTTAGTAACCAATACCACCCCACCCTCCCTTACTGTTCATTGTATTAGGATGAATTTTAGGATCATAGCTTAGCCAGCACTTTTCAGCTTGGCCCAGTGCTTTTGACTGCCACCCACAGTAATGATGCATCCGACACTTGAATGATTGCACGTAAGTAATGTTACCCCTCTGACCTGACCATGATGGTTTGATTGAAAACATGGCGAGACATGCCTGTTGTAGTCAGAATGTCAATAAGTTTGCTTGGCATTCCAAGCACAACCAAGCATAAAGGTCTAATGCTGTATTTACCTTCATCTAATACTGTTCAGAAGAGTCTATATACACAATATGGCACACTTTGACATTTTTGAAAAGGACCCATCAAGTGTGAATGTCGAAAACTGTGAGTGGATTTTTTAAAAAGTGAATGAAAGTGTAACGTTGGGTAACCTAAATTCGTGGGGTACTTAAAGTCGGGATTTTTCGAAAGCGGGGTATTTAGGGATATGTGCTAGATGCAAAATCAGTTATAACGCCAGCAATGCAAAGCAGATAGACTAACGTATTCAGAACACTGGCTGAAAAGCTTCGATAACCATGCATTAGAAGTTGGCGACGTCAAAAACTCTCCGTCCCTTATTGACAGAGTCTGGGGGCTTCTTGGGAGAATCACCCAGCACGGTTGTTCGCTGGTTTATAAGACAAATGTCACATCTCCTGCCTGCTAAACACAATTATTTATAAGACAACTTATTACAATCTCTTTTGCTAACCTGCAACTGGATTCTAAGTGTGATCAATCATCAAAACTCCTCTCTGTTGCTACAACCTACGGCACGTGTATTTTCCCGCCGCCATATTGTTAACCAGAATCCTGTTGTCAAGCAGACGACAAAGGTTTGTGAGGAACACTTTTTGTCTAAATGCTGCGTGTGATAGTGGACTGAGGAAGATATTTTCCTCAAAGTTTGCTCCTAACACAACAAGGAACACATGGACATAGTAGTATTACCATTGCTACGGCATCCAGCTAACTTCCCATGAATAATGTAACGTTACACGTTGCCCGATGATGACGATGGGCCGACTTTGAGTGAAGTTCTACCGACTCAACACACGGGTTGTTCCGGAACTGGCCTGATGTGTGCGGTACGGCCGTTTTTTCGTGTATTTTTTTTACTTGGACACGTCTATATCCATAGCACTCTCCTCAAGCCAAGGATGGAACGAATAGCTGCTGTATAGAATGTGATTAGCGGTAAGATATTCAAGACGAATCTTCTCTCCCGAATTAATGTGCCCCCCTGTCCGACAGCACCATAATTGTGCGTGCGGCGGACGGTAGTTTCAAGTTGAAATATTATGGTGTCAGCACGACTAGAGACAAAATCTACCATATATATGATTAGTGCAAAGATAGTACATGATACTGACAGAATAATAGAAAAAAAGGATGGTTTATTGTTCTGCTAGATTGATTTCAGTCAACCATTATCGGAAAAATCCCGAATTTAGGTTACCCAACGTTACATGTATCTATCAATTTTAATGTAGAAACTTTGAGTCTGATTTTGAAAAGGAATGAAAGTATCAGTACAGATATTTTTGTGAATATTAGTCATCCAGGAAATTGAAGAATAAAAATTTTAGATTCAATCTATTCCACTGGATTACAATATGAAAATTTCAGAGTACCCAGACGTTTCAGATGTCCATCCGTATCAAGGAAAGCATTTATTTTCCATCACTGATGAAAAATGTTGAATGACATCTGAAACATCTGATATTTTCATATTGTAATCCAGTGGTATAGACTGAATCAAAATCTTTTTCTTCATCAGATCAAATTTTTATGATTATAAAAAAAGGTGATGAAGACATTTCAAGTTCAAAGTTCACCTTGACTTGACTTCAATAACTTGATTCAATTGTTTGTTACCAAGCAAGAAACTTGAAACTTCCTCTTGGGAAATTTCCTCTTAATCTAGAACTCAGAAGTCTCAAAAGTTTTCCAATAAGACTTAAAGATTTATACTACTCCCTCCCATATTGGAAACGAGGATTCCGTTCACGATGACCATTATGCTTCATTTGTTTTGTGGATTACGTCCAACGCTCTAGGGAAATATCTTTAAGTTAGGGTTGGCTTTTTGGTAACTTAAAGAATTCACAGGCAATGTGAAATAGATAGTAATGGCAGAGGGCTTATTTGCGGTAGCCTGCTGGCAGAAATCGTTATTTCTTAACCATGCATGTAAAATTCTCCTAAGCTGATGCCTGGCAAAAGATGGTAATATCATGTGCCTGTGAGGCCTATCTTTAGAGCCATTCTGAACAATTACTGGCACATGTACTTGGAAGGGTTCCGTAAATCAAAGTGAACTTTAAAGGACATTTCATACATAACCTTGATAGCATGTACATGTGTGATACACACGTCAATATTCAGTATCTTAAAATATCCACGGTAATTCTATATCCGCAGTTTTCACAGTAACTTCTCTACAAGAAACTCCTTAATCACACTTGCATACAGAGGCTGGTATTTCAACTGAATGTTCCTGCTATTAATTCAACAACACTAACTCTTGATTTTCCCCATGCCACAAAATGTACTAGGTGGTTCAATCTCCTATACAAATTCATAGTATTGTCATTATGTTGGTTACATCCCAATATTCCGACTATAACCCCTAAGGCCCTAACATTAGCATACATGTACGTGACTTCATACAACCCTTCATTTGCACTTTTGCACATTGCATATTATACTCCTGCCAAATCAAACTTGAACAAATTTTCTAAAACCTCAAAAACTTTTCAGTACAGCTTTGTGTGCTTGTTGTGTGAAAAATTTAGATGTAAGACGGATTTCTTATTAAGATACATCATAAAACTTGACAAAAACTAGCCAACCTACCTCTGCTCTTCTCCTGTTCATCTCTTCTGCTTCTGCTAGAAGAGTTTGTTCTTTAGGAGGTCGATATGTCGACTCAGGAACCTGTGTCAGAAGAAAAACACAACCGTTCCAGACTTCTATAAACATCAGAGATCATGATTATAGTACAATGTACTGTAGATTTTGGTCCCATATACACACAGTATGAACCCTTAAGGACAACAGAAATACAGACAAACAAGTCAGAAACACTGAATTGTCTTAGGGTAGAAATGGCAGAGTGTGCTTAGGCCAGACAGATATTTATAGTCACTGTGCTCTGTTTTGTTTTTTCAAGTTATTATATGGCAACACTATATATTAAACTTACTGGTCTGTGCTTGTGTAGTTTGGGTATTCTCTCTGGTACAGGGATGGCCCTAGGCTTGGGCTGGGTAATGTTGAACTCCTGTGGCTGTGTGGCAGGCTTCACCATTTTCTTCGGCAAGTTGTTCTTGTTTGCGACCTTGTCTGCAAGCTGGCTGATCATCTTTTCCAGCTCTGGCATCCACCTGGAGAGATTGTCAATAATAAGTTCTCTTTTGGTAATACAAATGTACATTTGTATGGATACATACATTTATAATACAACAAGGTGTATTCCGTATCACCCGAGGTACCGGCTTGACTGCGGGTCAGCCGGAGGGCGATACGACCCGCGGGAGGGTCAGGACTGAGGGTCTGAGGGTGATGCGGAATACATCGTGTTGTATTTTATTTATGTCATACCCACCCAAAAAAAAACACATTTGCAACCGGCGCACTCCAAAAACATTCCAAATATTCAATGGAAGCCAGTGTGATAAATCTAGAACACCGTGTGATACGGAAAATTATCACACAATGCGGAACACCCGTATCAAACGTTTTTGCGACCCAGATATGACATAATAATCAATACAGACTTTATCAACTTTTTCGCAAAGCATCCAGTCATATACTAGACAAAAACAGCGCAGAGCTGAGTATGTATAGCACTCCCTTCAAATGAAGGAACTGTGAGCAACAGAAACGACCAAGACTGTCTCCTGACATGTCCGTACCTCTGTAAAGGCCTGAGGAGGTTGTCCTGCGTAAACCTGGGGTCGTAGTGTTTGCACCACTCATCCTTGATCCACTTCTTCAGATTCTCGTCCGCCAGGAAGAAGGAAAAAAACTGGAAAAGACAAACGTTTAAATTTTGTTGAGCTTACAACATCTCAGAGAAAATCAGTGATCATCAACTATAATTGTGCCTGAATATCTAGAAAGTTGATGTTAAGAAATTGAATCTGTGACACTTGAATAGGACAGAAATGAATTTGGTACGAACAGTAACACACATGGCACTTAACTTTTGTGAAGGCTTCATGGCCACTGTCCAGCATAGCTTAACAAAAATATTGGGGAGTGTTCATGTATTGTAGGTAGCTTAACGAAGCTAGGATTACAGTCATGTACAGACTCAGCACTCACATTATGCATCCTGTTGACATCCTGGGACTTGACAAAATTGCTGAAATGGACGATCCCCAACTCATCCAGTCTGAACACTGTCATGTAGCACAAATCTGAAACAGACAAAAAAGAATTTCATTAGTCCAAGTGCTTTATTTCCATTATCTGTGAACTTCTAAAGCTTAGTGACATGTAGCAATTTTCTAGTTTTAAACATTGTTTAAGATAGCAATTTGACAGTCAAACCTATAAAAGTGACCACCTCTACATAAAGACCACCTGGCCAATGTTACCACTTTTTGGTGGTCCCTTAGATAATCTATCCCATTGACACTAGCATTAAAAATCCTGTCTATAGTGACCACCTGTCCACATAGATCTGATTTGATTGGTCCCTGAGTCTTCTTGGACAGTTTTGACTGTAGCATTAACCTGAAGACGATGCCTGACAAGTCAACTGGTACTTACTGATATAAATGTTCCTCTCTGATCTGAGCGACCGTTTGCCCTCCTTCACGTTGTAGAAGCCGTCCACCACGACCTTCATGATCGGAGCGTACCGGACGCAGCCGGAAAACACTTCCACGATAAACGTCTGGTCGTTTTCATCTAACATCTGGGGAGAGGGGAGGAGAGTTTATCACTTGCTTCAAACCAATCTTTATATTCTAAAAAAAAATACACTCAACACAAACAGTTCTGGAACTAAATTTTATCAAACATATCACTGTTATTACTTTATCAATTGTATAGTACACATGTGCATGAATCACTGGGAAGCCTATTTCTTGGCCTTGGAAATTATGATACCATATTTGTCATTCAATGGTCCAACACAAAACAAAAGTGCCAAAATTCCTCTGCCACAGAGGAAATGTTGGCAGGGAAATTTTTGTACTTTTGAAATTGATAAGATATTAACGGTTGCAATGTGTGATTGACCGAAATCAAGTTTTTGAAATTTATGTGTTAAGTTTGTACAGTATATGTGAAAACAAAACGGTCATCAGGAGTTTCTGTTAATGTGGCCCTTTCCATAAATACAATCACAGTACAAATGCACAATTAGTAAGGCATAAAAGTTAGCCCACCTTGTTTTTCTTGAGAAAGTGTTTAAGATGATCCTCCACACAATTCTCCTCTGGGTTGAAGGTGTCCAGTAACTCCACACAGCAGGCTAACAGTTTCTTGTGACTCATGGTGACAGGAAAGTCTCCTGAAAACACAAATCAGGTTAGGTTTAGAACTTGTCCAGATTTTTTGTAAACAGGGGTTCTTCAATAAGTAAAAAAGTGAGCTTACGTGTAGCTCTTACAGTAAAATCGTAGTCTTACCACCACTGGTTTGAAAACTGGATGAAATAGTGTTGCTGTGACCTTGCAAATTATAGAAATATCGCTACAAATATCAAATCAAATGTCTTTGCAATCAGCTGATTGTGGGAGGGGGCGTTATCAGAGACAGAGTCCATTGAGAAACATACTTATTTCAGCATAGCAACGTGTTACGGCGACTCTAACGGCATATATGCAGCGTATATTGAAAACGACAACACTCTAGGTCAGTCACTACAATCTTAAGATTCTACTGTCCTAACAAAAATTTCAAAACCTACCAGATATGTCGTGATTTTCCACGGTAAGTTGCAAATCTTTGGGAAGTGAATCAAACCTGTTTATTGTGACAACGGCCTATTGCGCATGCCCACAAGGGATATTTAATGATACAGCCGCTGATTGGTCAAAACTACCAGCGGGCTCTGATTGGTTGCTATAAAGTCTCGCGTTTTCTCGTCCCACACAGTCTCGCGAGATTCGAGGTGGTAGACACAGTTCTCCCCTTTGCTTTGAACAACAACATCGGATTTCGAGTCTTGCAAAGAGGAGCGTCTACGCACTAAAACAACCACTGGCAACTTAATTTCTCGTCGCAGAAAGCTTCATTCCATCACCATGGAGGAGACGGTAAGAGATGACTGTTTTCTGTCGGTGGAATTCGTTGTTTTTCTCTTCGTATTCAATTCGGTCGAGCTCCATGTTCAAGTACGTTCTCAAGTTCCTTCCAATGGGGGCCGTACCCAGACGCCCAGTCATCCGTAAAAAAAAAAAAATGCGACCGTGCGATATGAATTGTTTTCTCAGATTGTCTTTTTTTCCTTTTCTGTTGTACAGAAGGAGATTGTGAAGACGGACAAGTTTGGAGATGTGACGGTGTTTGTCGCGGTAGGGGAACTTTCTTGTGTGTGGTAATGTCTGTCTGTTTCACCTTGAGATTGTCCTATGGGGGAGGGGCCCCACCTTCTTGTAGCTACACGTTTACCGTGGTATTCAACATTTCTTAAAGAAAATATTCTCAACATGTGTGCGCAAGCAAAGTTACCAGTGGTTTGTATCAATTAGAAATAGTTGCATTTTGGCTTTACGTTGGAGAAAACTTTAGTTTTGGGTGCAGGAAGGGCATCGCCCTTGAAGCTAAATGTAACACGGAAACGTGACTTACTGGTAACGGGATCTTTCAATGCACCACCAGTAGATAACGACTCTTAAAGGCACTCCATGTAAGATTAGGAATGGCTGTGCATCTTTTTCATATCCTTGTCCTTAGCCCAAAGCTAACTGAAATGATTTTTCATGTCATAATTTTTGCTTACCATATGCCAAGTATTTTTTTTTCTGCTTGCCTCTTAAGAAGAAAAAAAAAACAAAAAAAACACTGCCAACAACAAATGACTTAATGTTCATTTGTTCCTGGAAGAAACCAACAATGGCATCCATGAGATAATGTTTCTATCCTAGGTTGATAATTTTGCAAATAATGGCAATAAAACAACTTCAAACCAGTCTGGGCAACTTCAGACTGGCATAATCTAAATGTCAACAACTATTCCTTCAGGGGTTGCCTGCAACAGTGTTTGTTTACTAAAGTCTGTGGTTCCCCATGTTTTTGTAAACAATGATTTCCTGTCCCTGTTGCATGCTATCATCATTAAATGCTTGTCAGTGTCTTTTAGACACTTGTCAACAAACCCTATGGGATGAGTTGCTTCAGACATATGATACCCCTACAAGTGTCTCTTTTGTCTGTCTGTGAAAGGGGCCAGACCCTGTGGCTACTGACCTAGTTAAGGAGACAGATCCACCTCACTGGTTTGCAATGTAAACAAACAAGTGAAAGCGTGTCTCTAGGGATTGTGCAACCACTGGGCAGGATAATTAAAGGTCCATTACTAATTAGGCCTAGAGGCATAATGGATTCCTTGACAATGTGTGCTCTAATTGTTTGTAAACATTGGAATAGAGAAGGCTGTTCCACTCGCCTGAATAATTAGATTACAAGGGTGCTGATTACTCGTGCTGAAGAGCAATGTACTAATTGCGATCGTGTCCTATGAAAATTTGATCACAGTGGTGTATGATTGATAGATGTCCATGACCCTCATGTGTCTTCTGATAGATTACAATTATCAGGATTGCACTCCCATGATAATATATGCCAAGAAAATTATGATTTTGCTTTAGCATTATTGTTTGTCACTCAGGAAAACTGAAATTATAACCTTATTATAGATATTGGCAAGTGCATATGTGTTTAACTGTCTGTAGGTTGATTTGTATTTGTATTGTAATGCATAATTCCCCAGCTGCAACAGACAGCACCAAGGGAAAGATATCTCAAATGCTATGTATTTGCAGACTAGAATGGTTCCTTTATTATCGTATACTATTGCACTACATGGCATCTATGTGCAATAATGTCAAAGTTTAAGTAACCCTCACGGGAGAGAGAACAATAATAACAGGAAAACAATAAACCGGATATTGAGTGTGAGTGTATGCAACAATGGCAAACAATTGTATACTCTTATATCATATGCTACTAGGGATCATTTCAAAGTACTAAAAATTAATGTTAGAATTTCGTTTATGGGGAAGGCTGTATATGTTACAAGACTGGATCTTCCTCACGCATCACATAAGATTGTTGATGAGAAAACATAAGCCTTTGGATAGCCGCAACCTTTGTTTTTTTTTATTCCTCAGTCATTCTGGCTGTGTTGTTTTGTTATGGCGTTTGTGCTGTGAAAAATCAATACCGCAGTCTGAGCACCAAGGTCACAAGGCTTGTGAATCAAAGTGTCAGTACTTAAGCCCTGAACTGTTGACATTTCACCATCTCCCTCGGTACAATAATCTGTTTGTGCTGGAATTTTATCATTGTCCCTTTATTTTTGTAATTTGCATATTTGAAAATTCTGCTACACACGATCCAGACAAGCAGAAGAAATACATGTCTGTGTACAGTAATTAATACGCTGAAGGCTATAGGTCAGAACGCTGGTAAGAATAAAACACGGAGAGTAGGCTGCTTGTCTTGGAATGAATGTAGGACCTTTGAAAAAGTCATTAGATGGGAAATTGCGCTGCAGCTGGTCTGAAATGGCCCTGTTGATGGATTGATTTTTGGTCACGTAGACCACGTAGTACAGTAGGCTATCAGCACACACACGACAATATTAGTATACCAGGGGGTTTGCAGAGGTTTGGATTAACCCTTTCAATTATCATTGGTATGTTTGTACATGTGTGCATCCTTGAATAATGATGGGGCAGGATTGAAGAGAGAATTGGCACATAAACATTGTTCATATTCATGAAGCCTCCAAAGAAAATCTGTCGCAGAAAAAAAAAAATTTAAAAATTTGCATCATGCCCAGACAACATCCCGCTTCTATCATTTGCTATGTTTCATGGTTTGCCCTGTAGTCTGATTTGATTTGCTGGGAAAAAAAAATTGTATTAATGTAAGATTCCATTTGCAACTATCTGCTCCAGGCTATTTGCCGTCAGTATGGATGGGCACTTCAATTACACTGTGTACTTAGGACTAGCAGGAAGACAGATTATCAATAACACATTTGTGATGATGGAGTTATTTGGTGGAATTACATTCTATAAGGGCATGTGAATTCCCTTGCAGTTTGGCCATATTGATTGGATTATATGGATGACATCATCTGGGAACCCCAAAACTGATGCAAGCAATTATGAAAATGTACATAGTCAGGAAGGTTAAAGAAATGACTAAACACACATGGGTATGGTATAAAGAATGATGGATTCTTCATTTTTGTTCTTTTATATCTTTTTCTTTGACTTCGGAATTGACTTTGGCATTCTATGACATAAATTTCCGTTTCCCGAAAATATTTTTTTGTAAATTCGCAAAAATTTGTTTGTTTGGAAACAGACGGAAATTGATGTGCGCGCTGATGTCATTCAAATAATTGGATCAACATGGCCTTACAGCAACAACTGGAGATCAATCTTCAGGTTATCGGTCTTGTAGAGTAAACCACCAAGTACGTTGTATGTACATGTACACACAATCTGCGGTACGAAATCCTTCATACGTAATCTAGTGTTTGCACTAATCTAGGCCAAGGATTTGTTATTTACAATCTACCGGTAGCTCTCAAATGCACTACTGGTATGACCTTTCCTAAGGGTCTTAGCATACTTTAGAGCAAAAAGTAGCTTATCTATGTATATCAAATAAAGATATTTATGATTTTTGCATAATCTGTTAATTTCACACCACCTTGAACTTGATGTTTATCTTACAAACCATAAAGGTTTCTTTTGTACATGTTTACTTAAAAATTTGCTGGAAGATTCTTCTCCCAAGCAGAAAATTGTAGATTATGTTTCTTTGTTACAATGTTGAACAAATAGAGCAGTTTTGGGATTAGGGTTGTGGTGGGATCAAGCCATCTGTTCAGCAGTTATGATTATGATTGATCTATTAAATCAATTACAGCAATATGAGCAGACTTTGCAGTAATACATGATTGTATACAGTATACAATCATGTATTAGTGCAAAGTCTGCTCTACTATACATCATATGACATGTAATGGCATTCCCTGGCGCCATAGGTTATAAATGTTATGTAATTAGACGGATTAAAAGACAAAATCAACTGGCAAAAATGCACACACAATAGTTCAACAATATGCTTACATGTATGTTCTCTATTCAAAAACTATGATCAGGTATCATAAGGAAGGATATTCCTATCACGTACACATGTGGATTGTTCCTGGATGAAAGGGATCTGCTAGATTTGATATAAGTCCATTGTGGCAGGGTACTGCTATCTGTATTAGCCTATTTACCTTGGGGCACGAAAGGATGACACTGAACACACACAGATTTATAATGATGCCTGCTTTCTTTGTGCCCAGTAGGCTGATATTTTCATACATACTTCCCGTATGGGAGACAAGATAACATCTTCATGTATGAGCCTAAATCGGTTACATCTTCTTAGACCTGTCTAGGGATAAGAATGAATCTATATGTGCAAAATGAAATCTATATTCTACACGCACACTTCCTTCGGGCAGATGATACCAACATCAAAGTACTAGCTAGTTTATGTTCCATGTCTACAATCATGTACTTCACTTCTGGCTGGAATTTGTGTTACAATCATGCCCAAGGGCAATCATAGGTAATCATGATGGTTGAAGTAGAACGAGATGGGAGATGCGAATTATGCAGAGGCTTGTTAAACTCAATCATTATACAACAAGAGTTCGGAGACCTCAAATCTCAATGAAATATTATGCAAATATTATGCAAATTAGGGGAGCACACCCCAGTTTATTGGGGAATTCAATTGGAGGCTGCGCACCCTCGAGTCTAGGTACTGTCTCTTCCAGGGAAGTATTCCGAAGTAAATCAACTGTGCATGGGATAAAAGCCTATCCCTTCCGCTACAGGACCAGCTGAGGTCTGTTTCTTCAACCTCTCTAATTTTGGTAAATCAGGAGACAAAAACATAATTTTCACGTCAAAAATGATGGTCAAATTTTGGCACTTTTGCGTAGGATAAAACTCGTAGAAAAAAATTTCTGGGTAGAAACGACTGATGTTGTCAGAAAGAGAAAAACCTAGCGTACAGTCGAGCCAGTTATAAAGAAAATTCTAGTACTTAGATTTCTTTAATCATCCACGGCGCGAGGCATGTCAGCATGACCCACAGAACGCAAGATAGGTCAATCTCGGGCCCAGGGACATTTCACCATCAACGCGGATGGATATCCGGAAGTAAGGCTCAGATCGAAACGCAATTTTCACCCAAAACACACCAATTCACACGCTTTTCAGCCATGCTAGTAACTAATATCAGTTCGAAGCACATTATGAGAAATCTAAACTCAAACCCAACCCCTCGAAACCCTTTCGTCACTTATTTGTCGGGCACTTCCGTGGACCCCGGTCGCGGAAGAAATGGGGTGTGCACCGTTAATATATACAAATTATGATTTATATTGTCTATGACTTAAAAGAGTTATCACCTATCAGCATGCAAAGTTTGAGTTGTCTGCGACTTTTCTTTCTTGAGTTACAGGTGGTTGAAAGTTACCGTGTCGGAAGGCTGATTTTGTCCTTCTGGGCCTTGGTACCATTCAAGGCGCATAATAGCAATTACGTCACAATGGTAGCTTCCACTTGAAGACAATTTTTTCCATAAATTCATGCTTAATGGACAGGTATTGCAGTAGAAAGGCATGTCAGTGAGGCGCTCTTGTGATGGAGGAGGCTTTCCTTCTATTTCTGACTAGAATAAACGCTACAAACCGCCTAGAACGTAGTTGACTTCATGACGTCACAATGACTTTCACTTGCCTGTCTTTTCCATTGAGAACAGTGCTGTTTTAAGTTCCGTGCTTCTACGGGAAGCAGTTAAAATCTTGATTTTGGGCGTTAACTGATAGAGAATAGACCTAGCCTCACTACCCAAGTGCTTTCGTTGCCACGATTTCTTTTATTTTGTAGAAAAACGAACTTACATGATGTATCTTTGGTTAGGATGGCGGTCTGAGCCACACTTCTAACAGCTATGAAGGTATAAACGGGCATCTGCTGAGAAAAGGCTGTACAAATTGGTGTCGGTCTCGGTGCGACAAACAAGCCTAGGGATGTATCTTCTGATTTGTGCGACTTATTTGCCTGAATGTTGTAAACTAGCGCGACAGCGAACGTGACACTGGATCCGGCAGGAAAGTACGAGAATGACGTCATCAAAGGCTTTTTTCATTGAAAAGCGTCTGCTACTTGATGCAAGAGCGACTATTAAACAAACAGATGGAATATCCCAGTGCCCCTGTAGTAGAGCAATGCAAAAAACAATGTTTTGGTAAATGTGACGTCATCAATATTCAGGAAACAGACTTTGAAGGCTGTTTGGCCGTGTTCTAAGGGGGGGGGGGGCGTGGGAGGGGGGCAAATCAGCACATTATATGACATTATATAACCATATTAAAACTTGCGAAATCCGAAATTTTTTCGATCAGGTTGGGTCCGGGCTACACAGCTTCCCAGGAAAAATGCAATTTGTTGGCTGTTATGGTCAGTATTTTTTGCAGGACGTGTCCGTTTAAGGGAGCACACCCCAGTTTATTTGGGACTTCAATTGGAGGCTGCGCACCCTCGAGTCTAGGTACTGTCTCTTCCAGGGAAGTATTCCGAAGTAAATCAACTGTGTATGGGATAAAAGCCTATCCCTTCCGCTACAGGACCAGCTGAGTTCTGTTTCTTCTTCTCTAATTTTGGTAAATCAGGAGACAAAAACATAATTTTCACGTCAAAAATGATGGTCAAATTTTGGCACTTTTGCGTAGGATAAAACTTGTAGAAAAAAATTTCTGGGTAGAAACGACTGATGTTGTCAGAAAGAGAAAAACCGAGCCAATTATAAAGAAAATTCTAGTACTTAGATTTCTTTAATCATTCACGGCGCTAGGCATGTCAGCATGACCCACAGAACGCAAGAAAGGTCAATCTCGGGCCCAGGGACATTTCACCATCAACGCGGATGGATATCCGGAAGTAAGGCTCAGATCGAAACGCAATTTTCACCCAAAACACACCAATTCATACGCTTTTCAGCCATGCTAGTATCTAATATCAGTTCGAAGCACATTATGAGAAATCTAAACTCAAACCCAGCCCCTCGAAACCCTTTCGTCACTTTTTTGTCGGGCACTTCCGTGGACCCCGGTCGCGGAAGAACTGGGGTGTGCACCATTAGGCCCAAATTTGCTTAATTCATATTGAAGTATGGTCACTGTCACATAACTTCCAAAAGCCTATATTCTACACGCATACTTCCCACGGGCAGTTGATACCAACATCAATAATATTGAAAGTACTAGTTTATGTTCCATTTCTACATTTCGTACATCACTTCTGGTTGGATATCATGCCCCAGGGCAATCATAGGTAATCATAATGGTTGAAGTATAACAAGATGGGAGATGCGAATTATGCAGAGGCTTGTAAAAAGCAATGGAGCTATATTATACAATAATCTACATCTATATCTCAACCCCAGGAGGATTTTCCTGTTATATAGCTTTGTCCTTGGTACTGAAAGTGCTCTGTATACTACTCATGCCATTCATAAACAATTTGATATGTACCCCACCTCCTTGGTACTTAAAATATTCCATATAATGCTCATACCATTCCATATCTACCTCTATCCTTGGTACTGAAAGAATTCCACAAAATACTTGTATGGTGCTTTATACAATCATCTATATCTACCATTGTCCTTGGTACGGCTAGTATGCCACATAATACTCATACCATTCCATATCCTTTGTTCTTGGTACTGAAAATCTTCCATATGATACTCCTATCATTCCAAATTTAACCCTGTCCATGGTACTGGAAGTATTCCACATAAAACTCCTACCATTCCATATTTACCCTTGTCCATGGTACTGAAAACCTTCCATATGATACTCCTATCATTCCATATTTATCCCTGTCCATGGTACTGGAAGTACTCCACTTGATACTCATACCATTCCATATCCTTTTTTACTTTGTACTGAAAACCTTCCATTATGAAATTCATACCATTCCATACTTACCTGTCCTTGGCACTGAATGTATTCCACATAATACTTATACCATTCGATGTCCTTTGTACCGAAAAGTTTCAAAATGGTTCTCATCCCATTCTATATCTACCCCTGTCCTTTGTATGGAAAACCTTCCATATATGATACTCATAGTCATACCATTCCATACTTACCTGTCCTTGGCACTGACTGTATTCCACATAATACTTATAGTTATACCATTTGATGTCCTTTGTACCAAAATGGTACTCATGCCATTCTTTATCTACCCCTGTCCTTGGTACTGATGAAAAAAATTCCATATGGTGCTCATGCCATTGATCTATCCCTGTCCTTGGTACTGAAAGTATTCCGCATAACACTCATGCCAGGCCATGTCTGCTTTTGTCCTTCGTCTTGAAAGCATGTAGCACCACATTCATCTTGTGCTAGTGGTGTGTTCCATTATTGGCAAAGGTTCTGATGGATGTTCAAGGGGCCAGTCAAACAGATGTGGTAGACGGTAGACTTGTCAGGAAGTCTGCGCTGTGGAGTGTAAAGGAAATGTTTTGATCTTGTAGGTGAGCTGAGGATAAGGGATTGCCCCTGGTATGATCAGTATTCACCTTGCACAGCAAAAAGCTAGATTATGAGTCTCAGGTGTACACGTAAAGTCTTCCCGGCTATTTTATGACACGCTATGCTAATAAACTTGGCATTCCGTGGGTGAAGTTAATGCTGTTTTATGGGGCTAACTGGTATGATCCAATTCCAAATTTCACCATCCTCCTATACAGAACCTCGCACCCGGCCTATAGCTATACAAAAGGCTCTGCTAAACCAAACTGAGGTTTTCACATTTGTTGGTGTGGCTTCTTGCCAGCTGTCAGCCCATCAGAGAGTTGCCTAAATGTTTTCTTTAGGTAAAGCCTGTTCTCTGATTGGCAGACAGCTGGTTAGAGGCCGGGAACAAAAATGGAAACCTCAGCCTGGTTCAGCAGAGCCTCCCTAAGGTATATATTGCATAGGTCACAGGTGAGGCTCTAGCAGGAGAATGAATTTCACAGAAACTTTACCAATAACAAGGGAACAGGAGGCAGATCTAGAATCCAATTCCAACTTGCCATTTACTTGGAATACACAGCTGGGGACAGGAGTTGCGTGTTGCAATCCCATATCTTCTGAGGTCTTGTTTTAAGATCGTAGTTATAAGTTTGACTATAACTTTGTCAACCTTATTTCTTTTACTACAGTATAGGTACTTCTGCTTCATGATGTGCCTCAGATTGCTTCCAATAAAAACATGGCAGTGGTACTGCAATATCCCACCTCTAATTTTCATTTCCAATTTGTGTCATAGCAGAGGCACGTTAAAGAACCCACCACACTTATTGCAAAGAGTAGCTATAGGGTTCCTTTTGGGTGTGAATGGTTCAAAACCTACAGTGCTATGGCCGCACAAGGGGCAATTGTATTGAGGTCACCTGAGTTAGCGCCAAATGGCAGACGCTCCAAACCCTTGTGACCTAGCGCTGCCAAATGTAAGATCTTTGCATTTCAGCCCCTGGTTGCAATGAGAGAGTAGTCGGCTCATCCAATAACATTCTAGCCCTATTGTTACATTCACTAAAGCAGCCATTGTGTTTGAGTCATGCCATATACGTTGATACACATATCATAACATTACATGTATTCTTGTGATCGTATCTACAGGGTCTAAATCAATATTCTGCCGTGTTATCATCATCATTATGCTGCCGATATCTATTAGTACTAATAGCAGTCAAAAGGTCAGGTGATAGTGTTCTATACAGCCTGATGAAAAGAGCTTTTGTGCCCAATTTCATTGCAGAAAATATATGTCCTTTGTGTCACTTCATCATTTATTCATCATAGACAATACATTGAACATTCCGAAGATTTTCATGCGTATTACATACCAATTTTATGGTTCTTTGATTGTCATCAAAATGATGTACCAGCCAGAGAAAAAAACCTTCAGATCTCTTTAGATGCATAGACATGTATCTATGTGGGGTGGATATATGTTATCTGGCAGAATTAAAGGTGCCCTAACCCTAAGCAATTTTAGGGGGTAAGCAATTCTGTTTGGTGAGATTGAAATTGACATTTACTTCCCCATATTAGCACATTTGCATCATTATTTCATACTTTGGGCGTTTAAAAAGAGCACAGAAACAAGACGCATAGAAATCACTAAAAAATTGATTTTGAAAATATGACTTTCAACGCCCTAATTTTGCTTACTAATAGGTTGCCTTTAAGTTAGTAGACATAAGACCTTTAAAAGTTTGAAATTAAGACATACAATGTGCATCCTTGGTCTGCATGGTATGAAAAACACCAATAGTTTGCAGTCATTACAAGCATCCAACATATCTTTATGCAAGTGGTGATATCATCCTTATTCAGATTATACTGCCCAAACATAATGTTGCATCCTTTAGAGCAAGATGGAATATTGTATTACAAAATAAGTCAGGAAACTGCATTAAGTTTTCTGAAGAGTCAGATGTTTCAGATATAGCATCCACTTTCTTTCATCATTCTCAGTTACTGATGAAAAAGAGATAGTTGCAATGCTATCTGAAACATCTGACTTCAGGGAATTGACCCAGTTGCTTGATATTTTTTTTGTAGTACATGTACATAATGTTCTTACCTAACCTTCAAGTATGGAATATGGTATTGTTTGAAATAACAGTCAAGGACAGGAAATAATATATAAATCCCTGTATAATTACCAATCCTAACATAACATTACAACTCTTCTTCAATAATGTATAGCATCTGAAGGTACGATTTTCCAGACATGCCCTTTTCCTTGCCTGTCATTGTGTGACCTTGGGGCATAAGGCCATTAATCCTACTAAAGGCCATGCCATGTTTATTTAAGGTGTTTACCATTTGGAGTCCTGAGAATGAGTACAGACAGCCTCTAGAGAGTAGATCGTTGGTCCTAGATTTAGGTCTAACTGTTACCTGGCCCTGACCCTTTCTGTGCAATAGATTGGATTTTGAGAGGATGACATGTGAGAATGATAAAGCCAATTTTGTCCTAATTTCTGTTCAGCATGATACAGTCACAATGCAAAATGTATGGGACAGCGAACCCATTGCCTTGCAGAGGTTGGCTACTGTTAAGGATAATATAAAACCTTTATGGGGATCAGTCATGACTAGAATGTCATGTATGGGATGTCGGATGCTTCAACCCTTTACCAACTCATCCCATGGCTAATCAGACCTGAACTCAGCCCAACACCCCGGTCAACTCCACACAACATACCCTAGCTCTGGCCGAGTTGAACAGGGTGTTGGGCCGAGTTGACCAAAGTTGTGGGCCGAGTTGACCAAGGTGTTGCTCCAAAATATCTTTCCAAAGACCTTGGATTATTCAGTGGATATCTAGATGCACATTAGATGACTGAATGATATACAGTCAAACCTGTATTAGCGGTCACCTTTGCATAGCGGCCACCTGCCCATAGTGGTCACTTTTTGTCGGTCCCTTGGATTTTTCCCATTGACATAAGCATTAAGAATTAGGCTATAGCGGTCACCTGTCCAACGCGGTCGCGGCCACTCGATTTTTGGTCCCGCGGGTCTGGAAACACTGCCGATAACGGTCCCGGCGCATGGTCGCCGCAAGATTCGGGAGCCTTCTTTCAAATCCCCGCAGAAAAAAAATTTCATTATAGCTGCAGTGTTACCCATGAAAATGTTGTACATGGTTTTATTTTGCTCCTGGTGTTGGTTTTGAATTTCCAAAACCGCTAAGACGCCAGAAATTTGCAGCCAAAAAGAGCCTCTTGGTGCGCGGTCCTAGCGGGACGCTTTGCTTACTTGGGTTACTTCACTAGTAGTACCATGGGGGAGCAGTTTGTTAAAAAAAGACAGACGCCTTTTATCCTCTAAAAAAAGGTTATAAAGTCATCCATTCTTTGAATATTCTGTTCTCTTTATTCAAAGAACTTCTTTGACGAAATAAGTTTACATTTTGTACTATTTAATGTAGAGTAAAATCATAACTCACACATGCAGAAGGAACCCACATTACAGTAGACTATCCCAATGACCCTATGACCTCAAAGGGGCCATCTTGCAGCTGTTGTTTTTTTCTCCCGGCAAGGAATCCGACCCAAACAGGCTGATTTTACCGTGAAATTCCGCAATTATTTGCTGATAAATGATGTCGCCGCGCAATTGAAAATGACACGGTTGTCTTTGGCAACATTTTGGTCGCATGTGCTCCGGATTGGGGGCGGATCGATGGATCGACTTGGACTTAAATTTGCTTGTGGAAAAATCCGGACCTACCGAAAGCAGTCATTTTGAGCCGATGGTCGTCTTGTGGAAGTGGTCGGTAGACCAAGTTTGACTGTACATGTACACTGTATGTGAATAAATGTTTCTCAGTGGGTACAGAAAACATGTGCCACTTATTGCTCGTAATCAATCAACCGTTTCTATAGAGCGGCCACCTGTCCATAGCGGTCGATTTTGGCCAGTCCCTTGCATTGAGTGATCGCTATAGGCAGGTTTGACTGTACTATCGGATCCCTAAGAAGAACAATTTTGACACTTCCAAGCAATTGCTTGATGTATCTGAACCTATAATGTCAGGATTGATATTCAGACCTTGTGGCCACTTGGGCTACTTGCCAAATTAGGTTTTAAAGGTCTGGTCAAAATGTTCTCATATGTTGCTCTCATGACATCAGGTTTGTTTTTATTCTAGGAATGTGCATTATCTATTTCACGGCTGGAAATTCTTTTTTTTTTTAATAGGTGCACTCGGGGGCACCTTACCTAGAAATTTAGGTGCACAAGAATTATTATATATTGAGTGCACATCGTGAAGTAAAGGGGAATGTCAGCAGAACCAAATCACAAACATCACTGTCTCTCTTTTTTTCAGTGCTTAAAATTCTAGGTTTAATAGTGCTTTTCTAACACTTGTAATATGCTGTATACAAGTGTGCAATCATATACAGTACCTTTACCATACCTAATTAGGTATAACCCTACACACATATATCTAGGTGCAGTCCCATAGTCAAAAATGTAGATGTATGTCTCCAATTTTGGCTGCACAAAAGTGCATAATTTTGTAGTACCCAGTATTTCGAGCCCTGTATTTGCTCATCAGCAGCTGGGTTTCCTCACAAACCACTGGGGTTTGCAGGTTCACAAAGTCAGAGCTCCATCATACTGAAATGTAATCCCCTGCTCTGAAATGAATCTTAGGATGCCCTATTTGCTGGAACGTTATGCCTTATCCATCAAGTGGATTGTGTTTCATGATAAGTTCAACATAGATGTTAAATGATTAATATGTTGTCTACTGTTTGAGTTTCATCATATTTTTTCAAGTTATAAATATGATAAGTATGTCAACATACACCATAGGCAGGAGAGTGAATTGTTAGATCAAAATGCACTTGTTGCTATTATTAATAATAATAATTCATGATATAGTACAGCACATGTATTTGACAAATGTGCAAGCCTTAGCTTAGAAAAGATTTCGTAGTCTGTAAGAATAGAAAGGAAAATTGTGTGAGTTCAAAAAATATTTTACAAAGTTTGATTTAGCAAATTTGCTGAAGACTGGAGGGCCAGTATTCTTCCTGGCCAATTCTTTAGAAAAAAAAACCCTCCAGAACACACATAGTGACTCCAAGTTGTTGTATTTTCCAGGGAGACCGCAAACTGAGGGTGTTCCTCACTGTGCACGACATTGGACAGAACCGTAAGTAGCTGTGATTATAATTCTTCTTTTCAGGAAAATTACAAATCAGTACAATGGTGTTAGTATCAAACTAAGTCTTATATTGTCAAGTTTTTCAGTTAAAATCAGTCGATCTGTTAAGGTGCCACTAAAATGAAATTTTGTCTATCAAAAAAAAAGTATCATTCACTTGAAACTTTTTGTCTTTTCTGAAAATATAGTCAATTTTTTTTGTCTACTGTGTGTTCTTTGGTGGGACAAATTAGCAACAGTTCGTGATGTCATAGAATTAGGACTCCATATCAGCTTGTCAAGAATTTATCTAAAAATCTTGATCTTTTTTGAAACCATTGTTAAAAAAAGATCAAGATTTTTAGATAAATTATGTAAATGATAGGAAGTTTCTTTTATTTTCAATCGCAATAAGATTTGATATTAGGGGTGAGATGCTTGGCCACTACTATTGAAGAGACTGAATGTAGTCAATTTGTGAATGTCCCTTATTAGTAATGATTACCTTTCAGTTAATTGGTATAATTAGCCACATTGATTATTCACTTTCAGTACCCCAAGTTTGTTCCTGGATCATGATTATTTAGACCTTGTGATAACCAGGTCCAATTTATACCTTTGATTATTTGATTTAATTTAGATTTAACAGATTTGATTTTACTATCTACTGATAAATCAATTACCATGCCTGTTATTGATTGGCTGAATGGATATATCAATATCTTTGTGAATGCTGTACCTTAGATTTCAGTGGACCTGTATGGGTTGTGATAGTCCTAGATCCGTCTAATTTTATGTGCCATCTGTCCTCCTAGGCCTCTTTCCAATTTGTAACAGCCCGAAGTGTATAATTACAGAATTACAGACAATTATACTTAGGAAACCAGCAATGTATGCAAGCATTCAGGGGGCCTAGCAACTGTCACCCATTCATTATATGATGGGTAAGGGGAAAACCCTGTATAGGTACCCGTACCCGTATAGGTACCCGTATGGGTATACCGGTATACCCCATTTGGGGCCCCAACAAGCCAGGAAACACGCTATGACGGCCGCCATATGGGGCACCCAGAACGGCTGTTTTTTTACGGTCTCCACATTGATAGAAGACACAAACAGTTGACTATACTAGGTCAGAAAATAGCTGAACAATCATATTTTACGATCTTTTGATTTCTATGAAGGATGGATGCTTGTAAAATACGGAATTTGCGAAGTTCGTACACAGTGCTCGGGTATACACTGGAAACATGTCGGGAACACATAGTCACAATTCTCTGGGAATGTATCGGGAAACGTTAACAGTTGTCCTCCGGATTTTTAATAGGCTGGTCGGAGCACCATCGGTGTTGCATCGGTCGATGTACATTTCCCGACATACACACGGTGATTTTTCGATGGTCTCGAAATTCCTGATAAGAAACCCATGTTTCCCGACAAATTTGTCGGTAATACGTCGTTTCTTTTTCCCACAGACTTCCGATGCCGGTCGTCAAGGCAACAAGTAACAAACACGGCGGAGGGGACTCCCCGGCTTGGATGAAACTATGGCAACGGCGTTGATTGACGGGTAGCCGCGGTACTGGTTACCATAGAAACTGCGTGATTGACAGCCGAGAGACAAGCACATGGTCGTCGCGGCACGCAGCTTAATAAAAAGGAAACTTCAGACGATAATCGATCAGCTGTTCTCCAGCACCATATTTGATATTTACGGATGTTAACTTTTACTGCTTAGTTATAAGACTTAGTTTGTACGTAGTTTGTAGTAAGACTTGCGGAACTCGCTGTACTGTTTGTTTTGTCAATAAAGCTTTTATTACAACCGGCAAAAAATAGAATATTGAAAGGAACGATATTTCTGTAGAATTCTGTAATCGGCAAGCATAGTTAAGATGTTATAAACGAGGAAACATCGATAAGTTCTCAATAACCAAGGAAATTCATTTAAAGGATGCGGAACTATAAACCCGGAATCGAACCTACAGCTCGCGGCGCCGTACGGCAGCCATTTGTTCGCAAACGCAAGCGGCGTATCGCAGTGAGCTAAATATTGCGGCGAGGTAACAATACCTTCAAACCACTTTAATACAAACGGCCCATCACGTGGGGTTCCACAGCTGCAGTCCGTAATGACTATACTTGCATTGTTCTACGGTCGAACGTTACGTGTTTCTGTTTGTTTTGTTCAATTCTACTTTAACATGTCACACACGTCGTTCGCTAACAAAGTGATAATATGAACAATTGACGCGATTTTATCTTAACAGACGACAAGGGCCCACATCATATACCCGATCTAACTAGCGTAATTTTGAATAGCGCTGATAGCTCACCTGGTAGTGTTGTAGTCCATCAATCTTAACCAGGCAAGATGTATAGGTTCGAGCCCATCGATTCATTTCTATGTTTTATTTTTCACTGTTACAGTCAGCATTACTTTAATTTAGTTTTATCTTTTATCATGTTATGTTTATATTATCATGTTTGATGTTTTGTTGTTCTTAATTTTTTTACATCCATCTCTATCTAGATCTGCTTCCTTGATGAAGGCCTCCGGTCTCTGGGTGTTGTCCTTGCACTTCTACTAGTTGACTCGTCGTTTTGTTCTGACGACGTCTTTGCCAACGCACGTGAGCCATCATCATATATCTTTCCTAGCCTGGATGGGACACTGGAAAAGAAAAAAATGGTTGTTACATGTACTTACAATTGGAAACAATAGCGATGCATTTTTATTGAAACTAGAAAACACCCCAACAGTTTGTGAACAAACGTTCTTTTTTAATTTTTCGTGGAGCCGTCAAATTCTAATCACCCAAATCGCTGCACTTTGCGCGGAAACATGCGCTGATTTTTGCGCTACGTAGTGCTTGGTTGAACTGTGGCAAGAATCACCAGTAAGACTGGGAGGAATATTTCAATATTCCATAATCATATTCGTTAAATGAAAATGAATTGACAATATAATTCCGAATCCCATAGTCAGTCCATAGTCACTAGTCAAGTAGCAGCATGTTTTTGAACGTTAGAAATAAAGGCGCTTATCGAGTACGAGATTCAGTAAAAGCAATGCAATGTTTGAAAAAACCTTATTGATATGACCATCATAACACCCCGGTTACCATCCAGGAGTACTAATACGTTTCTTCTCAGTGGTCATTCGTTTCTCAGTAGTCCTTCGTTTGCCGTCGGTGACAAGAAATGTATACGCGCAAGACGAAATTTTCGGATGCTGGACAACTGAGTTGCATCGACAAAGTTCGTTATCTCTTTTAATGTTTGCAACTTTCATTTCGTAGTTTGATTGTATTTCCTGATTTCTTTCAGCAATTTACATTATCATATTATTTCAGTATTTCTTCTCTTGTTAACATACAGCGTATCAAATTACCGTGGTCCGGAAAAATGCAACCGATGGTGGTTAATCCGTCTCGATGCTTGAACTCCTGTGGACCAGCTTCAAGTTCAATGCTTTGATCACTGTTACTTTGTTAATAAAATATAATCTGTGAAAATTTTATTTGAGTTCATGTTAGCTTTCCGAACTTGTTAGTTCCTGGGAACGTCAGGTGTTAGTGTTAGTGACATGAAACAAACAGTTGGAAAAAACCAACACCGAAACAAATCAATACGAAAGCAAACTGAACGGGAACAAAAGGAATAAATTAATGAACAATTGTCTTTTCATTAAGATGAATCGATCTGTCCGGAAAGTCCGTCCCCATCCTCAAGCACGGCCGGTATAGCTGGCACACCAGTTGTCACGAATCTGAAAAGACGAAAATGGAATACATGAGATGTAGCTACATGTATATACAGCATAATGTAGTGGTCAACTATCCACGAATAACAATAGCGGCGGAGTTTTAAAAAAAAGGACCCCAAACAAACAAAATCATCTACCAACACGGTAATCATACAATGACCTGGTTTGCCCTTTGACGAAAATATATCAAGGAAAATTTACGGTAATTAGAAAATAATGGAAAAAATGTCTAACACGTCCGACGAGATATTGCTACAATATCGTAATAATCAGGACCTGACACACATCATGACCGCTAGTGACCTCTTGCGTGAAAACCGACACATGCCTGACATTCGTCGATTATATATACGAAGGCTATCGGGAAAGTAACGGGCGAACTCCATTGATTTGGCCTGATTTCTGGATCTGTATCGGGTTCAACATAGGTAAAAGCTGCAGTGAAAAACCGACAGAAATCTGGTACTATTCCGTTACCAATACGACATATATCCGACCTCCCCGCCGAGCACTGTGGAACGTGCATGTGAGCACCGATCTCGGAGACTTTTCAACTAAACTCGTTTTGAAAAGAAATAGAAAAAACACCCAAACTATCAACCTTTCCGCTCTTCATTATCTTCAGATGCAATACCCATGATCTGTTTGGCTGGAGCTGTCAGTAAACCTACGTAAAACCTACAGGAAATGCCGTTCTCAATGCACGGAAGGTCCGCCATGAAACATGTGCGAATTAGCGGCTTAGAAGGAAAGTAGCCATTTATTGCGACACAAAGATTACGGACATTCGGCGTGATTTGTCTGAAAATGCATTGCTCGGTCTCTGTCTTTAGCGTGAGGCGTTTCTGTAGGTTTAGTTGAGAGGTCTCCGAGATCGGTGCTCGCACGTTCTGACAGTCGCTCCGTACAAACTAAGCAACTTCGCAAATTCCGTGTATCCCAAACCTCCGTCCTTCATAGAAATCAAAAGATCGTAAAATATGATTGTTCAGCTATTTTCTGACCGAGTATAGTCAACTGTTTGTGTCTTACTAGCACTGTATATCAATGTGGAGACCGTAAAAAAACAGCCGTTCTGGGTGCCCCATATGGCGGCCGTCATAGCGTGTTTCCTGGCTTGTTGGGGCCCCAAATGGGGTATACCGGTATACCTATACAGGTATACGGGTACGGGTACCTATACAGGGTTTTCCCCTTACCCTTATATGATAGCCAACACAACAAATTTGACTCAGGAATAAGATCATAACATAAAGACAACTTGACAAGAAGACATCAGAATATAAAGGATACTTCTTCGTGTCGCCCGGTGATGATGATGATGATGATGATGATGATGATGATGACTTCTTTGAGTATCATGTTACTACTCTCAAATGAAGACCGATTCAGAAGATTGTTTTATGAATCACTAGAAAGATTCCATTTGAATTTTTCTGTTCTTGCTTTGATTTGTTCTGCCAGTTCATTCTTAGACTTCTAAGTGATGCCGAAGAAGAGTGATGGGTGCCACTCGAAACGTTCGGAAGTAAAATGTCACACATGGTAGATAATATTAGGACTCTGTTTGTACCCAGCTGATCACACCCAGCTGTGCCTAAGTATATATACTGTATCAGTTGAAAGGTTTAAAGGCTCATCACAATATATGTTCTCAGAAAGGTTACTCCATATAAAACTCACACACTCCTTTGATCTCGCTGTCATGAATATTCTGAACAAAATAAAAGCTCTGGGGCTGAAAATGAAATAGTACTATGAAATAGTACTAATGTTTAATAAAACCCTGCAGCTTGATTTATATATTTGTATATTTTCATTTATTCTATATCATATATCTATGTAGTATCCTACAGGATGCCTTAAAAGCAATCAGGAAGTGTTACAAAACATATAAGTTTCATTTAAAGTAGACTCTTAAAGATTGCTTAGTTAAGGCACATGCAGTTTTAACAGGATGACATGAAACAAAATGAAGTGGATTGGGTTGGGTTGGCAAGAACAAAATGTGATTATAATGGTACAAATTTGTGGGTCAAATTAAATTCAATCAATTCAGTTCAATTGCTGTCTTTTAGGGCGGAAATAGAATCTAAGTGACAATGTATTTTTGCTTTTGAAAGCACTCAAAGATTTAATTTGACTGCAGTGGTATTAATAATAATTCTCTCTAGGCAATCTATGCATCTTTTTGGAGTGTTATTGTCAATTACCATGTACCACAGGATCCTTTGTTTTAAGGGTATTCCAAAATTACCCTAATCATTTCAATCATTGATTTTCAATGTGACAGTCACATTTTGGCATATGGCATCACGTTGGTGGGTTGATGAAGCATGTTGGAGAAATTGAATCTATGTCAGTCTGATCATGAGCTGGCTTTGTGCATGCTGGCACGTAGGCACATGATCAGCTGACTCAACCAAGTGCAATGACTCCTATACCTAATGTGCCATATCATTAGAGCCATATCGAATTCCATTACTTTCCAACCTTGGCTTTGCCAACCTGAGTAGAAAATTTTTTCCAACCCATAGAACAGAACTTGAGGCTTTTACAACCAAGTCAAGCAAAAGGACAATCATGTCTTTTTATAATTGAACCTTGACATTTGTCTAAGAATAGCCATGTGCATGGCCATTGATTGATGAATGACTATGAAGGCCTGGCCATGGCCCAGTTCTCTGCAGCAGAGGGCTGGTATTATGTGTTTGATGTATCAGGCTAGACAGCCAAGGCTTTACGAGGGGTGTTCAGTATGTTCCCTGGCCTCACCCAGAAGCAAGGGGCTGCATGCCAACTCAAATTCTGGGATAATTATAAACGTATGACACCGTTTTTTTTACAAATGTCCACCAAAACTCAAATCATTATGACTATCACTTTGTACAAATTGTAGGTGACACCATCTTGAAAATCAGTAATACTAGTGGTAACTTTAAAATAAAGCTTAAGACAGGGCAAATTAACCAGGACAAGAGTTGCTCATTGACAACCTTTAAGGGTTAACTTCACGGTAGATCGGGCTGGTACCTCAGGTAATACGGAATACAGGATGTTGGCAGCATGTTTGTAGTGGGGAAAATACTGACCAGGATGTCCTGTATATGTGTAAACTGTCACTTGAAGTATACAATAGACTCTTAACTACTTTTCTGTGTGGCTTGTACTTGTCAGTTTTTTCATCAGATTGCAGTCTTAATGTGAGGTACAATGTATCAACTGTACTTGACTGTATGTCATTCAGTGTGAAGAAGTGCAATGCTTTTCTGGCACTCGCACTTACATTGCACTTTCCCAAATTCAATTAGGAACTAAATCATGCAGGCTCATGGGGTGGCATACTCTAAAGAGGGAAGCCCTAAGGCTAGCTGTTTTTCAGCAAACACTGAAGAAATGGAAAATCAACTCAAGGCTTGGCTGCAGCTGCTATTCTTTAGTTTCATCACTCATCATCACCCCGACCAATCAAACCATGTGAATCGCATTGAAACTCAGATTCGTATCAGCCATTTTCCGCCAAATCCCTTTCTAACTTGAAACTATTTTTTTTCTAAACATTAAATCGTGGTCGCTTTCAATCACTTCGAAAGTGCCCAAATTGCCAATCTGAAAACATCTTTGGAAAGCTGACACCTTCCACCATCTCACTGGCGAGTTTGTTTTGTCAGATGTAGTCGTTTATGCAAGTTAGAAAGAGATTTTTCAGGAAATGGCTGATATGAATCTGAGTTTCAATGCGATTCACGTGGTTTGATTTGTCGGGGTGTTCATGAAAATGAAAAGTCAATTCAAGGCTTGGCCACTATTCTACAGCATGCATAATTCAGAAAACAAAAGTCAATTCAAGGCTTGGCTGCTATTCAACCATAACCTCAAGTCAACCTCTGGAACCATGCCTTGATTTATGGCCTTTTACTTTTAGGTATAGAGTTGCAGTTGCCCTTGAAACCCCAGTCAACCTTTTCAAAACTGTCTGATAGAAGAAAAGAATCTAGCTGTCCAATAACGATTTATGGATTGATGTGGTTCCAAGTAGTGAGTCGTGCAGAAGCTACTGATGAATCAAAACACAAGGGTTTTCCTGGTATTGGTAATGACATTCTACTGTCAGCTTGATATTATATTTGATGTCAATTCTGGACATTAATTTCCATGATAGTATGTTGCAAATTGGTGTCAGCATTGATAATACCAGACTTAGTGCTGTTACTGTTTAACGCAAACCAGAAAATATGGAAAAATTGTATATTGAATACAATCGTTTGTTTGACTTCCTCAACAATTGTGTCTTACCAACTACAGATTATAGAGCCAGCACTCAGCCAAGCCAACCCACATATTTTTAGAGGTCATGACATTGTACTCCACAGGACGACCTTGCCCTAATTCTGACAGAAATTCCAGGGACCAACTGGGACATAGGATAGGGCATAAAAGTAGACCTGGGTGGCCAGAAAATAAGATATCAAATCCGTAAGTTCTGCTGCAGTACCATGGAAAGCCACCAGAAGGTCCAAAATTAAATTATTTCTTTGGTAAGATAAGACCTTAGACTACAGACCAAATTTCATGATAATCCATCCATAGCTTTTGCAGTCAATATGCTGTTCAATTAAGTACAAACAATATTGATACTTCTAAAATAATAACCTTCTTAATTTTGGTGGAGTTAAACCAAAATTTAGTTAAATGTAAAATTAATGTCAGTTTTGCAACCTGGATATGCACGTTGTCCTGTGAATAACTGTTACACTTACAGTTGAATATCTCTTAGTCATGGCTTAGCCTTGTTTGGCCAGCATGAATTGAAGGACACATACATTGTATAATATCACGTGTAAACATTATTACCTTTGCCGAGAAGGTTATGTTTTACACAGCTTTCCTGTGTGTGTCCTAATCCTTCTGCAAACACGATAACTCAAGAATGCTTGGATGGATTGTCTTGATACTTGATACCTCGAAATGATTCTTTGCTCAGATGAGACTGTATACTTTGAACATCCTGACAGGTGTTGTTTAGGTTGAGAAGATGATTAACTGACATAAATCATGCAAATGAGGTCCTTATTTGCATAACAAATTGGAAAAATTTATGATATGCCACTCACAAAGGTTAAAATCAGTCGGCAAAGGTATGGAGTCGTGGAAATCTAGTTGATTTTGTTCTGCAATGAAAAATTCCCTTAGCTTGAGATACAAGTATTAGACTTTAATTAGAAAACCATCCATAGAACTTCATGATCAGAATCTGCTCTTTCCCAAGTTGTATGTTCTGACAGTCACTGATAGTTCATTCATGCACCAGAAGATCTGTATCAGTTGCATGAGGAGAGATATGATTATTACTTCTCATATTACTCAGTTATTACCGTTGAAGGTCACCCAATCATCTTGTTTAAAGCCACCAATGCAAATCACCAATGCTGTTGTCTTCTCATGATATGCGAAAAATAGATGAAAGGGTCATGACGAGCAATGTTTAATCATTTCAGCTATCATCATTTTGAGGATTTTTAAAAAATACAAGGCAACGATGTTGTAAACTTGTGTGATAAGTTTACTGTCAGACCAATGATTACGTATCCCCAGGACCATCATATTCCAATTTCATTATGATGATTGAAAATGACGAATGATTAAGAGGCTTGAACATCACATCGCAGGTCCCTCATTTCATCACTTCATCAGTCTGCAGAGCCCTCTAGATCTCCTGGGCAATCAGAAATGGCATGACCAATTGCTTACTGGCCTTATACCCTGCTAGAGTGGATTTTATAGCTACTGTAAATCGCCTTAAGTTTTTTTGGGATTTAATTTTGCAGTGAGGAGAAAATGGAGCCCTCTCCCAGGTAATAGGAAATGGCATGACCAATTGCTTAGTGGTCTTAGATCCTGCTAGAAACAGATTCTATTCTATAGCTACTATAAATCGCTTAAATTTGTGGGGGGGGGGGGATTTAATTTTGCTGTGAGGAGAAAATGATGCCCTCTCCGAGTCCTACATTGTAGGTAATCGAAAATGGTATTGACCAATTGCTTAGTTTCATGTGGCCTTAGACCCTGCTAGAGTGGATTTTATAGCTACTGCAAATCGCTTTATTTAATTTTGCGGTAAGGAGAAAATGGAGCCCTCTTCTTGGTAATAGGAAATAGCATGACTAATTGCTTAGCTTTGTGACTGGTCTTAGACCCTGCTCTAGTGGATTTTACAGCAGCTACAGTTTGCGGTATTTAAAAGAGTTCGCCGTGAAAACCACAAAGTTTAACATAAAACCACCGTGAGAATTTCACAATTCACAGTATCGTGTACAGATCGAAATTTCTTCCTCCACACAATTTGGTACATGGCCAACCGTAAAGACACTCAGTAAAGCTGCACCCTGACAGGGATGAATTGGTACTGTACGTGTTACAGGAAAGTAGTAGCCAACTTGCTGTTCAATCAGAATATGTTGAAAACTTTGTTTGTACTTGGCTGTACTTTATCAATATTTACCTACTTTTAAAATTGATTGTACTTGTTCCTTGACTCACAATTCTATATAAAATGAAAAAGAACATGTAGATGAGAGTAATATATGATAGGGCTAACCAGTTTAACTGACATTGGTTCAGGTCAATCGTGACACATGTACAAGCAGTACTACAAAATGTAGATGCCACGTTAAAGTTCAAACTGTCGTTACAATATTTTAGGCTTGATTTGATCAGTTATCAGAGTGATGTGAATTTCATGCACTTATTAAAATATAGCTGAGTGTATACATATAGCAGTAAGGACATGATGTATATATAAATATTATGTACATATTGTAATTTCATATTGAATATATTGCCCTGACCTTGTCATACTACAATCTGTTTCAGCAAGATGTGAAAGGTGCGAATTGAATAGATTTGATTGAAATTGATTCGCATAGATTTTACCGAGTGTGAACATGGTCTTATACAGGAAAAAACACTCAATACCTTAAATTGCTATTGTTTGTTCGCAGATAAGTCGTTCCACCGGTTCCTGCTGCACGAGGACATGAAGGCCATCCTCAGCAAGTTCTGTATTGTCCAGATTACTGTTCCTGGGCAGGAGGATGAAGCTGAAACCTTGCCTAATGAGTAAGCTCACCTGGCTATTTATTTATTGGTTCAGCATGTAGTTACATGCCAGGGTTGCCCAACTAGCAGGAGGCTATTTCTAAGGGCAAACCCTGGGGAGCAACATAATCATTACGTTGAACACACAATCAGTGAGGTTTAAGAAATTAAAGGTTAACATTCATATATACATTGGATCATACATTTTGTATTACACAAATCAACACTGTTTTGCATCACAATATAAAACTACATTATCATGCAAGTACTTACAAAAGTTTTTAAATTTTGTTGCACGTGTCACATGGCAGTATTGACTTATACGGAAAATGGATCTCCGAGGGGGTATTATAATCAGTTTCCCCCTCTTTCCCTGTTTATGTTATTCTGTACAGGGCACGCCTGTAAAGCAGTGTGTTTTTAAAAGCACTGACCGCGTCTACCCTGTATATAGAAAACAGAAATGAAAGAATGAAATGAGTACCTAGCTTCAGTTAGGGATGTCCCTCAGAATCAGATAGAAAGTGAAATGGATGTCCCATTTTGGAAGAGAGCCATACCTCGAGCACGTTTAAGATCCCGCCACACTTATCAAACATTATTATTACTATATAGAAGATAAGCCAGTTCATCCCTATGGCCACATCTGAGAAAATTGTCATATTGAATTGAGGTAACCTGGCACTGAATGGCAGCCTCTATAGACCCTTGCGCGCGGTTCAGCCCTGCCAGGTAGAAGTCCTGTCAAATTATAATAACTGACAGCCCTGGCCATGGGCTAAGCTAAGAACTTGGGCTTATGCAATTTATAAAAAGAACATAGAACTTAGACGCCCACCTCAGTGCTATATGACAACGTCCTGTCAAATACAACTGTCAGCTGCTGAGCTGAAGATACTCACAGTTACGCAATACAAAGTTAAAAGTCATTGACCTTAACAAAATATGGATAAGCAGGGGTTCATCTAAATCAGAAAAGAGGGGCGCTGCGCCCTCTTGTTTCAGCCCAGCACCCCCTTGTTGAATTCAGATTTTAGCTTAATATCCAGCATACAGCCTTCCCACAGCGATTGATTCTTCTATAAATACATAGAATTCGCTCCCTCGCCTGTGTGTGCTCCCTCTTGTTCAATTTTTGTAGAAAAACCCCTGGATAAGTTTTCTTGGGGGACATGCATGTGTATCTGAATAATATGTATAGTAAATACTGATTCCATCGAGTTTTTGTAAATAGACTTGACTTATAGTTTTATAGTGCAACCTCTTGCTGTTATCTGTTGCTAGCAGTTCTTCCTTCCTGTTCTGTTCATCTGTGCTGTGGTCTAACCCCTGTCACCTTGAGTTTCGAGTTCTGGTCACGGGGACTAATGAATATAGCTATATTTAGATGAGGATCCACCAAATTTTGCAGACCTGTGTAAAAATATATTCAACTCGAGCATAAGCAGATAAGATTTGGACTGTCTGGGTCAGGCAGCTGTGATCGATCCTCAGATGCACCAACCCACTGACAAATTGAAATAATGTCAAGACACCTAAAAACTCTGACATCTTTATTTAACTGCTGGCCATGAATTGAATATAGCACAATGTTGTACAGGAAAGGATGTTATTACTCTAGTAGGTTCCTTAGGCCATACAGCCCAACTGTTATTTGGCAAAAAGAAATCTATGAAAAAAGATTTTTGAACAGTGACAGTCTATAACAAATACTAGCATCTGTCTTTTCTGTCAAGACCAGTAAAATATTTACCCTTCAGTGAGCTAAAGCTGGATCAAAATCACTGTGAATTTACTTTTATTTAATGTTTTACATTTCACTTGCATCCCCTTCCCTCCCTACTCCCTACTTCCTGTCTTCTTCTTGTCCTCCCTCCTTGGTTTACTGTCACCTCCACATATAGCACTGCAAGTGGCTTTGGCTCTCCTGCTCTTCAGAGAGCCTTTAAAGCATCTCCGTCTCTACGGAGGGCCGTTTCCTTTAAGAAGAACAGACCGCCTTCTGTAACATCTGACCAACCAGCTCAAGCCGCAGCCCCTGACCAATCTGTTGAACAAAGGTTGGAAGGCCGCCGCCAACTCCTGCTTGCTTCCTGGATTGTGCAACCTTGATAGCTTTATTTCTTAATTACTTGTTACTACATGTATTCCCTTTCATTCTGTCTTTTTCATAACGCTGACATCTTTGCTTTCTTTGCTACATTGCACCTGTGTTTTCAAGCATTAACGCTGATCTACTTGTGACTGTACTGTACTTGAACATGTTATGTTATGAGCAGCAATTACTGAAGGTCCAGTGTATACTAAACTGTTTGCCACATGTAACACACTGTTCGAAGGTAGTTCTTCACAGACTGTGGTTTGAATGTTTCAGCTACAAGTTCCCGACCATGCAGGAGATGGGGACGGAAGTGATTCCTCAGGTCCTGGCTTCTCTGGGGTAAGAACTTGTTCAAATGAATCAAATCTTAAGAATTTTTAAAACACCAACACGAAAATACAGCAATATGGCTTTTTTCCAATCGTGGAAGCTTTGGCCTTTGTGATATTTTTGATACTTGTGTCTTCCTAGTAAGTGCATGCTTGTATGTCATGCTCATGCTATGTTTTCTGTAATTGTAATTTTTTTTTAAATTACTTATTTCAAACTGCTAGTAACGGAGGGTGCTGCAACTTCGGACGTAAATCTATGAGTTCGACATCGTATTGCACCAGTGTCGGTTGTCTGAAAAGTGTTGCGTTTTTACGAATGATAAATTAGAGTGGTGGTGTTTGAGGATTTGCCGTTGTGGAGTTGATTTTTCGTCGTCCGTGCACGATTTACGCCATCGATCTCAGTCGGTAAATCCAGAAATATGTTGTTTTGATTAAAACGTTCCATATTGTTCCATTCTGATTAGGGTACCGTAACTTCGGCATAAAAATATCTTTGTATCTCTTTGATTCGTCGGTACTATTTCAAGTAAACAGAAGGAAGAATTTCGTGTCAACTAACTTCAACTTCCCTCTGGTAAATAATTTTTGACCGTGCGTAAGGCTTCACCGATGCCGGGCGCGCTGTGGCTAAGCGACTGTTTACGCCGCTTGTTGCGTTCCAAGCCATGACAACGTTGACGATCCGTTCTTTGGTATGGCAATGAGAGTAGAAACTTCATATGATACAAATGGTCCCATAGCATGAACGCACAAATGCCACAAATGTGCCACAAGTACGTCCAAAACTGCCGAGCAAGCATTGTAACGCCGCAAACTGAAATCGTGACATTTGCACTCGGCACAGCACCGCATGTGACCAGAAAGTACGCTGGAAATCTTCCTTGTTTTTCCGGTCAATTCAGTGCAAAGTTATGACATATTCTAAACACGATCATCAATTGTTTTTAGAGCTCGCTATTCAAGAATTTCTGGATTTTTTTTTAGCAAGCAATGAGAAATCGCCATTTACATCAATGAACTTCGTGTTTATGCGTTCAGAGATCTCCGACCTGTGCCCCCCACATCAAAGCAAAGCGGCCTGTCGATTTCAATTAATATGCGGGGTTAGGTTACACGTTTGCAACATCAATGAGTTTAAAATGCTTATGTGGAACCACGTAGTGCAAACCTGCCACCGGGAACTTATCAAAATGCAAGTTTATCCGACGTATACTAGTCAAGCTAGATTGATAAGGTTTTGCCGTTTTGGAGCCGACTTGACTGATGTACAGGGGGAGCAGAGATGCCTTGCCAAGGTATCACATTCGAATCGTGGTCAACGGAATGGCCGTGACGTAAAAGGGGGAGGGCATTCGAAGCCGCGGTTGATTTCGTTATTTCAGACAAGCTAAATCGCGACATAAACTAACCAAGACCCATGTTTTTTTGGTGTTTGTTTTGCTTTATGCCTCATGTGTACAACATGTAAGTTTGCATGACGACGGTTGAATATGTTTTATGTAAGAGTTGCCACTTCACAATGTCCTTGCATCGAACGTAGACATTTTTATCGCCACATTTTCTTCGTGGCACAAAATCAGTTAATTGTACACAAATCCCTGTTTTATTCAGACGACAGCTCTATGCATGAAGTTGGGTTCTTAACGATTTTATTCAGCACCGTGGCTGAAAAAAAAGATGACTCACTTCTGCAGAACGAGACAATTAAAAATCCTGCCGAAGTTGGGAGTATGCCGAAGTTTCAGCACCCTCCGTTAGGTAAATGTAATATCTACAAACTGAGAAGAAAAGCTTTGAAATATTTACCTTTTGAAAAAAGTGCATGACTCACTTTTGCTGAAAACAGTACTTTTATTTAGTTCAGATAAAGTTTACTTCAACTCAAGACCGGAGTACAAAGCTCTGCAGGTACTATTCAGACACATGAAACAAAAGAAATGTTGATGCATCATACATCTTCTGTCAGACTATCCTATAGCTATTGATGACATTGACATTCTTTAAGCAGGCAGGAAGACGATGAAAGATGTGAGGAACTGACAGATGTTGTTCCCTGTTTTTTTCAGCTGTAAGACCAAGGATGTGGTGGGATTAGGTGTGGGGGCAGGTGCCAACATCCTCTGTAGATATGCGGTAAGACAACTTTAGAGGCTTACAGCTAGCATAGTTTACAGTGGATTGTTATTTAAAGGCAGACTAAATTTAATTTCGTAAAGCATACTGCCGTATGTTAAATATACCACTAAGACCAGTTCTGACTTGTTTTAGACTAGTCCGTCATAGATAAGCATTGTTACAACATTTGAAATTCGCGGCGTTCTGAGATTATAGTCGGCGATGCCAACGACCTTTGACCTTTGAAACATCAATACCCCAATCAGCCCAAGACTCACAACACGTAAGATGTGTGGCCGATTGGGGTATTAACGTCACAAAGGTCAAAGGTTGTTGGCATCACCGACTATAATCTCAGAACGCCGCGAATTTCAAATGTTGTAACAATGCTTATCTATGACGGACTAGTCTAAAACAAGTCAGAACTGGTCTTAGTGGTATATCTAACGTACGGCAGTATGCTTTACGAAATTAAGTTTAGTCTGCCTTTAATAAAAAAATGATAACCTTAGGGCCCAGTCATATTACATCATGCATTGCAATCATCGTAGGATCACAAACTGAGGGCACTTTTGGGATAGTCGTACATTGTATTATACAAATTAAAGTGAGATGTCTTGTACGGTTACAGAAAAGGCAGACATCATTTTTAGCAGTTGATTCTGTCACAGCCTGTTTGAAAATTCTACGGCATCAAAATTGTATGACGGCCTACGGCGAAAGTGACTGCGCTGTAATAAGTTGAATTTGTCAGGATCAGAAGTTTACAGGTCTGTATACACAGGTAGTAAAATGCAACACTGAACTTATTTATGCTTCACCTACAGCTGCATGCAAAATTATTTACCCCCCCCTTACTTTTTGGACATTTTGGCAAATTGAGGAAACTTTACAACTGCATAATATTACTAAAGCATATAAGTGATGAACAGATATGTTATAATTACAGATTGATACCACAGCAAAAGTTAAGATTTTTTCATAGTCCATCCAAAATAGCAACTTTCACACAAATAGTACGTTGCAAAATTATTCAACCCCCTATGAGGGTTTGTCTTTAGTATATAGTGCAGCACCCCTATTTATCTAAAAGCTGAAATCACCTGATGTAGACGTGAACGATAGCTTGTCACAAGCTTCTGGCAGTGCTCTTTGGGAATTTCGGCCCATTTCTCGTAGGCAATGGTCTCCGGCTAGCAATTTTCCGAGGTTTACGTACCGCAACAGCTTTCAATAGATCCAACCCAAAATTCTGAACTGATTTTAAGTCTGGAGACTGTTATGGGTACTCAAGAATCTTCCAGGTTCTTATTCTGACCAAACATATGTGGATGTCGATGTGTGCGTGGGGTTATTGTCTTGCTGGAATGTCCAATGACGCCCCAGCCTCAACTCCTTAACGGACCTGGCGACATTCTTGGCCAGAATTTCAGCAGCCACAGTGGGTCCCCCGAAAGTGCGAAATGGAACGAAATGGAACGAAATGGAACGAAATGGAACGAAATGGAACGAACTAAAACAACATATGTTACATTATGAAATGAAATACCACTAGATAGCGACATATAAGGAGTAGACCGGAACAGGAAGCATTTTAAATACAGAAGTGAGTGGTAAATACATAATATAACGTGTTTCATTTCTTGAAACTATGTGATAATATTAAATACAACGTTTTTGTCGCGTTTATGTGACTAGATTCTTTCTTGAAAATGGAGGCACCGCGTGTAAAGAGATCCGCCGCTCTTCCTTGTGTACCAACGATCTGCAAATGAACTGCTGCAAATAGCATGGGAAAACAAGCAAACGGAACTGAGTATCGAAGTTAGGACTAGATTATACAGTTGGTGGTAACATTGCATCTCATAATTCACCAAGAGGGCATGAGGCAAGCGTTATGTTATTATTCATACAGCGTGTTTGCGTGTTGCGGGACAGAACTCGTCTCTCCCAAATGGAGCCCCGCATACAAATGAACCGCCATTGTTGCCAGCGCGACGGAACTGTGGGCGTGCTACCGACAGGTTGAATCAAACTCCGACTTTCCAGTTATTTACATACGGTTTTAGTCCATAACTAGTACGTAGCATATGCATATCTCCGCAACAACGATTTTTATATAACCAATTCTTCGGCTCAAAGTCAGACCGCTGTCGGGGAATGGACCCCTCCGTTAATGATATGCAAATGAAGCTCTGCGCTGCGTCACCAATTTCACACATTTCACACTCCATTCAAACACGGACGTGGAGTCCTCTGGAGACATTTCTGCTTCCCTGTTCCCGACAAAACAAAGGGAGGGTGTGAACGAGGAGGACATGTATTTCATGGTTCACACAACACGCAAACACGCTAGCTGTATACATAATAAGATAACGCTTGCCTCATGCCCTCTTGGAGATGCAATGTTACCACCAACTTCTGTATAATCTGGTCCTAACTTCAATACTCAGTTCCGTTTGCTTGTTTTCCCCGCTATTTGCAGCAGTTCATTTGCAGATCGTTGGTACACAAGGAAGAGCGGCGGATCTCTTTAGCTTTGCACGCGGCGCTTCCATTTTCAAGGAAGAATCTAGTCACACAAACGCGACAAAAACGTTGTATTTAATATTGTCACATAGATTCAAGAAGTAAAACACGTAATATTATGTATTTACCACTCACTTCTGTATTTAAAATGCTTCCTGTTCCGGCTACTCCTTATATTTCGCTATCTAGTGGTATTTCACATCATAATGTTACATATGTTGTTTTAGTTCATTCCATTTCGTTCCATTTCGTTCCATTTCGTTCCATTTCGTTCCATTTCGCACTTTCGGGGGACCGCCCACAGTGATATTTCTTAGAAGACAGGTGGACAAGAACCATATGATTACTGTAAAAGTCCTGAAAAACAATTTGGCTGAAGGAGAAACTGTTGTTTCAGTGGACACAGTGCACCGCACACCTCATGCTGAAGGGCTTAAGGCCAGAACCCCAAGACCCACACCATTGTTGAAGCCAAGCCCCAAGAAAAGTTGCCTCCAGTATGCTCAAAACAACCTACTAATGCCACAGTAGTTTTTGGACACTGTTATATGGACTGACGAAACAAAAAAACTTGACCTCTTTGGTCCTTCGTGTCAGAGGTTTGTTTGGCACAGGAAAGACTACGCATACGCAGAGAGGTACACCCTGCCTACCGTGAAGCATGGTGATGGGTCTGAGATTCTTTGGGGGCGTTTTGCTTCTAATGGCACTGGGAATATCCACCGTGTTGAAGGCATCATGAAATAAAACCAGTACTAGGATATTCTGGCCAGGAAAGTTACCAATTCCGTTAGAAAGTTGAAGCTGGGGCGTCATTGGACATTCCAGCATAGACCTCCTTGATTCCAGCAAGGCAATAACCCCACGCACACATCGACATCCACATATGTTTGGTCAGAAAAATAACCTGGAAGGTTCTTGAGTACCCATAACACTCTCCGGACTTAAACCCAGTTGAGAATTTTTAGTTGGATCTGAAGACAGCAGTTGCGACACGTAAACCTCGGAAAATTGCTGAGCTGGAGACCATTACCTACGAGAAATAAGCTGAAATTCCCAAAGAGCACTGCCAGAAGCTTGTGACAAGCTATCGTTCACGTCTACATCAAGTGATTTCAGCTTTTAGATAAATAGGGGTGCTGCACTAAGTACTAAAGACAACCCCTCATAAGGGGTTGAATAATTTTGCAACGTACATGTACTATTTGTGTGAAAGTTGCTTTTTTGGATGGACTATGAAAAAAATCTTAACTTTTGCTGTGGTATCAATCTGTAATAACATATCTGTTCATCACTTATATGATTTAGTAATATTATGCAGTTGTAAAGTTCCTCAATTTGCCAAAATGTCCAAAAAGCAAGGGGGGTTGAATAATTTTGCATGCAGCTGTATAAGGTGAGCTGCAGGAGCTAGCCGCACAGAAATTCTAAGCACTGAGTGCTCGGTCTGCTTACGGCATGGGGCAATGAACAGAACTTGGAGATGATAGGCCAACATTGATATTCAATGCAATGCGTTTTACACAGTTTTGGTCTGACATATAGACGTTAAAGCCTTTTAAGTTTGTGGTGTCTTTTAGATTCATGACATCAGGGAAGACCAAAATGCTGTAGATATAGCTGTAAGTTACAGTGCTTAATAAGATGAGGGTTCACTGTGTATCACACAGTCAGCCCAGTGACATCTGCTGGGTGTATTTTGCATACAAATGACAGTGATATGCAGGCTAACCTTCGATCCACATTAGTCTGGCAGGATCTGAGGTGAATTCGGCATAGAAAGTTGCAATGAAGATGTGACCAGAATATGCTTAAGGGCTCTTAGAATAGGCACAATCGGGGGATGCAGAGACTTGTGGTGAATATCAACTGAATATATTTTACTGATTATCTAATGTTTGGATTATAATCTATACAGCTGTGTGTGTGTGTGTTCCTTTTTACAAACTCAGGAAACTTCTATTGGATTTTTTGCGTTTCGGCGCCTTCGCGCCGAAACGCAATGTCCTGGCTTTTACCTTGCATGCATGCATGCATGTAGGCATGCATGCAGGATGCTTCGATGGTTCAACACTGTGTCGCACACCATATGACCTTATATGGCAATACATTCCAAAATTCTTGTATAGCCGTTGCCTTATATGGCAAGTGAGCAAGAAATTTCAGGCAGGCTTGATTTGCATGACACTTAGGACCGCATCTACATGTGTAACTGCTACAACTGTTCGGAAATATCATTGCATTGTGGTTTCGGACTTTGATATCCTGAAAAATGACCATATTACATCTATACCACAAGATTGCAGAAGAAAAAAAATGATTTTGCAAGAAAACGACCAAAAATCGACATAAATGATACCATGTAGTGCTCAGGTTATAGCATTACGTACAGAGATCCGTGTTACACACTACAGCTTAGCTCATCTGGCAACGCGTAGCACTTCGGACCCAGAAGATCCGGGTTCGTGTCCGTGTGTGGATTTTTTTTTCTTTTTAGATATTGAATATCAAAAATATATATTGATATTATATTAATCTATCAATATCATATTTATGAATATCATTTTTTTTTCATTAATAAATAAAGAAATATTTTATATTTGTTATTTTTAAATATTCATTTAATATATACAAGGCCTTTGTCTTATGAACAGGACTTCATAGATTCCAAACCCGGCATTCAAATTTTTCTGTTCATTGTAATGGAAAATACCGTGCAGCGGCTCCTATGCGCGGTAAGATGATTCTTGCAAAACACTCGCCACTAAACTTCTATCCCCGATGTAAACAGAGGCTCTTGATGTTGTTTGCAAAACAGCGATCCTTTGTTACAGTAGCAAATGCTCCATTGTTCAGTATCGACTTCATTCAGACAACACGGACGTGGAAAGTGACGCCGCTCTGCACAAAAATATGGGAATTCTCATAAATTTTAGCAAAATTACCCAGGAAAATAAGGAAGAAATGTTGTAAATGAGGAAACCAGAATAATACGGATGAGGTAGCTGTTGATTTGTTTGACATTTGGTAGTCATTTTGGATAGAACCTTAGCTGTTATGAACTTCTATTTCACTTAATTACCATAGTGCTGATGATTCAATGGTGCTTTTTCAAATTTTATGTTTTATTGCGTGCCATGTACATAATTACATTGATAGCTTTTATAATGAGCCTATTGTACATTTTACAAATAAGTACAAGTTGTAGGCCAAGACCAGCTTTTTCAAAAGCACTTAAGTTAAGTGACGTAAGTTCAAAATTGCTTTCCCCAATCTGCCTTTCTCTATTAAAACAGTACTCATTTCCCAAAATGACAATTTTTCTTATAGACTCAACAGCCCTTGAGTGACTTTCTCTGGCAGATTTTACTTCAAGTAAAGGGAAAAGACAATTCACACTCATAAACGTAGCCGAAACGCCAGCTTTTTTGAAAAGCTCTTGTTTTAATCAGTACTGCAAACTGAGTCCAAATGTCACCAATGAAGCTCCCCTACCCATGTGCAAGCATGTCCAACCCCCAGATGATGGGGAACAGAAGAGCTTAATCCAGATATTGAGTGTGTGAGTGAGTGAGTGAGTGAGTGAGTGAGTGAGTGAGTGAGTGAGTGAGTGAGCGAGTGAGTGTGAAGACCTACATAGAGCAAACCAAGAAGCCCTGAAAGCAGTACTGGCACAGCAAGATATGATGATAATAATGATCAGTACTAGCCATTCTACACAGCCTATAGTTTTATGAGCAAACTTGCAGATTATAACTAACTAATTGGTCCATTGAAAATGATTATTATTATAATAGTTTGTGGGTTACCTTCAGAATGGTAATGCACCTGTCCAGTACCACTAGCCCACCAAACCAAATCAACAGCTAGAATGAAGATTGATTATATCTAATGGAACCTCACACTCTCCTTGGTACTGAAGGGCAATGTAATTACAGCTGAAAGAACTGAGTCCACACCTCAGCATCCTTAGTTAGGAGATGCCTTGGTATTAATCCTCTGTGACATACTCCTAAGAGGGTTATTTTTTACCAGAATAGAACCAGGAGCCGTGTGGAATTGCTTCAGCTAGGTTCCTCTTAGTTTTCCTCCTTGGCTATCAAGGATAAGGTTCTGGAAGTCACTGATAGATGTATCACACTGTCAGGAAGCAATTACAAGACTTCAAATTGTTAAGCACCAGTTCTAATCACAGTTGTCTCTCTCTTGGCGGCAAGTTTTTAAACTTTTCAAAATTCTTTTAACATTAGCATATCTTTCACCAGAAAAAAAACAGTGAGAACATTTTGTTGGACTGAGAAGTTTGCTTTGGACAAATGTTTTCAGTCTAGCCTTTTACAGCTTAAATGTGCATAGCTAATATTTTGTTGGAAAACTTCCATGTTACATAACAGACCATGGTGACCCCCAGCAAGAGCCATCACTCTCCGTTGAAAATTTCAAAAATCTTTAAGATTTTTTTTTGAATTTCCATCTTGAGATTTTGTGCTAGTTCTTGAGATGTTTCACTTCACAATCTTTCTTCTGTGAATGAGATGTTTGAAACAATCTTATTAATAAGCTGCTTTAAAAAGATCTCAAGATGCTTTAAGAAGATTCTCAAAATACTTAAGAAAGATCTCAAGATGCTTTCAAAAGATCTCAAAATGCTTTTAGAAAGATCTCAAGATGTTTTCACAAAGATCTCAAGATGCTTTCACAAAGATCTCAAGATGCTTTAAAAAGATCTCAAGATGCTTTGAAAAGATCTCAAGATGCTCTCAAAAGATCTCGAGATGCTCTGTAAACATCTCAAGATGCTTTAAAAAGATCTCAAGAAGCTTTGAAATGAATTCTCAAGTGTCTTTTGACAAAATATCTGGATCTTTGGAAGAAAATCTCTAGGAGCTTAGAAACATTCCTAAAGAAATATTGCAATTTCTGCATAAGATTGATATTATAATCAAATGTGTGCAGAAAGGCTTAATTGTCTTGCAACTTTTAGCCAAAAAGCCATCTGAGAAGATTTTGCACCTCTGTTGCTAAATTCACAGGCAAACAGTATTATTGGGATATAACATATTCATGTTGCCTGCTAGATAAATTGTCAGGTTTTCATTGATGTAGGCTACCAGTTGAATTTCAACTGCCATAAAGTGTGCTCCTCAGAGTCATTAGTTGTAGACCAGAGTACATTGTACAGTACAGATTTGACAACATTTGGACTCAGACTAAAATGTACTCAAAACCTGTTGAAGTTCTGAACCAGACTTGCAGAGTACCCAACGGATGAGAAAAAGCTTTTTATATGAATCCCTCATAGCTGTTCATGTAGAGCCAGGCTTACACACCTGATCCCTCTGAGTCAAGTAGCACATCTAATGTACACTTCAACACTTCACTATGTCAAAGTGCGTAGGAATGACACTACTGAGCAGTTGAATATGACATCCAAGTGCTGGGTCAGGCTTTTAACATTCGACTGTCTTGCAATTTGTGGAAATGGTCGCCCAATTGGTGGCAATCTGACTCTCTTCTGTCTGAGTGATTTAAAGGAGCATTTCACTCTAGTAGAAGCGGGTAATATAATACATCCAAGACTAAATTGTTATGGTTGAATCCAGTTTGTATTGTCAAATTTGCCATAAGTTGAAGCATGAATGCAGGGCAAACATTGTAGCGATTGTGTTCTTGAATTCCCCAGAGGACCCTTCCAACAATGCCAGAGTTTGAAATTTTTCTCACAAAAGTACCAAGATCTCTGTTTCTCGATACGGCATAGTCTTTAAGCGTTTTTGTGGTATTTGAATATTTGCAGGAAATTAATGAAGTAGGTGGGCAAAATTAGGATATAAGAATAAAAAGAAAGTAGATAGGCATCCCACGAAAGACACTCAAAAAGTTTGCACTGACACAACTTCAGATGAAGTTTTCTATTTGAAACAAACTGCTTGAACAATTGAATAACGATTCTTTGTACATGCACAACCAAGTGTTTACACCTACATTGTAGGCAACGTTTAGGACCACATTCTTCACACTGCAGCAGCGACACCTAGCTGCAATGCAATTGTCTGCAGTTTCAAAGTAAAGGATTGTGTTTGATGAGGATGACAGTAACCGACGATCACAGGAACATTGGTTTGGTTTAAACACTTGGAAGTGTACAAAGAATGTTGTGATCCAGTGATTTACAAACCTGATGGCTATGTTTGAACATGATACTTGAACATGATCCCCACCATCTTCACTGTTGGACAACTGGTCAGGAGTAACATCATGCCATAGCAGTTCACAGCATTGTAGAGCTCAGTTATGGAATACTCTCCCTCTGCATCAATGAAACATACATGTACTTATTTATTTATTTATTAATTCATTGTCAAATGTCATGGTACACTGACTCTCCAGTCAACTGACTCTCCAGTCAACAGTTAGGGACAGACAAATACATACTAGGCAATGTCAATTTACACATCACTACTTATACAATGTTACTATCAATCAATAAGTCAATTTTACAATTCAATTTAACATCGTTGAGTCATTATTATGTACATATTGAGATAAAATAGGCAAATGCGTTCGGAGGTCAGAGGTCATATCTGTCAAACGGAAACATACTTAGGTCCAGGACATTTAAACATCGCTATATCAGCAGCACTTGTAAATCGCCACCGTTGTAATGACCTATTCATCAATTACTAAATATATGCTTATCTGTGATGTTGTTATTGTTGTCTTGTTTTTATCTGATGATCTTGTTGTATATGATTATTGTTGCTATTGTTATTATTTCTAAATGTTAGACCCAGGACTACCTGAAAAACAGGTAGAAATGACCTGAGTGCACTTTCCCTGGCTAAACAAATAAGAGTATAACTTATAGTAAGTGAAATACTGACAATGTGAGTTAGACAATGGTTCCTTCCCTGTCCCCAGATGTTCTCGGCGTACGATGTGCTGGGGCTGTGTCTGCTGGAGTGCAGCGCTGAGTCAGCAGGCTTCCTGGAGTGGGGCCAGGAGAAGGTAAGATCGTTGTCACAGTGTCATGTTGTAGATGTTGGACTTTCATCCATGCTGTCAGAGATCTGGAAAATATTGAGATAGAGGCCTTTGCTGCAAAGAATTCTATCAATAAACCACAAAGATGCAACCAAATTCCATCCTAGTTTCTTCATGTTTACAGACGAAAAGAAAACTACTGTCCTCTTAACATTTCATAAGGCTCACATGACAGAAAAAGTGGGACTTGTCCTCTTCCACTGTTTCAGGAAAAGAAATAAAACCCAACAAGAAGTTACTGTTCCTCACTGTTCTTTTTCAACCTAATATTATATAGTAATAATGTCCATTTGTCTGCTACTACCACAGAGTACTATTGCCCCCTGAGTTGTCAAGAAAGATGTCTGTAGAGTTTATCATATTCTGCATGGCAAATTTCAGGGCACATCCAATATCAGCAGACAAATCTCCAGTGAATTGTTTTTTTGCATATACATGTAATTCCATTAAATGTGTTGGAAACAAGACCGGGTTCTCTATTTTGTTATATTAGTTTTTCTTGACAGCTTTTTACTATACAGTACTCCTGTATTTAATTACGTGTTAGATGTTTTTCCTGTCATTTTGTGACCATCTGTCAGTCCGGTTGCAAATCTGTGACGCTCCCCCTATCCCCTCCTCCCCACCCTGCCCAGCTTGCTGGTGATGTGATATGGTGTCATCGTTGGTGTTCTTGTGCCGTAGGGCCAGACAAAGTCAGCGCTGTGCTCCTTACCATTTAAAATTCTCGTCTAAAAAGTGACTTGATGGTGTAGAAAATAAGTGATGTTTTTCAGAAATCTGCACTACATAAATGTGAAAAATTAATCCATTTTACCTTCAAATTGTTACCACAATGGTCTATGTGAACATATAGGCACATTTGTCTTTGGTACATGCCACTCAAAAATCATTGGGCTTGTGGTTAAGTTTTCAGTTACTGTAGTATGGTCGTGCATTTCAATGGATGAAATGCATCCTTGACTATCATTCAAAGTCCACTTTGTCTGGCCTCAGTAAACTCACTTTGGTGTCAGATGACTCAAAGGAAAGGAAATTGTTGAAAGTCAGAATTTCTCAACGACAAAGGAACATTATGATGACTCCATACAGCACCACTAACATTTCTCATGGGTCTTGCTGCACGCTTACCCTTTTAATTTGTCGAAAAGTAAGTACACCGTTTTCCTGCACTTTCACCTTTACATGTACATTGTGGAGAGCTTCCTTTCACGAGTGGTGCATTGCTCATTCCTTGACACAGACTGAAGTTTAAAAGTTGAAAATTTGTCCAATCTTTTTGTTGAGATTGTAGTTATACTTGCTTCCGATTGTTGAAAGTTGCTCATGACTGAATCAGTGGAATATTATTGTAGTGAGCTATTACTGTAACAGTCAAAGCTTATTTACTGTATCTGTATCATTAAGAATGATTCAGGTAATGTATTTCCAAAAAAATAAAGATAGTGACAACAATCCATAAATTATGCATTTGGTGTATCATGAATCGTTATAAATTTCAAAAGAATATCTAATATTTACGTAAAAAATTATTGCAAAATACCCTGAGCACTAAATGGGCCAAGCATGCATGGAGGTTTGAAATTGGGAAGGGTAATTTAAAAGTAAAACTACATAGCCTGGGTGCCATCCCACTACTACTGGGGCTCCTACACTCGCTGCCCTGATTTTTCCAGGACAGCGAGTGTAGGAGCCCAGGCTATGAACTACCTACCAGTTGGTAGACCTGACATCTGTCAGTGAAGCCCTAAGGGGCATTGATTAAGACAAGTATTGTGCAAAACTCAAAATAGCTATGTAAAAGGAAGAATTCTTAATATGTTTTCAATGAGAACGCTCAATGCCAATTAGATATAATAAAGTGTACCTCCAGACAGTGAGTGCTATCATTTAGTAGCTTACATCATCACTCTAACTTGTACTAGTACTGTACTGTACTGTACTGTATTTTTCATGGATACCCATAATGATGAAAATTGTTGTTTGAGGCCTCAGATATGCTGCATTTAATTCTAAGATGACTTCAATTCAGGGCTGTCTCCAGCTTTTAATTTTTTTCCGTCCCACTCATTGTTTAGGAGCCGATGTTTTGAATTTTCGTTGTTAAATTCGTCATTTTAAGCTGACAAAGATTCATTTTCATCAATTTTATGTCATAAAGTTCAGAATTTGGGACAAAAAGGGTGATATTTTTTTCCGTCCCAACAAGCAAATTTCTGTCCCGGGACGGAGGAACGGGTCCTGGAAACAGCCCTGCTTCAGTTGATTATAAGTTGTTTGATGTGCACACTGTTTTCTGTCCCCAGATTACATCTCTACAGCTGAACATGAAGGGGATGAACCCCACTAGCGAGTCCTACCTGATCTGGCACCACTATGGAAATGTGAGTATTTAGTTAAGATCTACCTGGGTCATTGATATATGTATGGACTGTCGACCGGTTCACAACCATTTTCTGTTGCAATTCTCCAATGATAGTAAACTCTGACAGTAAAACTAAAAGGCAAGGAAGCTGTCATTTATGATAGTTGCCATGCTTAAATCCTAATCCTATTGTTATTACCCCTCCTTTATTAAGGAGACAAAGATATGTGGTTAACATTTGCATGTATGAAATTTTCAATAAGTTGTTGATCATTTTATATTATATATTATACAAAGTCATTTATACAAATTAAAATGTATACCTTTTCAAGTTTGTAAAATTTGTGTACTTTGAATGTTGTGATACCCTATTTCATGTCATCTAATAAGTAGTATATGTGCTACTAACTGAATGATGTTACTTGCTTTTATTTGTCAAAATGATAATTCTAATTAAAAGAACAGGTTTTTTGTAAATGTGATTGTACAAGCACGCACCTTAAATAGCTACTCTAAAAGAAAATCTTAAATCTTAGAAAAGCTTTTACATCATGACATGTACAATGTGCTATTCTAAAGACTATACTGTCCGCCTTCTAATTATGCTGTGTGCATAATTAAATTGATGCTCTACCTTCACTTCCATCTTCATTTCATCACCTGTGAGTTTCACTATCAGAATGATTTGCACAGTGTTGATTTTCTGAAGTAAAGGGTTGTTTTACAAAACAGACAGTTTGCACTATTTGGGCACATTTTGTGGATTCTGTGGACTAGTTGGTCCACTGGTCACTACAGAGAGGATTCTTCATGCGTGTTGGCCAGGTTGTCCTTATGTAGAGATCGTCAGGTCATTTGTACAGGTTTGTATGTTACATCAAACAAATTCAATTCCGTGCATCAAAATCTCCTGTAAAAAAAAAATGTTGGCTGTTCATACCAAAATGAGTATGACGTATTCTTTAAACTACATTTTTAGCACGTACCAAATTCTACAAAAAGTACACAATCATGTACTGATACTGACTAAGTGTATGTGCTGCTACTGCAGCTGATTTTTACCCTAAAATTCCAGCCAAGAACAAGTAGTTAGCATCAAAGACACCTGATGAAAACCACTTGAATGTCAAGTTCTTGAAAGCGAAAAGAAAAACTACATGTTCCTGTTCCTCTTCACTTCAGAAAGTTGTACTAATGTGTACTTTGTGCTGTCGTGTTGTGCTGTACTTGTACTTGTGTCTCCATTGTGAGTTTTCCTTTTGTTATATCACGCTAACAAAACTGGAGGACTTGGGCAAGGTAACACTACAGGTCTACATGTACATGTAGCATGTGGATGGGGAGTTTCTGCATGTTTGTAGCACCTGACTTACTTAGCACTATAGTACTGTCAGTGGTGGAGTAAAATTTAGTGTGATATTTCAAACTGTTAAGTAATGCTGCACTATGTTTGGAGACATTGCTCTGAGAACAGGAATCTAGTACAAGTTTTTAGAGAATGGAGACTGAAGTATTCAAATTGATTTTTGAGATCCATGCTATCATTTTTTGTATGTTAAAAATAAGTACTCGTCTGGTTACACTGATTCCAGGATTAATCGTTAGACACTACAGTCATTATACTGCTGTCAACAGCAACACGAAATTCTGGTATTGTATAGGAAATAAATTTTACACCTCCAAGCAAAAGTCTCTTTTGATTACTAGATGTAGGAACAGCAGTTTTGCTTTGTGTGCGTGAAATTGTAGTGGTAAACTTGAAACTTTTATGATTGACTACATTTTCAAAATGAATATAACCTGATATTGAAACAAACTTTATATCTGAAGATAAGAGGTTGATCTCAGAGCATGTTCAAACAAAGTGCAGTGTATTATTAGCTGCTCCCCATAGTTAGGGAAAGCCCCATTGTAGTAACTATAATAATTGCTGATTTAGTGGATTTTCTAGTTCTTGTATAATATATAATCAGTAAGATCAGTATTTAAAAAAGACAGCTATTTATGCTGTGTGACTACACAGTACTGTTATCTTTATTATTTTGTTAAAGGTTTATCAAAGGTAGACAATTGAGTCCCCCAATAATGTTGTGTCATCTGTTGTTTCTCATATAAAAAACAAGTGTGAAATGTGTCATGTGGTGGAATTGAGAAAGAGACTGAGTCACTGTCTGATGCAGGGAAATCCTTTGAGAAATGACAATGACTCAAGAAATGTCTAAGAATACGCCTTACGTCCGTGAAGATGTTTTTAGATGTTTTTCGTGCTGCTACTGTTTCTGATTTGAAAGTCAAATTCATTTTCTTAAGTTCATTGAAAACTTTTCATTGGTTTTCTTTCAACAGTTAAAGCCCTTTTGTTTCTTAACTTCTTAACCTTCTCCCTGCTGCCTACCCTGGTGACCAATACAAATTTGGTACCAAAAGGCTGCCTTTAGCAGGCTGAATGTTAAATCTAAGAGGTGTACTGTTCCTTTCCCTTTTCTTGATTTCTATGCTTTCTTGATATGTTACTTTCTTTTCCTTTCTCTGTGTATGTGGGCTTTTCTTTGGGTAGGCAAAGAAGGACAACCCGGGGGAGGTGCGAGGGTTTAGTGATCGCCTTTACTCCAAGTTCAACCACCAAAACCTTGCTCGTTTTGTGAATTGCTACATGGCGTAAGTATTATTCCTGACTGTACAGCCCGCTACATGTCTGCGCACCGAGGCTGTGGATGCATGAGTCTTTTTCAAAGGGACAAACAAAGGATCAGCCTGAGGAATATTCCCAAAAATACATAACATAACATAACATAACATAGTGTTCGGATAGGAGGCATATTGCCTATAAGATCCGCGTCTTTAAGCTAAAAGTTCAGAGTTTGTGATTATTTTTTTTCTTTCCTTCTTTTTTACAAGGTATCTATAATTACTTCCTAACCAAATAAGCCTTCAGATTCGGAAGAGTCACTAACTTGCATTTTATTTGATTTAGTACAGAAAAAAATATTTAGGTTTGAAAGCCTATTGAAAAATTTGATAGAATGTGAAAGAAGTAACTGAAACCGCGAAGATTATAGTAATTCTAAGACTTTACAAGAAAAAATGTTTCAGTCACTTTTCCTAGAATAATATCATTCTTGTATAATCCATGCCAAGATCCAGTTTTTATACATGTACGTTCTGATTCTGAACCAGACCAATTTTACCTGTTACAAAAATTGCTCTTGCCATAGATCATTTTGTTGGGGTGTTTGAGAGAATGTTTCATATATTTATTCTGAATCATTTAGTCATTCATTTATTGAATTTTCAAACAGCTGGGTAGCCTCATTCAACTCTGCCAAATTCTTTTCAATGGAGCCCAGTCTGCACAAACATGAATTTCAAATAGAATGTCCTTTGTGCCTTCCCTTTGAGAAAGACGCTGATCATGAAGAACTAACCCCATGCATGTAGCAGTGTAGGTTTTACCGCGAATGTTGTTCCCGGACAGGCTAAGCATCAGAAGCTCAAAGAGGTGCATGCCTTCCACGACAACCTGTACAAGACCATGAACCCCCATAACCTGGCCTGCTTTGTAGAGACTTACATGGCGTGAGTAGCTGAAGAGACGCTGTAGATTAGAACCCTGTCACACATTCAGGACCGCTCCGCAACTTTGCTCCAGACCACTCCCCAACCAAGGTCGACGCTAGGTTGGGAGTTAGCCTAGAATCCATCATGTTCATTTTAATTCCTCTGGTTGCACCCAAAAACAATATGACTTAAAAGAATCTGATTTGCCAAAATTCATATTCATGCTGGCACAGGCAACTTTTGAGGACTGCTAGGCAACCCCCCTGACCAACTCCCAACCACAGATGACCTTGCTCACAACTAACTCCCAACTATGGTCTGGAGAAGGTCGGGACGTCATGGTCAGCTATGTGTGACACTGGGGCTTTAGGAACATTCCCTTGCTGTCAGAGACACCCTGCAATTCTTTCCCCCCCAAAAAAGTTAAAGACATGCTACTAGTCATTGGCCATTACTCAAAGATTCTGTAATTCTCAAAAGGTCTGTCAAAATGATACATTGCTCTCCATCATATTAGTGACATTTCTTATGGAGACTTAAGCTATCAGAATGCTCTTGTCAGATTTGATCAAATTGAATGTAAAATCTGATGCATCTTGACGTGATCATGACAGAACCCCCTAAAGCTCCTTTGCTATGTGTGCGTTTTACTTTCAGCTGTGCTAACTTGTTGATGTCATTGTGTAGTCTTCTTGTTGTGTTATTGAAGAGCTTAATGAATAACCAGCACTAAAATATGTCAGTTTTTTCCATGGTTTGGAGGGAAGTTCAAAGGCTGTGTACCCCAAATTATAAAATATCTTTCTAATTCAATTTCTGCAGTTGCTGGTACTTTATTTTACAAGTAGACATAATAATGTCTAAAATAATTTTGATGTAGTTTGAAATATCGTCTTCCTGAACTTTCAAATATTTTCAGTTGAATTAAAGTATGCTTTTCGGTGTGATTACATTCATTTTCTTCAAATTTCATTCCTGAAATTTTACTCTAGGATGCTGTATGGCAAATTTGCAGTTGTTACAATCTCTAAATACTGTTGTACGTGAAAGACTTTCACTGTCACTTATGCCACCCAAGATTAAATGAAAAAATTACAATGATTTTGACATATATTATCCATGTTTTGTTTTCAGCCGTACCAACTTCGTTGACAAGTTGAAGACAATGAAGTAAGTGAATATGACAGTTTAATGCTATCAAGATGGCAATCATTCAAATACCATCTTCAGTGCTGCAGTCTCTAGATTTTAGTTTAATCATAGACTGAACTTCACCAAACTGTAATTCCTTTTTATTTAATGGTTTGAAAGGTAATAAAGGAGTTAAAAGAGTTTCCTTGAAGGGACATTTGATCAAATAGATTTTGCTGCAGATCGATCAATAGCAGTCATTTATTGATAATTGATAGATCTGAAAACAGTAGATGATGATGATAGATATACAGTACTTAGTCTAGTAATGTGTACTGTTGAGTTGTAGCAGTACTGAGCAGTGACAATAGTCGGGTCTCTTTCATCGTAGATACAATCTTTGGCTTGCCTTTCATCAGGTTTTCATATTTAGTATTAGAGCAAGGTTGCATGAGGCTTTGTTGGTGATGGGACTTTTTGTTTGTTCTCCCTAACCACTGGTGCAGAAAATATTAGCCCTAAATGCTGTAACAGTTGTTGTTTTAGGTGCAAACTTAAAGGAGCATTCACTCCAGAAGCGGGTATTACTTTCTGATAGTTTATATTTTTTTTTCATACAAATACATATGAATTTTGGATGAATTACCTCAGCTGTTGTTTTGGCAATAATCCCTTTCTAAATCCGTGTACCCCCATACGAACCCGCATTCTTTTTTTCTGTGCAGACAGATAATTAAAAGATAGATAATTGTTGTCTTAGGTGCCGTGTGCTGATGGTGACAGGCAGTAGGTCAGCCCATGTGAAGGATGTGGTAAGTACTGTGGTTACTACTGGTTACTACAGAAACCAAAGAATTGTTTCCAGAATTCTGCAACCAGAATTCTGCGTATGGTTTTCAGAATTCTGAAAACACCTGTTGTAGAATTCTACATGTGTTTTCAGAATTCTGCACTCAAATCACTGCAGAATTCTGCTAAACTTTGTCCCATCAGGACGTACCAAATGTTACCTAGTACGTAATTATTTTCTTGCACTATGACATATAGCAGATAATCACTTTTTTCCTCTCACTATGCCACAATAATCAGTTTTCCAGATGTAGAGTGTTTTTCTGGATTGATAGCTTCGCCTGTTATTTACACAATGCTGCTTTATACCATTACAGGAGAGGACATACTCTGCAATGGACCGTCAAAACAGCGAGATCCTGAAGCTGGACGGAGGGGATGTCATGGAGGATAACGTGAGTTTTCCCTGCAATGGAAACATTAGGGGCGTCACCTTCAATTTATATTTAACCTTAATTCACACAGTCACTCACTCTCCAGTTTATCATCTTTTCTTCCGGCATCTCGTAAGGGTTAGACATCCTTGCACATAGAGGTCTTAGATTGATGGCATTCTGCCAGGTGCTTCTGTCTTCCGGGTAAATACTATGTAGGTTGTGGACTGATAGGAATAGTATAATTCAGCAGCTATTGAGGACTAGTAGTTATAATAAGTGAATCTGAGGGTTCTCGGTTCATATCCTTGCAGGCCCCAGTGTTGTGCCCTTGGGAAAGGCACTTCATACACTTACAATGCATTTCCTTGACACGCTACTCTATCTGGTGAAAATGAGTACCTAGATTTGGTAAGGGACGTCCTTTTCAATGGGACCTGTATAGCCGGAGGTCCGATGTCTGAAAACAGCCACACTAAAGCACGTTAAAGATCCCACCACACTTACCAAAAAGAGTAGGGGTCCTTTCCGGTGTGAGTGTATCAAAATTTACAGTCACTGGTCCCTTGATTGACATCTTGAAAAGGTAGTAAACATCAATAACAGTGTGAATGAATGGATTGGGACAGATTTTGGGCAGTACTGTAACAGTGACGTGTCTTCTACTTTTTTCCAGCCAGAGAAGCTGGCAGAAAGTATGCTATTCTTCCTGCAAGGCCTGGGACTGGGTAAGTTTTCTCCACACAAAAAACAGGAAAAAACTGTTTTGATGTAGTGAACGATTCATTTTCTCTTCATTTATTGCACATTTCTGGTTTCTTTAATTCAGTAGCCGACAAGCTTGACAGCCCGTGTATTAGTTGATATGCTATAGCATATGTTTTTTAATTTTAGTGAATGTGATTTGGGAAGACTCAAAAATTGCATGGCAGTTGATATAAGGCTTTTTAATGCTGTCAACTTGAAGCTTTTTTCACAGTTTTTGCTGTGCATTCCCCTCTTCCTCCTGGATCTAAAAATGTAACACACTTATCACAACTTGAATTTGCTTGTAGTTGTAGAATTAGTTTGGTGAGTGACACTTTCTCCACCATGCTTGGATTGTTTCCTTTCCGTTGCATGATGCATATTCTGTTTGTGTTGTTCCCCTCGGCAGTTGCATCTGTGGTGTCGCGGAAAATGTCCCGTGGTAGCTCCCTCTCCCGCGACTCCCAGTAAAACCCTGTCTCATCCTTTATGAGGGAGTTACTGGGGCTGGCTGCTGACTAACCACTGCATGTGGTGTGCATGCTGTAAGCATGGTGTTATTACGGAACACAGAGAGGACGGATGCTACCTTATCCTTTAGCCTTCCCCCTGCTAAGAGCTGCCGTAACCAGCACAATACACTGGGTACAATGCTTGAATAGCAGGGAGAAGGTTAAAACAAAATATAACATCACTTAGTCTACTTTTTTTTACACTCTTGGTGCTTATTAACCGAACTGATTTGTAACTTTTTCTAAACTACCAAGGTTTCACTGGTGTGCTTTCTTTACTAATTAGAAACTGCTTAACTTGAGAATTTTTAGTATGCTGACTAGTTTTGTGCATGCATATCATCAGTAATACCATTGATTTCCATTAGAAGGAAAAGCATCATACTGATGGGGCATTTTATGGAAACAAAGAAACCAGAATTAGTCATGCAAAATTATCAACAAAGTGTCACTGTAAGGTTTTGTACACTGTACAAGTGAGGTTATGTTAGGTTGTAGAAGTCTTCCTACATGTGTTATTATTATGTGAAGGAATCAGCCATTGATTTGATTCTCACATCATTGTTCTGCTTTCTCTCCTCTGTAATCCTTCCCCGCCCCCCTCCCGTTAACAGTTTCGTCTGTCCGCTCCAAGAAGATGTCACGAGGAACGTCTCTGTCGGGCACTGACGCATAAACCTCGAAATCTGTGCTCTTCAACTGTCTTTTAAAGTCCCTGGGAAATGAAATGTCCTCTATTATTCAAACAATCAAATGTCTACTGAGTGTGCGCTCTTTGGTGGGACAAATTGGCAACGGCTCATGACGTCACAGTATGGCTAGAAGTTATTTCTGTGACGTCACGACCTGTTGCTAATCTGTCACACTAAAGAGCACACAGTAGACGATTTAAAGATTACTAGATGTTTTCAGAAAAGACCAAGTTCTTAATATGTAAATGATGGAGGAAATTTCATTTCACTGGCACTTCATGTGCCTCGTGCACTGTATTAAAAGACTGTCAGATGCATTTTTAGGGGACGCTTTTTAGACTTGTCCGGTATTATCTTCAGCTTAGGGAAAAGTTAAGGGGAAATGCCATCAGCTAAGGTACAAAAGTGTCAAGAGGCTTGCTTTCAGTAGATTAAAATTTGAAAACAAAACTGTGAGTGTGCAGCATTTTCAAGTCCTCATGTGCTTTTGAGAAGATTTAAGGACAGCTGAATAGGTTTTGAGCTTTGATTTCTAATCTTGAATTGCTTAGCAATGTATTTTATTAAAGACATTTGAAAGTCACTGTGATTTCAAGTCAGATTATTGCATTTTCAAGGAAAGCTTGAAAATTTACAAACATTTCAGGAACAATTTTGAATCAAATGCTGCATTGTGCCTCAGTTTCCATTCAAAACTTATCCTTTTTAGAGAAATCACTTGACAAAATCGTCATGCTTTACTTTCATTAAGCATTTTGCAGTGCCTTTTTAGAGAAACTTTTCTGTCAAAAAAACTTGATAGAATTTCAAAGCAATATTTTCTTTTGCAGTGAATGATTGCACTTGTTAGAACCCCTTGCTACTTTTCCTGCAATTTTTTAGCAAGGATGATTGGCCGCACTAAAAATGCTCACCCTGCTAAAGTTGGGAGTACACATTCGGGATGGGCCCAATGCACTGACAGGTCTTCATAGCTTTCACGAATATGATGGAATTGTTAAAATTCTGCACACATACAATTTACCATAGCATGTACACATGTGTACGCAAGCAAAAAATCAAGAGGACGAATACAGATTTTGTCATTAGAGGATCAAGCAACTACCTTAGAGTTTAAGAGCCGTTAACAGCAACAAAAAAGTTGCTCTTAAGCCTTATTGACATTGTAAACACTTCAATACGATCAGAATTAATACACAAGTGTAGCATAAGTAGCACACGTAAGCTGCATGGATATTAGCAGTTGCCTGATATTTGTGCAATCCACGTTACATGCAAAGTTGCTGCCAAAGTAGTATGAACTGGCAAAGAAGTTACATGTTGGATTAGTCTTTAGTGCTTGGTATGACAGTTAACTTTAGCCAAGAGGAGAACAGTTATGGTGGAGGACCCAGTAGACACAGGACAAAGTGTAAGTTGCAGATAAATTTTGAAACTGCTTCAAGTTTAGTTTATAAGTCAAGTC